>NC_045628.1:55214469-55517500 GCF_009829155.1 Mustela erminea | reverse complement strand
GTCAATAAGCAGTCAACCCATGGTCAAAGATTTATTGGACACCTGCTGTTTACACATCACACCACTATTCCAGGTTGTGTTCAAGAAAGAGTCTAGACTGAGTCTCAGCAAAAGTCCCCTTTAATTCCTCCCACTGCCTGCAATGCCTCTTGCTATCTTAGGACAGCCTAAGTAGTTGTTGTGAAAACTAATCTCTCTTAAGATGCTTGCAAATCCTGAGCGTATCAGTCATCTGCTCCCCACCAATGCACAGAGAAACTAGAGAAGGGCTAGTCTCTGAAATACTTTTCAGATATTAATCTCTAACTATACTGAGAAAGCAGCCTCTCCCTCGGGGATGGTACACTGATTTGCCTAAAAACAAACAAACCTACATTTTTCTGAGCATGCTTCCCATTCCCCAAAGGTTAACATATTCTGGAGAATAAAACAACATGAAAATATACTGAATCAGGACGTCCTGTATGTGTGAGTCTCTGTTAAGCTCCATATAGGTACTATAGGGTCACAAAAACACTAAGACTTGGCCTCTGACCTCATAGAGCTTACATTTTACTTGAGGACACACAGAGCTTGATAAACACCTTTTTAGGTCCTAACATGAAAAGATATGGTCCCTCCCATTCATATATAGACCAAAATTTTAAAAAACCAAGCATAATGTAAAACACAGAACTATATGTTTATAAAAACTATGGATTTTCTGATTACAAAATTCTGGACAAGTTAATTGAATCAAAGTTGAAGTTTTCTCATGTTTTTGTGCCCCTGCATTATTGCATTATTGATTCTTGAAGTATGTGCTTCATCTGCCTACTAGTAAACAGATGGGGGCCTTAATTACACACACCACAAGATACAAGATTGATCAGTCCAGACAGTATTATAAGAAAAAAAGGACATGCGGGTCCCTGTGTCAGTCAGCGTTCTCAAGAGAAATAAAACTAGTAGAAGATTATATACATATGCTACCTACAATATATTTATAGTGCACATATATGTATATGTATATGTATATATATGTATATGTATGTATATATACATACACATGCATAAAGAGACAGAGAATAGATTTTGTATATGTATGTATATATGCATTTATACATATGCATATATAGAGAGAAACAGAGACAAAGACAGAGAAAGAAAGATTTATTTCAAGGTATTGGCTTAAGGGAATATGAGGGTACTGGCATGTCTGAAATCTGTTAAGTTAGGTCTGTGAGCTGTTAGCATTCAGTTTCCAGAGCTGGGGTATGGGTGCAGTGGCTGGCAAATGGGAAACTCTCAGGCAGCGGGTGATGCTGCAGTCCACAGATAGAATTTTTTCTTCCTCAGGAAAACCTCAGTTTTGTTCCACAATAGCTTTTCAACTGATTAGATAAAGGCCACCTAGATTATCAAAGATATCATTACTTAAAATCAATTTAAGCAGCTATTAATCACATATACAAAATACCTCTTCAGCAACACCTAAATTAATGTTCCATAAGTGACTATAGCCTGGCCAAGTGGACACGTGACACTGACCATGAGAGTCCCCTACAAAGGATTCGGCCAAGAGCAGGGTGATGAGCAGAAGGAAACCTTGGCTATTGAAAGGGGATTTGGAGATCACCAAGCTCAATCCTTCTGCACACACGGAAAAGGCCTACAGTGCCTGGTTTGTACAAAATCTTGAAAACTGATTTTTAGACCCCAGAAGCACATTTTATGTGAGGAATTCAAGGGGATTGTTATAGATGCCTGGCGTCTAGATTTTCTGTTGATCAAGGCCTGATGGAGCAGAATGTACACAACAGGTGTCAAAACAACATTTGTTTTTTCAAACTATGTCTTTAAATTGGGTCACATGGGTATTAGAACTGGGTCTGAGGTTTAGTTCTACCCTTTGAGGATAGGGTCCAAGACTGTCAGTTCACTGACACCTCCCTAGGGCCTAGCCAAGTTGTGGTATGTAATAGGTGCTCCAAAGCATTGGTGGAATTCATGAATTGAATGAATGCATGGAATTTAGGCCAGGCGGTTGTGCAGTATCCTGGTTCTATCCATAGGAATGCTGGTGCAAAAAGGAAATATTTTAAGCATGAAATATGGTACTTTCTGAGTTTCCTCATCAGTCCAGTGGAAATGGCAGTATACTACCTACTTAATAACTTAATTCTAAGGACTATATGGGTAGATAGATATAGATATAACATTTAGCACAGTACTTTGTATATAGTAGGTGCTCAATAAATGGTAGTGATTACTATAATCAACATCATCTCTCACTATCCAATTCCAGAAGATGCCACTGGTGCTGTACCCAGACTACCTTTGCCAGCCACTGCACCCATACCCCAGCTCTGGAAATTGAATGCTAACAGCTCACAGTTGCCCCCTTCTCCAGAGAATTGCCCTCCACCTTTCAGGGTGTTCACCGAACAAGGCTGTGTTCACCCAGGCAGTTATGGCCCCTGCTCCCAAGGGACAGCTCACAGCCAATCACTAACTCATAGGAGAAACAGAGTTAGCCTTAGCCTTAAAATGGCACCAATCCTAAAGCTCATAGTAATCAAATTGCAGCTCGTGCCAAGCTGGGCTCACATGTTGGCATTTCCCCTGCCTTTTTCTGCTCCTCTCCCTCCTGTTCTCCAGAGAGCATGTCCTCAATAAATCACTTAAACAAGACTCCTTGTCTCCAGCTCTGCTTCTAGGGTATCCAGCTTAAGACATGGTTACTTGGAGACAGCTCCACTTCCTTGTCTCTGCAATAACGAGCTGTTTTGCTCATTGTGGTTCTGCTATTCAGATCCTCAGGTAAGTCATACGATGCTCGGAGCCAGAAGACTAAAATGGCTTTGCTTCCCCAGCTGGCACCTGGCTCATCTACATCACACCTACCCAGAGAGTCTGAATGCTCTTTATCTGACATTTTGCCTAATTCTTCCCAGCCAAGTCTATTCAACTAGCTTGGCTTGCTTTTTAAACCAAATAATCACACCTATGACCGCCAAACTCGAATTTCAGGGAAAACATTCATTCATCTGTCTGTCCATCCATCCATCCAACAGTTATGGAGTGTTGTCCAAGTAGCCAGGCATTGTGCTAGGGATGTGGCTATACAGATAAGATAGAGCACCTGCCCTCCACGAACTCATTCTGGAGGAGGACACGGAGAAGCAAACAGGCCATTGTAAATGAAGTTCATGATCCATGCTCTAATATAATGCCAGGAGAACACAGAGAAGCTCCTGTATCAGGCTGAAGGTTTGAAATGCTTGGTTTTTTATTGTGGTTGACCCACACACAAATAAATAGAATGGATATCTCCTAGAACACTGCAAACCAGAGTGGTTACTTCAAAGAATAAGGTGTTACAAAGTAGAAGTGTAGTTTTAAGCACAAAGAATGGTTGCCTAGTGATGGGCAGAATAACAAGATATAAATGCAAAGGACTCTGCCTGCTGTGTTATTATGGCCAGAGCTCTGCTCCCACTCAAATGTTCACTTCCTGGGGGCCCAAAGAAAGGGGAGCTGAATTACGGTTTCTGCCTGGGGACTGGCTAGATCCGTGGTAATCAAAACCAAGTTCTCCCACTGGCTTTCCACCACCGTAATGACTGATGGCCCACGGGCATAGTCAGGAAACAGGGGTCTCATTGCACGAATGTCTTATTGCTTATTCCTCCCCTGTCATTCATCAATCTACTCCTATAAGACATGCAGAGGTGATAGCATAACTATGGGCTTAGGAATGGTAATTGTTCTATGTTGATATTAGTGTGGCTGGTGCTAATGCAAAAATAATTACTACTCTGTGCCTTTATGGCCATTTTCATTGCCCTCTGGTGGTTATGTACTTTTTTGGCTATAGATGGTAATGACATAATGCATGGTGGCTATTATTGCTTTAGCTATACAACTGGGGCGGGGGTGGCGGTCAGAAAGGAGGAGGTGTTTGGGAAGGGCTGGGACTTGATTATTTTCTTGATAATTTTTTTTTTTTCTGTCTTTGCAGGGAGTTCTCTTTGGTTGTAAAATATTAAGTCCTAAGAATACCAGTGATTTGGTGATCAAGAACCCCAAGAGCTTATGCGTAAGTCAGCGCTTCCCATGATTATGCGCCGAAGTCTGAAAGATAAGAAGTGGTCCTTACCTGAAAGATAAGAAGTGAGAGGGGCACTAAGTTCTAAGCCTGGCAGTTGGTTCAGATTCCTCCATCTCTCATATTCTCCTGTGTAATCTCCTTATTGGCTATAGAATAAAATAAAAACTTTCTGAGATGCTTCAGAGATCTAATTGCTGCCCACCTTTCTAACTTTATCTTCTTTCCCATTCCCTTGACATTCCCAATAGCCTGGGTATGACTCATTGTTCTTCCCCAGATCCATCATGCTTTCTCACATGCTGCCCTTACTCCCTGGAATGCCCCCATCCCTCAGAGCCTAGTTCATCAGAGAGCCGCCCCTAACTCTGCCAGGCAAACACGATCATGTCTTTCTTGTGCACAGGGTGCTCTCTCTAATGCAGAGGAACAACCGCACTGTCTTGTAATGGTGTATTGGTTCACCTGCTTCCCCACAAGGGGTAAAATTCTAGAGGTTCGTGAGGTTTTTCTTTCTGTAATTTCCAGTGGCTGGCAAAGTGTCAGGCATATAGCGATTATTTAATATGTGCTGGAATAAGGGCATAAAGTGGGTTTCCTCCTTGTGGGTTAGGCTCTTCTGGATTAAAATAACGGATAAATCAATTATACTTTATAAGGATCATATGAGATGTTTTCATCAACATATAGTCACAGTTCCATAATCACATTTGTTAGAAGGCCAGTTTCCCCTCTTCCACAGGCCTCAAATATGCTGCTCCCTCCGCTTAGAACGCTCTTACCTTCTCTTCATGTAATTCTAGCTTAAATATCTATTTCTTAAAGAAACTCTGACTGAGCACCTTTCCAAATACTATCACTGTAGTCTATGTCCCCTGTTATAAATTCCCCTGGCATCTAAATGCTGTTTTCCATTTTATTTCTACAGATTATAATTAGAAAATATTTAATTATTTGTTTAGCAATTGTCTTATCTGCAAAATATTAAGCTCCTTGAATGCAGGAGCTGTATTTGTTGTATTCACCACTGTGTTCCCAGGCCTGTTATATTGCCTTGCCTATAGAGCATATACAATAAATATTCCAAATAAGGAACTGAAGAAGTCCCTAAAGCAAGACAACTTCTGTTATCTACTTTTAGGCACACATGAAAAGGTTAAGTAACTATATTTCTTCTCAGAGATAAACTGAAGTATACGTTTTCTTACATAACATTTCAATGAACACATTGAAATTTCATCAATTTGGACTAAGGGGAAATAGGGAGAAGAAAGGTTCTTCTAAATATGGAGTGAATTTCAACTTCAGGCTTATTCTTCCCGATCAGTTCAATTAACATCAACTGAGTACCTACTTTGTGCTATGAAATGTCCTAGACTCAACCCAGGGTCTACGAACATGAAGACGACATGGCACCTGACAGAGATGCTTAATGCCCTTTGAGAAATGTCCTTCTGTAGATTTTATAAATGCACAGTCACTCTAAAAACAAATTGTTTCTTTAAATCATGTGGTCATCTCTGCCCATTTCTGTGTGGAATATTCTTTCCTGCCCTGGCCATTTGGTTAATTATAATTTTTCTCTCTGATATCAAACATTTTTAATAAGATCACACCCCTCCTTTCTTTCCCCAGAATCCTATGCTCTTAGCTCCTCCTCTGTGCTGCTCTCCTGGTCTCCCAGGGCCTCTCCCCGTAATGCTGTTCACTGCATCTTCCTCACTCCTTTACTCCTACTATTTGGTTTGCATCTTCAGGACAGATACCATCATTTTACTCTGTCTCTAGCACAGTGACTGAGCCAGAGGAGATGCTCAATGATTCTTGTTGTTATAATGGGTATGTAAATGAATAAAACTAGTGTTTTTAATTAGAGATCCTGCAAGACTATTTTTTAATGGATTGTTTACAAGTAGGAATATTCACTCTACAGAGATCCAGACCCCCAAAGTTTCTCAGTCCTTTTCATTCAATCAAGTTAGAAACATCCCTTCATATATTCGAGATTCTGTAAGATTTAGCCATTTTAGCCAATGGTAACTTTAGCCAAGTTACCATTTTTGTGCATCAAAAACAACGGAGCATCAGTACTTCACATGTGTCAATCTAATACTTAGAAAATCCACTTGCTAACGATGGTGCCAAGGTGACCATCAAAGTGTCTATATTTAAATGTTCCAGATTCCAAATGAAAGAACTGTTTTCCTTATCTTGGCCTGGGTCTCCCTGGTTTATACCTTCAAAGCTATTCAGAAGAGTCTGCTAAGCCCACTGCTTCTTACATTCTCCCTGTCTAAGATCATAAATGGTGAGTGCTATGCAGAAATAATATTTTTAGGATCACTTATGAAAGGTTAGCATTTTATAGCCAATTAATAAAAGCCCAGCACAAAGTAAATGTATATAAAGTAAAGTAGATGTACATTCTTTGAGAACTAAGCAGCACAAGAGGTATTATTTATATTATAAAGAAAATTACCAGTTGGTAGGGATGGAGGAGCTTGTGGGATGGTGGCTGGTGTAGTCCCTTCATTTCTGGAATGAGAGTCACACTGTTTGGCTATTGTCCCTGAGTCTTTAACTCCACTGCCCTGCTCCTGTCCTATGGGGCCAACACCCACAGGCCCTAGCTGCCCTCTGAACTGTCTAATCCACAGCTTCTAAGACTTTATTGCTCATGCTACCCTTACTCCATTTTCTAAGCAAATGGTGTCATTAGCTCCCAGCGTCTTGCCTCATCTCCTGTCGATGGGGTAATTACACTGCTAAAATCTCACAACCAATATTTCTCTACCAGGATTGCCCTAGGTTTCTCTCCCTAATAGAGACTGCATTTTTTTCTGGACACTCAGAATGTAATCTCAGGATGTTGACAGAGCACCAGAGACCCAAGCCCCAGCACCACCCCTATCTGTCAGATGTCATTTATGTACCTCTGTTTCCCAGCCCCACAGAAGGGTGATTTTTGTCCCCACAAAAAGGCCTGGACAGAAAAGGGGATGGGAACACAAGATTCTCTAAATCAGGTTCAAATGTCATCTAATATCCTCAAAACTTACTCTCCATTCAGTTCCCTCTTCATACTTCCTATTTCCCAGGTTTACTGGAAAGATGGAGGAGGAGAAGCCAGATGAGAGGGGTGAAGCCCAAGACCATGGGTATTTTTATTAGGCAAGAGTGAAGACTGGTCTGGACAAACAGAAGGTTATTGTGTTGTTCAAGGCCACCATAGCTATAGAAGCCAGTGTCACTTTAGCAAGAACTCCGACCTGGTTCCCACGGAGAACTGTTTGCTGCTTTCCCCTATAGGTATTATCCTTTCTTGTCCACCAGACAAATAAATCCTGGCTCCCACCTCACAGGGTTTAACTTTCAGTTTGAGTCCTTGATCTCCTCCCAGCTACCAGGTCCCACCTCCCTCTCAATCTTTTTTTTTTTTTCCTTGTTCTGTGACTCTTGCTGAATGAGGCACACACAGTTTGCAGTCACTGCAGTACACCTTGTGACTGTGAGGTAATTGGTTAATATTATCAACTTCTCAGAAAGTCTTCAAAATTATCATGAGGAAGCGAGGCATTCCTCTCCTGGCAGGTGTCCGTGTGCTCAGATAAGAGGATTGCTACATTCCATTCCAACTCTGTCATTCAGCAGATCCTCCGTAGTGGGCAGGTCCATAGAAACAGAGGGATGTGACAGTCCAAAGCGCTCAGCTAAAACAGAATTCCAAACATAGAGCCTAGACTTGGGTTTCTAATCATCAGTCCCTACATAGTCTGTTCACAGTTAAGGGCTAGGTTTCCTCTCTTTTGTTTTCTTCCTCCTGCCCTTCAGTTTTAAGAGGCATCTTGTTGATGGTGACAAAAGTATTCACTATCAAAGAGAGAGCTCTTGTCACAAACCCATTTTGTCCGATATAGCAGAAAGCACAAATACTGATATGTGTGACATTATGAACTAGATCGGTGGGGTACAAACCTCAGCTCTGACCATTTTTAGCTTTTTAAACATGAATATGTTATTTAACTTTTCTATGCCTCAGTTTCTCATCTACAAAGTGACAATTTTCACAGAATGTAACTCGCAGGTCATTGTAAAGACTAAACATAACAGCAGTTAGGAGAATGCCTGGCAAAAGCTGACCAAAAAATACATATAATATTATTGATAGTAGTAGTAAAAATAATGTTTAATATTTGCCTCGGAAGAGTGTTTTCCCACGGTGTTTCTCCTACTTGAGAACTCAATGAACCCCCTGAATATTTCCCTGGACCTTCTGAGCTTTCTGGACCCGAGACGCGTGCAGCGGACAGTGTCCCACATTGCCGGTCAGAGACCCGGGGCTTTGCGTGGCTGCGCACATACTATATTCACGAACAACCTACTACAGGCCAGTCCTTGCGCCAGATTCTTCTCCAGCTAGTTTCTGTAATCCTCACACCAGTTTCAGAAGGCGGCTATTACTTTCCCCGCTTTGCAGATGAGGAAGCGAGTTCAGAACAGTTTAACCACGGAGCCAACGTTACCAAGCCCAAAACACGGTTCTGTCCAGAACCCCTGTTAAAATCCGAGCACGTGCTTCTAAGGGACAAGTCCCTCAACCTCTGGGGCCCTTACTTCTCCTGCCTGTAAAGCAGACCTGTCTGTTGTGTCATCTCAACGGGGTCAGAATCCCAAGAGAAAGAGTTTATGCAAGTCGGCTGTAGGCCGTGAAACATAAGCAAGAATCGGAACCAGGATTATAAACACAAAGAAGCACCTGGAAGAACCAGCCGGAGACGCCAAGACCTGGGGAGACTCCGGATCCCGCCTCCAGGCCGGACCCAGTGGGCGGGCGCTCGATTGAGTGGCAGGGGCATAGGCCAATAGGCTGCGGAAAGCGGCGGGGTGGGGCTGTCCTTAGGCCGCGCTCGGCCTTGTGGGAGGGCAAGCGGGCCCGGGGGCTCTTCGCTGTGTGTATCCCCGCGGAGCGCTTGCTGATGCGGCGTCTGTGGGGTTTTATCAAACATCCAGGCGCTCGCAGCCGGCGCTGAGAGGCCTGGCCTCGGTGTGAGGAGACGGGCGAAATCTCGTTAGCGAGGACAGCGGGCTGCTGGCAAAGTCACGACGTGGTGCAAGTGGCCTCAGCTGGCCCTTGGGCTCTGGAATCCGGGTGTCTGGGCAATTAGTGGTTGTGATAAAGACCCAGGGGACCCCGGGCCTTCTGCTTCCTCTGTCATTCCTGAATGTTCCAGCCCCTACTGGGAGCTAGGGAAGGCTGGGGAAGGAGCAGGGATGATTTTCCTACCAGAAACGCAGTTGCAGTCACCCTAGAAGGAGAAACCCGGGAACCGCAGGATCTGGGGCAAGGAGGACACCTTGGTTCTCACATTTGGATCTGATCCAGTCACTTTGCTTCTTAAAGCTGCCACCTTTCTCTGGTGTGCTTTTTATCGCCATGATTCTGACTGGATTCCCTGCTCCAAGATGTGCCCTTACTGTCAGCACCCCTCCCCTGGGGCGGGGGGTGGCTCACCGTGTTTGGTGTTAAATAGTCAGGACAGTCCCCTGTATAAAACCCTTGTGTGATTTCCCGTTGCCCTCAGGACAAAGGCCTGATGCTGAGCGTAGCTTTCAGGGCAGTAGAGATTCTGGTCTCCTGCCCCAGCCTCATGTCCAGATATTTTTCAACCCTTTTCCCCAGTTAAGGGTGTGTGAGATTAATAAACGAATGAGTTATTTCTTAAACTCTCAGCAGTATCGCCAGAAGTGAAATCCTCCATAATTTGAAAACTCATTGTGTTCATTAATCACCTGAGTTGGAGAAGTCAGTTCTACCCTGGGATCCAAGAAACCTCAAATCGAGTTCTTGCTCATTCGCTGATTTTATTGTGTAATCTGCCACGTTTCTAACGGTCTCTGTTACTTTATTTGTAAAATCGGGCCAGTGAAGTAACGTTTCCTATTCTCTTAGTTTTACCTTTTCAAGGTACTTCAAAGATAAATCTTACATGGAAAACGATTTTAAATTCAAAGTATTTTAATATATGGCCGTTATGCCGAGGTACATTCCATTAATTTCCTTTAAATCTTTTTCTGGGTCAAGTAGAATCTCTATTTTACATACATTGTGTAATACCTGAGGTTTATTTTTATATCACGTGGATTTAAAGGACCACACAGGTACCTTTTCCTATGGCTAGATCTGAGGAGCCAGCCTGACTTGTAAGCCTTGCCCACTTGTGCTCACTAGTTATTGTACTTAACAGAGAGACCTAGGGAGAAAGTAAGATGGAAGATGCTACCTAAGGAGTACTGCCTGGATAGAATAAAGATGGCTCTGTCTTAGGGAACCCTTAAAAATTAATTCCTTTTGTGCCACGTATGATTGCCCTTAGAGGAATTGAATAGCGTGTAAAATATTAGAATGTGGGATGACGGGCTTTTGTAAGTCCCTGCTCATTCTATGTTCTTAATCACCTCATTGTTTCTGCCTTCAATCCCCTTTCCCAACCTGGGGTTCATCTCTCCTTTTCTTCCCCTAGCCTCCTAACATATATCTTTCACTTAGCTAACTCTCAGGAGGTATAATAAACACTGAATGAATGAAGAAATGAAAGGGTGATGGATGGAAGAAGGGGGGAATGCATGGATGGACACCAATGGGCATGAAGCCAGAAGATCTGGGTTCTTATATGGATCAGCACAACAACCTTACGAAGTAAGTAGAGCAGCAGTTATTGGTCCTATTTTACAAATGATGAAACTAAGGTTCAGAAAGTTTACATGACTTTGCGGAGTACACACTGTTCAAAAGTGACAGAACTGACCTTAATTTTTACATTTTTTCTTCCCACAACATCATAATGCTTGAAGATAAGAAAAACTCAATTTCCTCATTTTAGCTGAGAACAAGCTGGGAACATTGATATGCATGTCTCCTTCACCTCCTCCTCCCCTAAGCAAGTGATTTCAGAGGCAAGCCAGTACTTACAGGCTAATTTTAAAGACAGGTCTGGAAAGTGACACCTGTTAGGAACATGGTAAAGAAGAACTAGACATAATGAGGTTTCAGCCCATTTTTGCACCGACTTCTAATGGAAGATTGAGTTCAGTTCTCTACTTATGAAAGGAAACTATTTCCATGGCAGAGGAGGAACTGAGGGAGAAAGAGAGAAAAAAAGATGATAAAAGCACATTTTCTCAGAATTGCTTCTCCAGATACACTGAGCAATTCAAAGGATATAGGCAGTTCAGTGATGAGGAGTATGGCAGTGGGTGAGGTCTGAGAAATAGAACGACTCTTTAGGTCTCATCCAAGGGATGAGATAAATGAGAAACGGGCTTGAAAATGTTTCACTAAGCTCATGAGCCTGCTCTATTTCATTTACTGTGGCTCAAAACTCTTAATTTAGACTCTAAAATTGAACTTACTGGGTTTTAAACCCCGGCTCCACCACTAAACTAGTTCTGTAATCATGAGTATTATTCTTTTTGCCTATTCTCATCTATAAAATGGGTATAATAATAATGAACACCTTCCTTGCAGGTTGCTGTGAGAATTAATGAATTTGTTTATACTAATACCCTTTGATCAGTGTCTGGCATATTGTAAATGTTATTGTTACTAACATCATTACAGCTGTCTCAATAATTGAAGCGAGGCATATACTTTAAGACTTTATTTCCAATTGCATCAAAAGTGGAGGAAAAAGTAATGGGGTCACCCAGAGCACTTTTATACATCTGGCCTTCCTCTCCATCTCCTATTTCCAATGTGCTGGAAATTCAAACTCAAGATGTTTATGGTAAGACATAAGGGTCCATATTTTGAAAAAGCATATCTAAAATGCTTTCTCTCATCTTAGACCTCAACCTAACACTCCACTGGAACCCCACTTTAAGGGATTTCTCTGGAGGATAAAAGATATTTTTACTGCACGAGGAATACCTGGGGAATATAAATGTGGGCAGGGCACGTACATGTTATTAAGCCCATCTCCCTAGCCAGATTAAAACCAACCCAATTTCGGATTCAAACTTCTGCGTTATGATAAACTAATGAGCCTGGCTCAGATTCACAGATGATATTGTCATGATGATCCTCTTTCTGGAGAAACTAAGCCCTGCTGATGTAAAGTTTGATCGTACAGTATTGTAGGCATTAGACTGCAACCAACATTTTTTTACTTACTGATCTATTTGGACATCCTTCCAGGTTCATGTATATGCAGCAAGCCTATTCTTTTTAATAGCTGCATAATATTCCACGGTATATAATTTCCATGCTTTCTTCAGCCGTTCTCTGTTGCAGGAAATGTGAATTGTCTGCTACCGGATATTAACCACCAAATATTATGCTGCAATTAATACCCTTGCACGTACATCCTTACACACATGGGCATTTTTTTCTTTCCTCTTAGGATAGAATCAGAAAATGTTGGTTGGATCACAAAGTATGTACATTGTTAATTTTATTTTATTTTAAAGCTTTTATTTATTTGAGCTAGAGCAGGCAAGTGCACCAACACACAAGTGGGGGGAGGGGCATAGGGAGAAGGAGATTCCCGACTAAGCAGGGAGCTGAAAGTGGGGCTCAATCCCAGAACTCAGAGATCGTGACCTGAGCTGAAGGCAGATGCTTAACCGACTGAGCCGCCCAGGTGCACCTACATGGTTAATCTTAAATGATATCACCAAAAAGATTGAAACATTTCACCATGCCCTTCCCACGAGCTTCTCTTGAGCATATTATGTGTACTGTGGGAAGGGGCAGGCTGACATGGGATACCTTCAGATAGATGCAGCTGTGAGTATAACAAGACTATGATTCATGGTTTGTGAGGTATTTTGGATTTTATGGGTCTGCTACAACCTTATCAGATCACATGCCACCTTCCCTTTCTGACTATGACTGAGTCTGGTGTGGCTGAATTTACTGCCCACCATGGCATAGCCACAAGCATCGATCTACTTTCCCTCCCTGTTCTTAGATTTTTGATATCTGCTTGAGGGAGAGAGAGAGTGGGTGGGAGTAGATACAAAAAAAGAAAGAGTGCAGGGGCAGATAAAAGGAATTGTGGGAGCGGAAAGTCAAGCTCAATCCAGAGACCACAGGAGAGAGGTCGGATGACAGGATAGAATCAATTTCCTTATTTTCATGCTCTCTTAGCTCAGAAACATTTTCAGCTTAATAGCCACTGACTTCGATAGAACCCTCCTGTAATCTACTGCACATCCAATGGACTCCGTTGTCACACTTCATCAGCTGTGTTATAATTCCCAATAACTGGCACACAATTGATGTCCTATCCCTGAAAAGCTGGCCCCAAAATAAATGGCTTCAGAGGGTTTAATGAAAAATCGGAGGCGTTCTGAATGGATTCTGAAAGTATTCTAAGTCAGTACAAATCCTCCCTGGGATCCAATTTGGCTGGTTCATTATCAGTTCTAGCTCTTGCATGCAAAAAGATGATAAACAACGTTGTAAAGATGTAGATGAGATTGGCTTTTGTGACCTAATGTTTCTGATGAAGAGAGAAGCACATGTTGTTAAAATGAGAAAAACACACACAGCCCACTGGCAACAGATTATTTTAAGCTTCATTTTGAACAGGAGTCATTTGTGATTTTATTACCTTGGAGACAAAGACCTGACTGCTTTTGCATTTTATAGTGGCTTAATTAACCTTTGTGCACAGAGATCTGGTACACCTACTCCACAAACTGAAAGCCACTTAAAAAAATTGAAAGCCACCAGCTATTTTTGATAGACTCAGACAGAGATTCTGCAGGGTATGTAGTGGTGAAAGCAGAAATTTCCAGGACCAGGCTCCAGGGGACAAATCCCAGCGGGTGACTTAACGTCTCTGTGTCTCAGTTTCTTCTATTTGGAAAATGGGCTAATAGTAGTTCTACCTCTTTTCTTTTCTTTCTTTTTTTTTTTTCCTTTTAAAGATTTTATTTATTTATTTATTTGACAGACAGAGATCACAAGTAGGTAGAGAGGCAGGCAGAGAGAGAAAGGAAAGCAGGCTTCCTGCTGAGCAGAGAGCCCCATGTGGGGCTCGATCCCAGGACCCTGGGATCATGACCTGAGCTGAAGGCAGCGGCTTAACCCACTGAGCCACCCAGGTGCCCCCTACCTCTTTTCTTTTAAGTAGCACTGAGAAGGACCAATAAATAACCAAATGTGAGCGGGGTGAATAACCAAATGCAAAGAGGGAAGTTTAATTAACCAATCTAGCCTCAGAGAACTCATTAGTAATCATTGGAGCTTGGCTGTCACTTCAGGTTAAGAAATCTCTATGTAAGGTGTTGGAATGGACGGTGGCGTCTCTTGTCCCTGTTCATGGCCTTTGGAGACAGGCCGATCCGGGTTTAAAATCTTGCTCTGCTACTTAGTAGCTATGTGACCTTGGCTTCTTCACTTACCCATGGACATTAACAGGAGGACTGTCTGTGGCACAGTGCATACCCAATATAACGCAAGGGCTCAATGCACGGCTCCGTGTGACTGGTTGAAAACAAAGTAAAGATTTCATTTCTGTGGGACCGAGCTATCATTTCAAATGTAAAGGTGATCTAGCTTAGAGCTGAGGCCCTTGGATTCTGGACCTGATGACCTGGTCAACTCCCAGCTGTTCCATGTATGTTAGCTGTAACCTTGGGGAATTTGCTGACTTCTCTGTGCCTCAGTTTCCTTATCTGTAAGTGAGTGCAGTCCAGTGCACACCTCAAGGGCTGTGTGCCCCAGAGCACTCAAAAGGTGCCCAGTTCACAGTAAACACTAGTTAAGTGCTGGATGTTACTAGGCACTTCTGTGCCTACAGGTGTAGGAAAGATTGGGAATCAGGTAGACATTTGCTATATTTCTAAAACTAGAAGTCCCTACCATCTGCTTTTTCCTTCTAATTTCATTCCTTGTCTCTGAGAGCATTATGCAGAGAACATTCTGGTTAATCAAGAGCCAGACTTATCAGGATAGTCATGAATTGAGATTTCCTATGTAATGTGCACTGCTTTAGGAGACATATAAAAGGGCAGACCCAACTCTGTGGGAACTGAAACTTACATCAAATGGGGGTCCTCTTGATGAAAAGGAACACAAAAATCACAAATACAAAAATGGGCACAAAAGTGAATATTTACTTACAATGAGAAAAGCAAGTACAACAAATCACCAGTTGAAGCTGGTCCTGCATGGGGTTAGTGGGGAGGGTGGGGGGTGGGGGGGCGGGGGGTTGCAAATGAAATGCGGATTGCGGGGGCTGACCTGTGCCCTGGATGACAGTCTAGGTGGTCAGAGCAGCAGCCACAGGAATGGCAGAGTGCATGACCACATTGACAGTCCTCTCCTGGAACAGAGGTCAATACAATTAAATCCACTAATCAATAAAGGTGATTTATTACCTGTAAACTAAAGGTAATTTATTTTCCTTTTTTTACGACTTTGCAGATAGGGGTGCCTGAGGGACTCAAGTGGTTGGGCATCTGACTCTTGGTTTCAGCTCAGGTCATGATCTCAGGGTC
This sequence comes from Mustela erminea, assembly GCF_009829155.1. Taxonomy (NCBI): domain Eukaryota; kingdom Metazoa; phylum Chordata; class Mammalia; order Carnivora; family Mustelidae; genus Mustela; species Mustela erminea. Next base: position 55,501,902 of record NC_045628.1, on the reverse strand, counting down.
TTGAGATTGTCCTCCGTTCTTTTTAAGTTCGTAGCCTTCATCTCAAAAAAGATTCTCCTTCAGCTCTTATCTGGTTGGAGAGGGCAGTCTGGAAGTGTGTACTCGGGGCACATCAAGACTGCAGTCCCTTCTCCTCTCATTTTTCTCATGTACTTGAGTTTTCAAGTGCTCTGTGGCTGGGAGAGAAAACATGTTTTTAAGAATTTACGCTGTAAGCCCTCTGCCCTCCATCACCCCCACCACACACACTGCTTCTCAATATTGTCTGGACAATTTTGGATGGATCGAGGATATTCTAGGAAGTTTTATCCTATACCCACAACTACTGGGAAGGGGAAGAAATCTGTATCTCTTTCTCTTTTCTTTTTCACTGTCTTCCTCACCTATCTCCACATCCCCCTCCATTCCAAAATCCTACACAAATACCAAGTTAAGAAGTCACTTACTAATTAAGAGCTCTGAAATACCCCAAAGCATAAATAACTGATGGTGAAAGAATTTTGGATGCTGTGACAGGAAAGAGGAAGTCAATATGGGGGACTGCAGGAAGGATCAGCTTCCAGGCACTTGCCAAATGACTCAAAAGCCATGCCTGCCCACTTCTTTTATTCAGCAGGTCATTGCTGCTCTTGGAGATAAGCTGATCCCTATATTGGGCAATGCAGAGGGTCATCTCTGCCAGGCGCAGTGAGGGTGACATGCCCACACCAGCCTGTCCACACGTCCTCTGCCAGAAGCTACAGCACATAGAGGAGGGTTGTGGATTCCAGCGTGGGTCATCTCAGAGCTAATGCTTCCTAAAGTCCAGGATTCCTCTAAATGATTCAGGGACAAGCAGAGAGTTAGGAACAAATTTGACATCAGGTCCTTGATACTAAATGAGACTTGATTCTGCTGAGTGAGTCAGGTTTCCATCTTGTTAACAAGTATATATAGTAGCCATTTATTCAAATAGTCATTCAACAAACAATTCTTTTTTTCCCCTAACATCTTAATTTAATTTTATTTTTTCAGTGTTCCAAGAATCATTGTTTATGCACCACACCCAGTGCTCCATGTAATACATGCCCTCCTTAATACCCACTCAACAAACAATTCTTAACACATGCTGGTATTTTATAGGTAAAAGCTACAAAGAAAAAGTTCACAAGCTTAATTATAAAAACATACAAGTATACTAGAAACAATATAGCATAGTGTGATAATTGCTATAATGGTAGATATATAGAACTTTAGGGAAGCTAAGAAATAAGAATGATTGTGTTTGTCTATATGTGCACATGTATGTAGGGGGTTCTCAACCAAAGCTGAGAAATGTGATTTTGTGTCATATGTAACTCAAGGATCCATGTGCCTCCTGACAGTATAGCCATTTTCCCCAGTAGGAACTAGCTTCCCCCTTCCCACTGTCTCATCAGGGTCACCTCCTAAGATACTTTCATAAATCAAGGTCACCCTAATGACTTCCTTTGAGATGCTTCTGCCCTATGTACAGAGAGGCAGCAGTCATGTTGTCATTGTTGTTAGAACATTTGTTTTTTACCCCCTTAAAGGTGAGAGGTGGAATAAAATTAAGTCTTACAGATCCGAGTCTCTTATGGAGCCCCCTTACCCAAGAAGGTTTGGAGCACCATATGGAGACCAGGAAGATAGGTCCCAGAGAGAGATGGCCCACTTGTGTTGAAGTTTCACGCATCTGTCAGTCAGGGGGTATGTCCTAGACAGATTCCTTGAATCCTACCTCCCTTAAGTACCACGGGTTTCATGTTTTCTCTTTTACCTCAAAGTTGTGATTCTAAGCCATGAAAGAAGCCCTGAAAGGACCAAAGTCTCCTTCAATCATGGCAGCCTCCAGCTTCTGTGTGAATGGTAGCACAGGCATGTGGACATGCCCTTTCTTTCCTTGCCAACACAGCCTACCCAAGTAACCCCCCACAATGTCTCTCATTCCAAATGTAGAATGAGAATTAGTGAAGATAAACAAAAAAAGAAAAAGAAGAACTTGTTTTGGTTTAAATGATCTAAGCTATGTGAAAAAACAACTTTTAAATTTAAATTTTTTTTTTTTAATTTAGATCATCCATGATTTACGCTTTCTTGAATGCCTTCTAGTAATCTTTTCTTCCCTCCTGCTCTGAGAGATCATTTCTAGTCCATTCTGAGGGCCCCAGCAGCTCTCCCAGTTAGGTTCCACTGTTTTACTGAGGCATCCACCCCTTTGCTTTCATTGTCTTCTCATGGCAGGTCGCCATGAAGCTTTCTTGCTGGTCAGAATCCCCCTCCCCAGAACTTGGAAAGAAGGGGCTCACCTCTGAGACAGTGGTTGGGTTCTGACATGGTAGTCCCCTCACTGCCTACCTGGAGACCATTACCACCGCCCCATAAGGCCAGGGACCACTCTACATTGAACAGGTGAGAGTGTCTGTGGTAGGACTTAGCATCTGGGCTGTACTTTGCCATCTAGAAAGATGAAACAGAGCAGTCCTCAGCAGGAGGGCGCGCATCCATGGAGACTCAGAATGTGTCAAATACGGCCTCTAAGGGAAAGGGGACAGGGAGATATGGAGAGCAAGGATGGTCTTGCTTGTGAGCTTTAGGAATTCGAGAGAATGCCAGTGTTGGAGAAATGAGTGCAAAGAAAGAATCCTAAGAACACCTGGATGGCCCAGTTGGTTAAGTGTCCGCCATTGGCTCAAGTCATGATCTTGTGGTCCTGGGATGGAGCCCCACATTCATCCGCTCTGCTCGGTGGGGAGCCTGCTTCTTCCTCTCCCTCTGTGATCTCTCGCTCTTGCTCTCTCTCAATTAAATAAATAAAATATTAAAAAAAGAAAAGAAAAAACTAACAAGAGGCAAGGAACCCAAACTTCTTAGACTGATAGGCAGCTACTTCCGACGTGAAGCCACCAGCCCTCAGATTTCCCCTTTCCTGAACTCCTCTCACATTGTCCATCTTTATTACATGTTTTTTCATTTACACCATACTCTGTCTTATGTGGCTTTCCAACTGTGGTTCCATGTAAATACATGATCTCGTCCCAACTTGAATATACACTCTTGGAGAGCAAAACCATGCCAAACAAGTGGTAAAAGGGATGAGTGAAACCAGCTTTAAAACTTGCATGTTTAAAAGTGTGTAAACCTGGTGATTCACAGACCTGTACCCCTGGGGATAAAAATATATGTTTATAAAAAATAAAAATTAAAAAAAAAACTTGCATGTTTAAGAGACACAGTACAATTGAGTTGTATCATGTGAGAAAATAAATAATAAGTATTGTAAAAAAAAAAAATACAACCAGCACTATAAAAAAAACATTCTTTATGTAATTTCCTGGTCCAGAAACTGTTTTTTAAGGATTTTAATAATTTTAAGTCCTAAACCTATATACAAGTAGAGGAAGTAGTTTAACCCCCATACAACCATTACCCAGAGTCCTGAATTTTCAAGTTTTCACCATTCTTGTTTCATTCATTTCCCCCTCCTTTTCCCAGAGTAATTTAAACATTTTAATCACAAATCCCAGGTATGTTACTTATCGCTACGTACTTCCATATGCATCTCTAAAACATATGAACATTTTCTTTCTTAACCACAATGCTTTCATCAACCTGATTAGCACCAACTTAAAATTAACAACAATTCCTGGATATCATGTCAATTTCCTGATAGTTTCCAAAGAGTAAGCACATCATTTAAGAGGGCCTGTCTCTCAGCCTGTCAAGTTGGGAACTAACAAGAAAAGGCAGCAATTAAATTCAAGGTCAATTCTTGTTTGGCCATATTAGCCAAGTCTGATGATCATAGTCGCCAGCTTAAGTAGGCCTGGCTCAGAGTCCAGGTTTCTGGAAAGGAGCCGGTGGGTCCCAGACAGCTAATGCAGTATAGACATGTGGGTCCAGCATAGGGGCCATCTCTGGAGCGTGGAAGTGGGAATAGAATTCAAGGGGGTATCATAGCATTCAGGGGGGGCTATGACTTTAGATGAGAGCCTTTTGTGGAAATTCAAACTTTCTTTCAACTCTAAATATGGACAACAAACCGCAGAAGTATTAGTATCTATGACTTTGTCACCAACAGAAAAGAAAATATTTTTAAAAAAGAAATGAAAATATTTTAATATTACATTACAGTTGTAGATTTCATCAAATATTGCAATGTTAATTTTTTCCCACCTCTAGATCTTGTTATATTCAATAAGAAAGCACATATGTTACTCTATCACAAATTTGGTTTATTTTGCCTTTTTATTATTTGATAGCTGCGTTTTGATATACTTGGTTTCCTTTGTAATCCCCAGCATTTTATTTTATACATTTTAAAACCCTGTTCTGTGAGGGAGTCCACAGGCTTCACCAGACAGCCAGAGGAACCCATGGCACAGAGAGAAAGATGAGGACACCCAGAAAGCCTGAGAGCAGGAATGCTGTGGGTGATGTTTAGGGGAGAAAAGGGAATTACCCTTTGACATCAGTTTTTTGACCTCTGAACGTAATAACCAGGAATGAGATATTGCCCTCTCTAAGGATCCTGGAAGTGGCTGCCAAAGCCCTACGAAAGCCCATCTCCAAAACAACGTTTCTGCAATTCTGGTGTACGAGTGAGTCACAAACGTTGGCCAGCAATTCTGAAAGGATGCTCAAAGTCCTCTAGAGGCAGAGTACTATAAAAATCGAAAGTATTAATAGAATTCCTCCCACCTCAAGGCTGTGGCTCCTTCCAAGGCCTCGCAGGCACCGTGAGGGGCATCGAGCCAGGCTGCCTATAGGGAGGACCGAGGGAGACAGCTCTCAACTCACCCTCCCATGCCAGTACCGACTTGCTGTCATGAATGGTGTAAGGGGGAGATGAAGTGATTTGCCAAAACTCCCTTTTCTGGGAAATGGGAGCAATGCCACTTGCCACCTACCTCACAGAGTTTTAAGTCCATCATCACAGTGTTATGTTAAATCCTAAGAGTGTCACATTATCCTAGCATGAAAAACTTACCAAGATTTGCTAAAGGCAGAGGGTAAAAATAGCCAGCTATTGCTGGGACCACATGAAGCCATATTCTTTATCTGCAAATTCACCAGCCTTATTTGCTTCTCACTGATTTGCAACTCTTAGCATTGTGCAGTGAATTGCATGTAACTGCGTTATACAGTAACCATATCTTTAAATTTTCCAACCAGGGGAAAAAACTCTTTTGCAGTGGTTTTCACTTCCGATCGCCAGATCAATTTATCAGCCTTTGAATTTTACATTCGCATCTGGTGTGACTTTTGGCAGGAGTGTGTTAACAACCATCAAACGTTGAAAACGACTGGCAACCATTCACATTAGCTCCAAACTGGAAATGACCCAAACATCCGTCCATAGTAGAACGCATTCAGTAGTTTTTGGTGCATGCCTACTAGGGCATAGTATACAGCCGAGAGAATGAATGAACTATTGCTATTGGCAACCACATGTATTAATCTCTCAAATATACGGTTGAGGGAAAGAAGCCAGACAGGAAAGAATACACATTGAACGGTTCCATTTACAGAGTTTATGAATGTGGGTTTGTGACAAAGCAAGCCTGGAGCATTAGATGTTAGGGCACTGATTGTCTGTGAATAGCAAGTCACGACTTCTTAGAAGACATGAAGGGGTTTTGGGGACGCTAGCACTAATTCTATTTCTTGACTTAAGTGTTAGCTACTGGGATGTATCCATTTCATGAAAATTTAGTGAACTGTATGCTTATAATTTGTGTATTTTTCTGTGTGTAAATTTTAAACTTCAACAAGAAATTAGACTTTAAAAAAAGATATGAGGGGTGCCTGGGTAGCTCAGTGGGTTGTGGCCTCTGCCTTTGGCTCAGGTCATGTTCCCGAGGTATTGGGCTTGAGCCCTGTGTCAGGGTCTCTGCTTGGTGGGAAGCCTGCTTCCTCCTCTCTCTCTGCCTACCTCTCTGCCCACTTGTGATCTGTCAAATAAATAAATGAAATCTTTAAAAAAAAAAAAAATAAAGACATGAACAGGATCCACACCTCCCTCATTTTTTTTTTAATATACTGTCCTCCAGAACACATACTGTTTTTTAAAGAATTGGTGATTTTTTTAATTAAAAAAAATTTTTAAAGATTTTATTTATTTATTTGATAAAGACACAGCAAGAGAGGGAACACAAGCAGGGGGAGCGGGAGAGGGAGAAGCAGGCTTCCCGCTGAGCAGGGAGCCTGATGTTGGGGCTCGATCCCAGGACCCTGAGATCATGACCTGAGCCGAAGGCAGACACTTAATGACTGAGCCACCCAGGCGCCCCTAGAGAATTGGTGATATTTTAAAATAATGTTAAGAAATCTGAAATTATTAATTGGGGTTTTTGGTAATATGCCAATCACCAGAAAATGAGCTATCCTGCCCACCTCCCCAAGCTGAGTTATAATTCTTTCTACTGACATATTTGTTCATCTTAACTAATAGAGGCTGTGTTCTGTTCTAATGACTCGTTAAAGTGGCCTTACATAAAGTGAGCAATGACAAGGACGGCTTTCTGGGAAGCTTCTCCCCAAGAGGCAGGGGGGCGGTGTACTTTTGCTCTGGCAAAGGCATCCAGCCGCGTTGAGGCTGGGTATCCAGGGTACTGCGTGCAGCAGGAAAAAGGACACTTCTAACTGGTCAGCCCCAGAGAAGGCTTTTTTCCTAATTGGTGGACCTAACTGGGTACCATTTTAGAAAGAGGACAAGGTGGGGATGCAGCCCGGCTTCTGTCCCCTACAGCACCCTTTCCTCTGCTCATCACTGTAGAAGCAGGGCACTGTCTCTCCCTCCCCTCAATTGCCCACCTTCTTCCTTGCCTGTCTTTACACAGGAAGCCGCTGGGAACATGTCTTTTCTCGTATGTTTCCCTTTCAACCCAACCCCCACTCCAGAGCAGAACTGAAGTTCTTCACCGTTCGTTCAGCAGGGGGAAAAGGTGGGAGCCCTGTTTAGGAGTCCCTGACACGCAGTCCCGATCCCAAGGCTCGGTGGGAGAGACTTCATAAAAACACTTGTTCAAAAAAGGAACTGCACATTCTTGGTATTTCTTTTAGACCTTTTGCATTTCTGTCTTTCCCTTATTCGGGCTATTCTGATTATCAGTGTGGTACAGTGGACAGGGAGTGGGTATCAGTGTTCGAACAGATCTGATGCCAGACTCCTGCCAGTCACTTGTCACTTGTAAAGCCATGGGCGAGTTGCTTATCTCCCGTTCCAGTTTCCTCAACTGTAAAATAGGGATGATACTATCTTCGTTGCAAGGATCTGGGGAGGATTATATAAACAAAATGTATGTGGCTTCTAGAATAATGTTTGCACATAGCATTGCACATTTATTTCTCCATTCATGCATTTGATAAACAGAATCCTGGGGAAGGATGTATTTGTGATCAATAAACGTAAAAAGGCTTTTCTGTTACAGGATTATAACAGAAATATATGCAGGGGTGTCTATGTATCTACTCATCATTTACCTGTTCTGTCTTTACATGTATGTGATTCTTCTAACTGTATCTGTTGTAATAATAACAAGAACTATGTATGTTTGCTATTATTATTAATGATGGTATTATAACTGTACATACAGAAAAACGTCTGCTATAGAAGTTGTAACTATATACTCTGAGATGTTTACATTATAATTACTTCTGGGACACAAGATTTGAAGTGGGTTTTTCAGTTTCTTCTTTCAACTTTTCTATATTGTTTGAAATCTATAGCAGTAGCTAACATTTGCAAAAAAAAAAAAAAAAACTAAACTAAAACACTAATGGTTTTATGAACTAAAAACTTGAAGGGGCGCCTAGGTGGCTCAATGGGTTAAGCCTCTGCCTTCGTCTCAGGTCATGATCCCAGGACCCTGGGATTGAGCCCTGCATCGGACTCTGGGCACAGCGGGTAGCCTGCTTCCCCTTCTTTCTCTTCCTGCCTCTCTGCCTACTTGTGATCTCTCTCTGTCGAATACATAAATAAAATCTTTTAAAAAAATTTGAAAAACGGAGACAAAATGGAAAAAATATTCAATGCCAAAACTGACATAAGAAATAGGAAACTGGAAGAGACCAACAAGTTTTTTTTTAATTTTTAAAAATTTTTAAATAAACATATAATGTATTTTTATCCCCAGGGGTACAGGTCTGTGAATAGCCATGTTTACACACTTCACAGCACTCACCAAAGCACATACCCTCCCCAATGTCCCCCCTCTCCCAACACCCCCCCCAGCAACCCTCAGTTTGTTTTGTGAGATTAAGAGTCACTTATGGTTTGTCTCCCTCCTGATCCCATCTTGTTTCATTTATTCTTTTCCTACCCCGAAACCCCCCATGTTGCATCTCCACTTCCTCATATCAGGGAGATCATATGATAGTTGAGACCAACAAGTTTTAAAGAAATTAAATTACAATTGACAACTCCCCCTCTCAAAAAAGTGTATGCCCAAATGGTTTTTCGGGTGAGTTGTATCAAAATCTTGAGGAACAATAAATTTTTATCTGTATTTTAAGTTATTCCAGCAGAGACAAAAACCAAAAGCTGCAAGCTTATTTCATAAAATTGGTATTGATGAGATGAACTCAGTATAAAAGGAAAGAAAACTATGCCCCTTTCTCTTATGCAAGTAGATGAAAAATCTTCTCAAGTATTAGCTAATTGATCCCAAAGGTATGTTTTAAAATAATACAGCTTGTCTAATTAATGGTTCATCATCAGGGATTCTGCCAACATAATACAGAAAATTAATAGATTAAAATTTTAAGACTCATGATAATTTCAGTTGATGCAGAAAAAGCATTCGACAAAGTCTTTACTTATTTATGATAAAAACTCTTAGCAAACTAAGAGTAGAAAATGATTTCTTTAATTCCCTTAAATGGATGATGGTTATATTCCAAAACCATTTTTACTTAATGGAAAAATTTTAAGGGCATTCCTGCTAAGACTGGAACAAGAGAAATATTGTCAGAAACCAATACATATTGCAACCAACAGTATAATATTAGAAGCCCTGCCAAACACTGAAGGAAGGAAGGAAGGAAGGAAAGAAAGAAAGAAAGAAAGAAAGAAAGAAAGAAAGAAAGAAAGAAAGAATTAGAAAGAAAGAATTAGAAAGAAAGAAAGGCAACTATCAGTTTTTTGCATGTGACATTCTTACCTACTCAGAATAACCAATAGCATCAAGTAAACAGTAAGAACTTGATAGGTACATGATCAAATTATGAGAGCATTTCAACAGCAAACAACTAGAAAATGTTATTTAAAAAAAAATTTAAAAAGGAAGATATTATTCACATAGCAATAACTGAAAAATCTTGGGTAATTAGCCAAGAATACATACAGCCTCCTTGAGAAAACTTAAACACTCTATACAGGACGTAGAAAAACCCAAGTAAACGAGGCACATTCTTTGTTCTTAACTCAGAAGGCTTAAAATTTAAAGATATCAACTTTCCCCACATTACCTAGCAAGTACATGTAATTGCACCAAAATTCCAGTTCAATCTTTGAGATACATGATAAATTTATTTAAAAATATGTCTGATGTTGAGACAATAGAGGACTTTTCAAACAAAAACTTCCAAAAAACATAAAGGATAAAATTGATTAGAGAATACATCAAAGTTAAGGATTCCTGTTATGCAAAGAACATGGATAATATTAGAAACAGACTTCAAAATGGGAGAAAAGCCTTCACAATGTTTCAACTGAATAAGAGGTTCTTATCTAGAATATAAAATAAGATAAATAAGAAATAAAATTAAACCAATCAGCAAAAAAAGGACAGTGACTTCAATAGAAAAATGGGCAAAGTTTATTAACAGGCAACAGATTCAGAACAACACATTCAGAAAGCTAACTCATCATGAGTAACTCAGCAAACTGACATAACAAAGAGCTATAATTTTATACCCGTTTGCAAAAATTTCAAAAACTGAATTTCACTCTGTGTGGGCTGGATATGGGCTGATGTCCTGCTGGTTACTTAAGTAAGGACCAGCACAACCATTGGGAAGCACAACTTGTACTATTGAGGCAAAGTAAGAATGCCCGTGTACCATAACCAGGAAGACTGAAAAGGGGGGAGGTAAGGAAATGAGAGTAAACAACAAGGTTCAGGTGATAGCACCCAAGAGAGAGAAAGAAGGAGGAGAAGCTGGTGTGGGGATAAAGATGATGTCTTCCAATCTGGATCTGTTAAGAATTATGAATTTATGGGACACCTGATGGGAATAGTGGGCACTCAATCAATATTAACTTCTTCCCCATCAAATAAATTTCTTTTTTCTTCTATATTTAGGGAAGATAGAATCTTATTTTATAATTTTTTCAAACTTAAATTCTATTAGTTTTTATAGTTTAAGGACCAATATTTCTAATCACCCCTTGTCAATAACAAAAGAATGAATAAATAATACCTGATTTTCAGGTCATCAAAACTTTGAAGTTGTTTGGAACTGAGCAGGAAAATATGCCTATTTTTTGCAAGTTGCCAAATGTCAATATTCTTGAACATATTTTTTACTTATTTATTTTTTAAAGATTTTATTTATGTTATTTTAGAGAGAGGAAGAGAGAGTGTGTGGGGGGAGGGGCAGAGGGAGAAGAAAATAATCTCAAGCAAACTCTAGGCCCAGCATGGAGACTGACACAAGGCTCAAACTAATGACCCTGAGTCAGGACTGAGCCAAAATCAGGAGTCAGATGCCCAACAAACTGCAACACCCAGGTGCCTTTCTTGGGCATACCCCTTAAAGTGAGGTAAAGAACACTTATGCCTCCATCAGAAAGGACAAATACCCAACTTTTGTAGCAACATGGACGGGACTGGAAGAGATTATGCTGAGTGAAATAAGTCAAGCAGAGAGAGTCAATTATCATATGGTTTCACTTATTTGTGGAGCATAACAAATAGCATGGAGGACAAGGGGTGTTAGAGAGAAGGGAGTTGGGGTAAATTGGAAGGGGAGGTGAATCATGAGAGACTATGGACTCTGAAAAACAATCTGAGGGGTTTGAAGTGGCAGGGGGGTGGGAGGTTGGTGTACCAGGTGGTGGGTATTATAGAGGGCACGGATTGCATGGAGCACTGAGTGTGGTGAAAAAAATAATGAATACTGTTTTTCTGAAAATAAATAAATTAATTTAAAAAAAAGAAAGAACACTTAAGAAACATCATTTCAGAGGGGAAAGCTCATGTGTTTTGGTGCCAGAAAACCTAAATTCAAATACCAGCTCTACCACTAGCTAACCATGCACTTTTGTGGAAGATACTTAGCCTTTCAATAAATGGAACTAATAAAAATTACCTTTTGTAATCTTATTAGGGTTAAATAAAACCATATAGTTCAAGTGTCAGACACAGAGTAGATATGTCATGAAGGCTATTATTATTATTTTGTCATACTATTATAGACCCTTATCTTTAATTATCTTATTAATTATTTTTTGTTTTTCAGTAGGCTCCATGCCCAGCAGGGAGCCCAGTGTGGGGCTTGAACTCACAGCTCTGAGATCAAGACCTGAGCTGGGATCAAGAGTCGGCTGCTTAACCAACTGAGCCACGTGGGTGTCCCTCAATTATCTTATTAGTCCTAAATTTCACAGAATAGCATACATCACCACTGTCTAATAAGAACGTAATGCAAGCCACATATGTTGTTTAAAATTTTTAGTAGCCATATTAAGAAAAGAAACAGAAACAAGCTGAATTGATTTTGGTAATCTGCTTTAACCCAAAATATACAAAATAGAAGTTCAACACGTGACCCATATGAAAATTATTAAGATATTTTACAGTTTTATTTTTGTATCATTTTCAAAACCTGGTGTGTATTTTATACATGAAACCTACTTCAATTTGCATGGGCCACATCTCAAGTGCATAAAAATTACATGTGACTTAGTGGCTACTGCATTAAATAGGTCTCAATACAATGCTTTAAATCCTGCGTTCTTTGGATGCTGTCTTTAAAAAATCAGTAAGTTCCTCTGTATCATTCTCAGACAGTAAGAATTTGTCTAACAAGCAGATTGGCATTTTTTTCCCCACCTCAGTCATTAGAAATGGAGATTCTTTGGAACAGTCATGAGGCAGTTAGTACTTCTGGCAAGAGGTCTTCACGAATTCTCTCTCCTTTCCCTCCAGTGTCTGGAGCCAGGCTGAGTGGGGCCTCAGAAGGATCCCTTGAACAAGCCAACAGAGCAGTTTTGGCTGCACTTTGAGGGGCTGCAGGTTTTGTGACTCTTCTCCTCAAGGTTCAGAATCTGAATTCTAAAACAGATCTTACTCCCTCCCAGACCTGGGAAGATCCAAACCGCAGTAGCCATGAAACAAATGGGAAGGAGGGCAGCAAATTTTCCCATTTGGGGCTTACTCCCATTCCATCGCAATCAAGCAGATCATTTGTTCTGTTTGGAATTAGCTTGGAATGAGACGGAGAAGAAAGAAATACATATTATATAAGCTTATGGTAACCACAAACTGGATAAGACAAGTATTACCAACACTCGAAACAAATGAAAATGTATGAAATTATCATCTTTTACTGCAATGTCTAATGGAATATCCTGTTTGGGGTGGGAGGGTGACCGGATGACTTCTCTCAGATCCATGTTAAGTCTATTATTCTCTTGTTTTTGAAGTAATTATGTAGAGAATATGTAGATAATTTTTTTAACTTGTGGCAAAAACACAGAACATGAAATTTTCCATCTTAACCACTTTGAAGCGTATTAAGTTCAGTAGTATTAAGTATATTCACATTATTATGAAACAAATCTACGGCACGTTTTCATCTTATAAATCTGAAATTCTGTCCACAATAAACAACAACTCCCTTCCTCCCCACACCCCAGTCCTGACAGCCACCACTCTGCTTTCTGTTTCTAGGAGTTTACTGTTCTAGACACCTCGTATAAATGGAATCAAACAGTATTTGTCTTCTGAATAGCTTATTTCATTTAGCCTTATGTCCTCAGGGTTCATCCATGCTGTGGGAACATTCTTTTTAAGTTTAGTTTTCCAGATTTATTATCTTAAAAAATGCATTTAACTTGATTCACCGAACTTTTACTAAGGAACAATATGCTACATGTTAGACCTATTTTGTCTCTCTCTCTCTCTCTCTCTTTTTAAGTGGGATCCACATCCAAGGTGGAGCCCAACACAGGGCTTGACCTCACCACCCTGAGATTAAGATCGAGGTTAGATCAAGAGTTGGGTACTTAACCCACTGAGCTATCCAGGTGTGCTTATACTTATTTTCACATTTAGTGCCTGGAAAGCTGGAATCTTCAGTCTCAAGTTAATGTAGACATGGTTGGCACTTTCTTGAGACTTACTCCAGGAAGCTCTGAAGAACACACCTGGGGACACATTAGCATTGTGTCCGATTTAAATTCTCTCCATGCTCTTCAGCTAGGTACTTCATTACTCTGTTTTCTCACTCTCCTAGGGGATAATTCAGGTCCACATATTATGGAGAATATAAGTAAAAGCAAGCACAGAATATGTGTGTAGCCATGAATGAGGTAGAGATCAATTCGTAAGCTCATTATTTCATTCTCAGTGACATGGGTGGTTCACAGCCTGGCCATAGAGATGCTGGCCAATGGCAAAGAATCCCACATCACCAGACTCTGTCCCCACCCTCTGTTTCTCCCACTCCCAACACTTGACATCTCCAGAGCAGCGGGGAAGGCAGCCCTGCTATGGATATCTTAGCTCAAAGAGAAAAAGCACAAAATCTCCAATGTGTGATTCCCAGCCTGAAAGGAACCAAGTGTCTTCTGATAAACAACACTTGAGAATTTTTTTTTTTTTAATGAAGGCATTAAACTGACCTTCTTTTGAAATGGGCTAGACAGGGTAAACAGGAGAGATCTTGTTTTCCCTTCATCCTGGAAAAATAACATTTCTCCCTTTCCAGCTCAGTACAGTTGACTGAATTGGAAAGGAATCTATTTTCTCTGGAAAGATTTATTTGCCCAACAGTCGTGTTTTTGTATATGTGTGTGTGTTGGCAAGAGGCGATAGATTTTCGGAACAAGGGTCGTCTTGTTCGCAGTTTAAAGGGGCCCAGAAGTTGACGAAGGAATGTAACGTTAGAGAAAGCTTTTGCAGCCTTCATTAATGCTATGTACAGACTCCAATACATCTCAAGCTGGCCTGGGTGTTAGGACAGGGAGGTGTGGTAGTGACTCTACTGTCCCACTGCACTCATCTGAGAACAGATAGAAACATCTCTACTTTCTTCACCTCAATTCAAGACATGTGACAATTAAGGTCTATAAGAAAGCATCTACATTTCTTGTTCCCCCAAAAGTTAAACCGTGTTTAAGGGCGCCTGGGTGGCTCAGTCAGTTAAGCGTCTGCCTTCTGCTCATGTCGTGATCCCTGGGATCCGGGATTGAGCCCCTGCATGGGGCTTTCTGCTCAGCGTGGAGTCTGCTTCTTCCTCTGCCTCTGCCTGCCCCCACCCAAACTTGTGCTCTCTCTATCTCTCTGTCAAATAAATAAAATCTTAAAAAAAAAAAAAAAAAGTTAAACAGTATTTGAGTAAAGCCATGTGGAAAAGCTAAGAGAATTCCTTCCTTTCTCCACAACCAGACTTCTTTTCCCACCTAAGGACACATATCCCAGGATCAAGCAAAGGAGATAGAAATTCCTTTCTGGCCCAGTTAGAGACAAGACTTCCAGGAATCACTAGCTGTCTCCATCTCCTGTCTCCTCCCCTACTCAGCTTCACGTAGGATTGGTATCACATTGAGAATTTTAGAGCAAATATGTTCTACTTTATGAAGAATGGATTTCACTATTTTTATTTTTCTCACATTGTGTGCCAGGCATTAATGTCATATAAAATAAACTTGTGTACTTGGGGTTTGTTTTAACTTGGGATATTCTCTTGAGAATATTCCTTTGAAGGTGAATGACTTCTTGCCAATTCAAAAAAAAAAGCTGAATATCTATACTTATTCTAACCCAAGAAATGCACTGTCCCTTAAGCTGCTGGTTCCTTCTCCAGATTTCTGTTTGTTTGTGTCCAAGTCACTACTTGCTGAGCTCAACTGACAGCTCAGCTGGGTTTTGCACAAATGACTTTTCACTCAGCTGGTCTTTGCCTTGCCAGGTGTGGCTGGCCAACATAAAGGAAAGAAAAGGTGTTTTTCCTTTTAGCAGGAACGTTAAAACTTTTACCACATTTTCCATCACCCGGTGTCTGTTTTCAAGGAAGCACAGATCAGCAGAAAACAGGAGTCTGAGATTTCTCCTTTATAGATGTTGGCTGTCCGCCTCTTAGCACATTTAATTTAGCAGAAGTCCACATCATTAAATGAGGGGAAAATGTAATTTTTTTCTTTGATGGCAAAATGGTTTCCATGAGGAGAAAATGGCTGATGGCACAGAAGCTGGTGTGGCTGGAAGACTTCGGCGGAGCCAAGCACCGTCCCCCGGCACCCCCACCTCGGACCCTCGGCGTTCTCAGGGGTTGGCAGCGTTCACGGGGCTGACTGGCTTTCCATTTAGCAAGTGTACACCTCCTTGAGGCATTTCTAACTTTTACCAAGACACTCCCATTGTGCGCCAAAGTCCACAGAACTGGCAGAATTGGGAATTTCACTAATTCCTTTTGTGCTCCTTATTAGCCTGGTTTAAAGGTAGTTGGGGCTGAACCTGAGCTGCAGGGGTTCCGTACTTGTTTTCAGGTGGCCAGGCACAGAGGCTCCCGAAGAACCAGCAGGCTTCTCTGAGAAACACCGCGATTTTCCAGGGTAGGGTCTAGCTTTTCCTCTTAATCTCTTCTGCAGACATCGCCCCCATGGTTGGTGTTAAATAAATTTTAATTGGAATTGCTGACCATGAGGTAACAGAAAGAGAAGAGAGGAGAGAAAAAATGTCAGCTCCCTGCAGGTTAGCAAAGGATAAAATAGGGGTGATCATCCAGGAGACCCAAATCTGATTCTCGATCTCTAAAGTTATTCTTGTAGGGCACACAGCCAAGAGAAGCTTCCAGGTCTCTCTCTGGCATGATCCTTCTCTGATTTGCCTCCAGAGGTGCTCCCTCAACTCTGCACATTTGTCCTCCATTAGCACCCTTCCTTTCCCATCCCAAGGTGCTGAGAACCCTCCACGGTGTGCCTCTCCTGTCTCGCATCCTATCTCTTTTCCTCCAGTCAACAGCCTCAGGAGGCAGAGCAATTAGAAGCAGCTTCTCTGCCAAGAAGCAGGAAATCTCTGGGATGGACTATTAGGTGGCTGGGTGAATCCTGCCCTCGGGGTTTCCTCATGTAGGGCAAGAGACAGCTGCCTGGAGTGGTTAAGAAGGAGGTTGAAGGTGGGTTGTTAGTACTTGCCGCCTAATTGCTAAGGCCGGTTGTCCTCAGAGATGCATTCACTCCCCCCTTGGATTGTGGACAAGCTTAATGTAACAGAATAGGGTGAAAATGGACTATCTCAGAGGCTGGCTTCAAAATTTCTCTTATCTTGATGAGCCAGCCTGATGTGAAAAGATGAGCAGGAAGCCTGGGCCCCAGAAAAATTATGGAAAGAAAAAAAGAGAACAAAGGGAGGACTGAATTGCTCTAGGTAAAACAATGAAAGTGTAGTCCTTTTTTGCTAGTGAGGGTCGGGGTAGAAGGAGGGAGAGTGTTGAACTCCCATGTACTAGGACTCAGTTGATGGAAAGAATGTTTATATCATATCACTTTTAATTATTTTATTTGTTTGCATCAGTATGATGTAAACGTTATCTAAGTAAAGGGCATAAAGTACATATAAATTACAATAAAGTAGATAAAAAGATGGTGTGCGTGTACATGTGCATATTTGTGAAAATCAAGGGCTCCTTCTGGATTTTCTACGTCCAGATCCCCATGTTAGAGAAAGTACACAGTGGACAATGAGATGATACACACAGAGTCAATATATCAATGGAACTATTGATACCAATATCAAAATGCACACTTTCCTTATGCATCCAGAATCCAGAATGCAGAAGGTATGCAAGTTCCCCCAGGTGGGAATGAAAAGCAATTCATTTGAGACGCAAAAGACAGATTTTGTTTTTCTCTGATGCCTTGGTTGAAGGAAGAGCGAATTTTGCAAAGTAGGGGTAAGGTCTAGGCAGCCATTTACTAACTTGATTTGAGTCTAGCAATATTACCCGGGAAAAGAGACAGATGAAAGAGAATTTAAACTTCTATCTAGTACTTTGTACTGAAAGAGATCCTTGCCTTCCTTTACAGAAATACAGGGATCACAGATACATGAAATCATCCAAAAATGTTGTCATGAAGCCAAATTTAACAAACACCACAGAATATATGCATCCAATCTCTGGAACAGGTTACTTGGACTTGATCCCCACCCCTTTACTTGTAAGTGACCTTATGCAAATTTCTTAACCTCTTTGTGCCTCAGTTTCTTATTCTATAAAATGGGGATAATCATAGTCCCTAACTCATAAGGTCCTTGAGAATATGAAGTGAACTAGGATGTAGAAAGCACTTAGAGTAGTTCGGGCACATTCAGGGCTTTATTAACCCAGAACTGAATTATTATTATCTTGTCTTATCACAGGAAGCTTGGAAGAAGATTATGCTAGAAAATTTGGTACATATTTCATTTCTTCCACCAATTAATTTTCATAACAATGGTACATTATTTTCTCAGCTGGAGACCTGAAACCTAGGAAGATAAGTAAATTTCCTAAGGTCTCACAACTGCTTAGAAGCCCATGCCTTTGTGGGTCATTTGTTTTGTAAATTTATACAGCAAATCATAATTATCGATTATAGTTCACACAGGGAATAGTGCAGTATCTTATATGGCATTTAAATAGAGATGGAAATCAAAATAGGAAATAGCCCTCATAAGTGCGCTAGCTTAGCCACACACCACTTCAAATGGGAAAGTCTGAAATATAATGAAACTGTTACGGTTAATCTCTGAGCAGAAAGCATCATGGGAATAGCAGTGTGACTGAGTCAGCATGTCTGCAGAAAGTCTGCATTTCTCAATTCCTGGTCTGCAGTTGCTTGGATTTTCTGAAACAATAGTAAGAATAGCTTTAGCTAACATTTCACACACTAAATATATTTGTATTAGCAGGAAGAAAAATAATTTTTCTCCTTAAAGCTCTGTCTGAAGTAAAAGTCCCTTTCCCTCTCAGTAAGCAGCTCAGTGAGAGGGTGTTCACAAAAGAGCACTGATGACCCCTGAGACCTGTTCTAGAATGTATAGCTCTTTTCACTGCAGACATCTAATAGGCATCAAGAAGGCCGTGTAGCGTAATGCAAGCCTGGTTCACCAGTGGCTGGCTTTCACATCCCCCTTGTAGCTTCGAGCCTAATATTGGACTCTGGGGGCGGGCTGGGAGACTGGGCAGAATCCTTCTTCGTGGGAGCACCTCCTACTGTCAGGGCCCCCTGCTAGACGCTTGGCAACCACCATCCCTTCCAATTCTTTTTTTTTTTTTTTAAGATTTTATTTATTTATTTGACAGATATCACAAGTAGGCAGAGAAGCAGGTGGAGAGAGAAGGGGGTGGGGGAAGCAGGCTCCCCGCTGAGCAGAGATTGTGATTCGGGGCTCGATCCCAGGACCCTAAGATCATGACCTGAGCTGAAGGCAGAGGCTTTAACTCACTGAGCCACCCAGGCACCCCCATCCCTTCCAATTCTTATTTCCATCTTCTGAGGATGGTGCGCTCATCTTTTTAGAGACAAGGAATCCGAGGCCCAGAGAGGTTAGGTAATAGACTTACTTTCTCACAGCTATTAAGTGGGGACACCAGGCTTCAAACCAAGGACTGACTCCACAGCCCAAGCTCATGTTATTTATAATCTGCCCCCATTAAAGATGGCTCCATACCCACATTAAATCAAATACCAGACCAGGCTGAGTTGTTGTAAGATTGGAATCATTCATGTACAGGTGCGTAAACAAGAAGCAGTTCAGTTTGGCCAAGCAATTCCTGGACGGCCAAACAGAACATAGAAGACCCATAGATCTGAACAACTGATGGAGGCCTCTGGTTAGGTCCGATTATTTCTTACTTGGTTAGTCAATGATCTTCGACACTATTCAGAGAAATTCACAGGATCTGATCTCTTAAGCCAGTGGTTCTCTTCTTTTCATGTGTGAAATGAATGGCCTGTTTTGTTCCAGCAGATGATATGCTCCCCTGAGTGTCCTCCGGGCTGTGATGAATTTGCTACATCTACAGTACTTTCTCCTCCAAACCAATCTGAATGCAAGTGAAGTGAACACTGTGTGTTTATTAGAGCCATAACTTTGAATCCACACTCATTTACATGTAATAGCACATCATTCAAACCTCAGCACTTCCGCCATTATTTGTAATAAACTCTATTAAAGGTACCAAAGAGCTGCTATTCCGATGTGCTTAAAATCTAAAGGAAGCAGACACGGTGGGTACCTATTTCCAAGCATCTCCCAAGGAACAATTCCACATGTTCCTCTCCCATCCTCTCTCTCTCTCTTTTTTAATCCTTTATTTTTTCTGTGATGCTCCGTTCTGTGTTCTGTTTCCATCCATAGTACTGATTTCCCTAGAGGTGTCTAGATTCATGCCCAGCAACTTCTCTCAGGCCTGGTCCCTCTTCTCCGTTCTTGGTTCAGGTAGTTACTTCTGGGCCATTGCCTGTCAACTTGGTTCCCCGCCTCTCTTCTCTTTTCTCTCTAACAATCTTTTCATTTCATTTCTGCCAGATGAGTTTCCCCCAAATATTGTTTGAATACTATCATTTTATTGTAACAGAAACTTAAAAAGCCGCCAGATCCAATGGGAACATCTCACTCGAGCCCTTGTTAAGCCTTATGATTTGATGCCAGCAAACTTTCTATCATCTGTACCCGATGCCCTTGCTGAAATATGACTGGGGTCTTCTTTCTCTTTACTCATCCATTCAGTATTTTATTAAAATGCTACCCATCCTTCAGGGTCCTAGTCATCCTTCTCCAAAAACTTCCCTTCTGATTCTCTCAATACGTGGAATCATTCTTCCTTTGGACCCTGTGTCATAAAATAAGCAGAAATTGCTGTATCGCACTGTGATTTCTATCATTATCTCTAGGTCTCTGGTCTTTTGCCTCTCTCCCCTCCCTCCGCCCTCCCCCATCCTCCAGTAAAATTATCATTTCCTTGGCAGTTGAGACTTTGTAACCCCTATTGTTCCAGTATGATCTTTCCCAACCAGTGGTAATTGCAATCAGGATGTTGTTGGTCTTGCTAATGAAGGAGGAGGAGGAGGGGAGAGAGGAAAAGATGGTTAAAGAACTCTTTTGTTTCTTTCTTTAGTCATCATCGTCGGAGAGCTCTAATTGTTGGAAAGTTCCCCCCCCCCCCCCCCCCCCCCGTGTTCATCTGAAATCTGTCCCATTGAAATTTGCTTCCATAAATATTTATTGAGTGACTACTATGTACAAATTGTACCATTTTAGGCATAAATTTAGGCAGCTCACTTGCTGATTCCAGGATAGCTTGTATGCTCACCTTCCCTCCAACCGTCATCACAGACCTTCTTCTCATTTATCGAGGAGGAAAAATATTATTCCCGGGTCCACACTCCTAGCAGCTTCTCCGAGCTTCTTTCACCTCTACATTGAGCCCCAGCTCTCCAAGTCAGTTTCTTGAAATTATCTTTCTACCCTCTTCTCTGAGCTATAACATCATATGAGGGTGCATATTGGCTTGCTGAGAGATTTATTGGATTTGTTATGATGTTCAGCAAATCCCTTGGGGTCAGAGGCAGAAAGGCTTGTTGTTCCATTTACACACACAAAAAATGTATCTCAGCCTCATGGTAAAGTCTTAAAATATTTGAAGATCACTACCCTATTTCCCATAAATCATCTTTGGAAAGATTTATTTACTTAGGAAATAAGGAGAGAAGGGATGGATAAAGGTTCATAGTTAAAATGCCAGGAGATAGGCTTGAAAGGGGTGTATTGAGAAAGAGGAGTCATTTATGTAGATAAATGACAGTAGATAAATGACAGTGCATAATTACAGGGATGGGGACAGTTTTGTGAGCTGGAGTGTCTGATTAAATCAGATTTTGGTGTTACTCCTGCATAGCTGATAGAGAAATGGACCTAACTGGTCTCATAGGTAGATTATGTGACTCAGATTTGCTGTAGGTAGCCACTAGGCAGTGCACTATCTAAACTGACACTGGGACTAGCCAAATCCTCTGATGTCCTTGTTTCCATCACTGCTGTCTTTAGCCTCACTGTCTCTCTCCTGGAACATGCAATGGAATGGACTTCCAACCAGGAACCTTATCTCCAGTTGCTCCTCCCACCAAATTATACCACCTAACCCAGTGAGGCCAAGCTTGTTAAATGCAGCTCTAATCATGTTGCTGGCCCAGCTGTCCTGTTTCTTAAATCTTAAATCTTAAACTTCAGTGCCCCCTCCTATCTTGCCCCTGCAGATGTTCCTAAGCTCCATATAAAGTTTACCACCCCTACTTTTTAGCTATTATTTCTAATATGGATTTTATTATTTCTAATTAGAATATCCATTCTTAGAAATAATCCATATTATTTCTAATATGGATTTCAGTCATAAATAAAGTGTCACCTTTCACACTTTATTTCTTTATATCTCTCTCCTACTTCCAAGACTGTAATCTTACATTTGTGGCTAGCATCCAATGAATGTTTAATATCTTATCTTAGGAATGAATGTAGGAGAACATCTAGCTCCCTGGTGTAGCTCCCTAGGCATTCCATAATCTTGGCCCACCCCATCTGTCCCATATGTCTACTTATGGCTGCTATTTCTTTGCAAACCACAAAGCAAATCTTTCCCTTAACAAGACTTGAATCTTCCCGTTTTGATAGTAAAATTCTCTGTCCAGTCTGTTGTTTTCACCTGGATAGCCATTTTTTTCCCTCTCCTTGTTGAAACCCTGCTAATTTTCCAAGAACTGGTCCAGATATCCCTTCTTCATGAG
Source organism: Mustela erminea (assembly GCF_009829155.1). Taxonomy (NCBI): domain Eukaryota; kingdom Metazoa; phylum Chordata; class Mammalia; order Carnivora; family Mustelidae; genus Mustela; species Mustela erminea. The sequence goes on along the minus strand of NC_045628.1, from coordinate 55,479,905 downwards.
GTCTCTCCATGTTCTGATCACACCTGGCTGATCTGTCTTTGACAGCATTGATCAGACACTTATTTCACGACCTCCTTCATTTGCATGTTCACTACAGTCTGTAGAATTGGCAGTTGTCCAAATAGGTGCTAAGAAAATTGTGTGGAGTGGAAATAATGCCTTACTATAATAAGGCTCTGCTGAATTTGCTAAGCATGCGGCTCTGTCTCAGATGCCTAGATCTTGCTACTGACAAAGTGGTAGAAAATGGCACTGAAGGCATAGTGAGAACATGACCAGGTCAAAGTCTTTTTCTCTCTTAAGTTTCTCTGGAGGAGGAGTGAGTTAGGCTGCAGAGCCTGGAGCTTCCCAGTCCGTATCCCCACAGTGATGGGTTAAACACAGGTGTATGGAGAGAAGGATTCTTCTCACCCCTCAGGGTATCTGGGCCAGGCTCCAAACACCCAAGCCTCTGGGCCTCTGGCTGTTAATCCAGTGTGATTCACAAACACCATATGTGTGTCCTGTTATGAAAAAAAGTTGGGGAGCACTGGCCTTAATCAAGTAGGACAAAACCATGAACAGGTGGGCATGCATACATTGCAATGGGAAATGCCTCTGTTTGTATTTGGTGTCCCATCTGTGGGCACAAGAGGAAAAAAAGCCAGGAGCCTCAAGTCAGGAGTTGTATTTCAAACCATTCCTTATGCATGTGTGACTTTAAGCAAATCATGAACTTTTTCTAGACTTCTGTTTCCTGGAGGCCTTTTTTACCTCATGGCTTTTTTTTTTTCTTTTTCTTTTTAAGGTGGCTTCCTGTGGGGTTAGGGGAAAGCCATGGACTAAGAAATGTCCATACTCTCCTTCAATGCTCAAGTCCTTGAAGTCTACGAAAACCTGTTTCCTATCACTATTGAAAGTAAGTAAATTAATACCTGTTAGGCCACAACTATTTCATTCTTAAAGTAGATTGTTTTTCTGGTCTGGTTACTGGATCATGTGGTTTTCTGAGAAAACAGAGCCTCTGGGTGAGGCGAAAGCTTTTGTGACATGGGTGTTAAATCTATCCAGTTAAAGGCAAAAACTATGCTCTTCCTGGAAAAGGGATGTGATATCCTTTGGAGCATAAGATATCATAGATTTCATTTTCAGGTGGCTTAATTCTCCACCTCCCAATTAAATATGACACAACTGTGAACTGACTTTAGAAAAATACAACCTTGGGTTTTGTGTTATTCATTTGTTACTTCAGCAGATAACTGTTTGCAGTAACCATACCACTGGTTGCCTCAAAACAGCCCAGGTTGGACTTTTTGTGCATTAGGTGATTTCTGCTACTTATCCTGAACATTCCCTTTTACTCTGCATATAGAACACCTTCCCTCTGCCAGCAATCTGCCCCTCTGGGCTGGGTGAGTATAGATTCACACATGACTCAGATCATTCAAAACAGAGAACTGAGTCAAAATAACCTCCTGAAATCTGTTTCTGAACCTGATCACTTGAAGGCAGTTGGTAGTAAATAAAGGATGGTGGATTCTGAATACATTACAGAAGTTGAAATCAAACTCTCAAGCCAAGTCCCTTCCATCTTAGATATGAATTTTTAGAAGATTCTGAATTCATGCTTTCTCCTCTGTGTTTGTGTGATTGTGGCTCATAAAAGGTTGGTTTTCCACATCAGGAATTTTGTCGTTGGTGTGGACATTCACCAGATCTTGACAGCAGAAGCCTCTTGCTGCTACAGAAGCCAGTTCTTGAGGCACGAATCACTCGGTGAATTAACACAACTTTTAGGTGCAGGCATCTCCTTCACCATTCACAAGCATGATTTATTCACTCATTTCCACACATTGGCTTCTGTCTTCATCCACAGAGCTAAAAAAAGGGTCTTGTTTATATAAAGGTGTTGTAAAATGAATCCATCCCCACAAGGTCTCCCCCTTTGCCACAGGAAGGGCTCCCAGACATGCCCTGCCCTGTATAAATACACACTTTCATCAACACTTGGCATACCTTCTCCATTTAGAGCCTGGAGACTCCTTTCCCTTATTCTGACCTACTAACACGTCTTTCTTTACTTGAAAGTGTGATTGGGTTTCTGGGATTTTCTCTCTGTTAGTGCCCTACCATGCCATAGCATGGTACGGTCCTGTTTAAACACAACCTTGTCTGAAGCCTTCACTGACCACCACCTGTCCCCTGAGGAAATAAACTCTTCTTCCTCTCACTTCCCATGCCATTTCTCCATAACCTTTTTTTTTGCATTTTTCACCACTTAAAGTGACCAAAGATCTTCATATCCCCAACAGGACTGGAAATGTATAAGATAAGGGACTTGTGTCAGATGCAAAATTTAGGAGAGGGGGCCAAAAACTGAGTCACAATAAGTACCATTGTAATGTGACATTAAAAAAAAAAAAAGAATTAGTGATAAAAATCCATGATTTTTCCATGAACAAAACATCAAAATTTTTCCTAAAGATGGGATCGATATTTTTCCTTTTAGTTTTCCTTTTTCTTCCAGATTTTTTCTTTTGCCTCAGGCTCTGATAAGGTCCAACACTATCATTAATTCTGTCTCTGTTGGAAATTTGGGCATTTTGTTCACCAGAGATTTTTGCATTCTTTTTGAGTTTTGAAAATATATTGCATTAAAGTGTTATTTATCTTGGTTCCAAAGTTTTTGGCATCCCCTTAAATGATGTGCTTCAGGCCAGTGCCTCACTTGTCTTACCCTGACCCTTGATAAGCACTCAATTAATATTTCACGAATGAGTGAACAAATACCAGCAGAGATATCTTAGGTGCATTTTTTTTTCTTTTTTCTAAAGGCAAAATGACACCTACCCATAATTCAACATCTACCATGACATCTAGATAGGCAATGACACAGGGTAGTTGTAGTGGTCTCTCGTGGCTGCGTGTAGTAGCTATCAGTGTTTCTCCAGACAAGTAAAATCATTGATCCTGGACCTCTTTCATTGTCACAGAGCAACAGCCCCCCACCCCACATACATATACACTGTCTTGCTTTATTTCATAAACCAATAATTCTCAAGAAGCAAAATAGTCACAGAGGTACAAAATCACCTTTCACCTTCTTCCAGTGAACTGTGAGCCACTGACAATACAAGTAACTTCTTTGGAAGTCCAGAATATTCAGAGCAGGGGTTCTGTGGATGGGTTTCTGCAAGAATTCTCAGTGCCTCCAGGGAGAGGAAGGAGGGAGAGGACTAAGGCAGAGGGCTTAACGCAGTGAAGTCTGTCCCTCAACTCTACTACCCAGCTTGACAGAAAGTAGAATTTTGTTCATTACATGGACACATAGGAGAGGTTCCCATTTCTCAGGGAAGAAAGACACAGATCATGGAGCTGTTGAGTCTGAGTCTCAGGCAGCCCCGAAGTGTACAGTTCACTCAGTGTATTACTCAACATGTATCTTTAAGAGACAAAAACGATCATTCACAAATCTTCTCACAAAATCATCTCTAGAAAGTTGAGCCTGTAATAACAAGATTATTTCTATGCCCTGGTAGAGCGCCCGTGAAAATAATGTTTTTGATTTAGTTACATGAATTCTATTCTGCAAACAATGCTATTAAAGTGTTTTCTCTGGGTTCTGTCCACATAATAGTTACTGTCCCTGGGAGGGTAGATTTTATTCTGTGATAGTTGTGATGATTTATACTTTTGTCCAATTATCAAATGATCGTTGGCCTCTATTATCCCTGCTGCTCTAGCCTTAAGTAGCCCAACTGTAGAAACGTTAACTGTATTAACTTTGAAAAACAAACAAGAATAATGTACCCCCTAAATCCAGTGAGAAAGAAAGAAACCTAGAAGAAAGAAAATGGTTCTTAGAGACTGCTTTTTTATTTTTTTATTTTTTCCATTTTGTGTTTTGGCTGTTCCATGTGGAGTGACTGAAACTTCACTTCTGCTTTACCTCCGCAAATCTGGGGATCTGAGACCCTATGATGCATTCATGTTAACAAAGCATCCTACTGGAAGAACTTTTAGACTTCCCGGAGTCCAAGGGAGCCTCACTAACACGTTAGGTTTCGAGTACACATTTCCTGAGGGCCTAGTGTGTGGTAGCCATCATGCTCAGCAACTTTCCCATGTTAATTTATTTGACACTTTGAAGAGTCTAGAGGGAGAGCAGGTATGGTCAGGCTCATGCTAGAGAAATAAAAACCAAAGCCATGAGAGGTTGTAATGGGCCCAGGGCTGCAAGACTAGTAAGGGTCGAGGCTGAGACTTGGCCCAGGTCCCCTGCTTGTCATATTACATACAACTGCCTGGTTATTGTCACAGAAGGGAAATACTGCAGTGCTTTTCCTCCAAGAGATGCAGAGAATATGTTTATCCAACCCAATTTGTCATGTGTTAGTTTCCATGGTGAAATGAAATAATCCTAAGAGGCTTCAGACATTATTTTAACCTATTTAAAGAGACAAGCGCCATCTGTCCAGCTCCCTAGACCCTGTAGATACCTTCCCTGGAATTCCAGATTTTATCAGAGAAACTACTCCCTTTTCAGAAAAGTCACTGTAACTTCCAAAGAGGCTTGGAAGTAATAGTTTCTAGATACCCTTGGAAGAATTGGTAAGGTGACTGTGCATGAGAAAGAACAATCTGATCCTGTGCAAAGGAAAATGCACCCAAGTTTATATGCCTGAATTTTGGGGGTAGAAGTGAGCTTAGTGGTATGCGGGATGGGGGTGGGGTGAGAAAGTGTATAACAAAAATTGAATGATGCTGAAAAATGCATCCTAATCACTCAGGACCCTAATTTTGATAAACAAGCAATCAAGTATTCATGGCTACAGACATAATGGATAAAACGACTCAAGTTAAGGAGAAATAAGATTAACACGGCACAGTGGTTAAACATGCGGGCTTTTAAAGTCACATGAGTTTATATCCTGGTTCTGGTGCTTCCTGTATGTGTGATATTTGAAACGTCACATAAAAACAAACAAGCAGGGGTGCCTGGGTGGCTCAGTGGGTTAGGCCTCTGCCTTTGGCTCCGCTCATGATCTCAGGGTCTTGGGATCGAGCCCCGCATCGGACTCTCTGCTTGGTGGGGATCCTGCTCCCGCCATCCCCCTCCTGCCTCTCTGCCTACTTGTGATCTCTATCTCTCCATCAAATAAATAAATACAATCTTTAAAACAAACACACAAACAAGCAAACCCTGTGAGTTCAGTATTCCTACCTATACCATGGACACAACAGTAAGTACACATAAGGATATTATGGAGAATAAATGAGAGTGCATATAAAATGTCTGACATTTCATAAGAGAATGTTATTATTAAAAGGGGACCGCATATATGTGTGTATGTATCCATATGTGTATATATATATATGTACATATATGTATAGATATCTATTTCTATATCTATATATAGCATTTTTGAGCTCCTTATGGTAGAATAATCAATTTCTTATGTTCAAGACATTGGGAAAGTGTTAATCATGACAAGAATTGTCATCAGACTTAAAGATAGAGCAGGTGATTTTATTACTGGAAGTCATTATGACCCCAGTAAATTGGGAACACAAGACCTAAAATGCATGAGGAAGAGGACATCCAACCAATAAATAGTAATAATTGCAATATTGTTGGCAGCAGAGCCCTCGGAATATCTACATACTTTTAACAATTAATAGGCAAATAACTCCATTCAGTGCCAATGGATCAGCCCTAACCACACAAGAGGCACCAGCCAAACTAGAAAAAAATCCAGCAGATACCCCTTGTAGGAAATTTAATTAAAGTGGGAAGGACTAAAATATCATTCCCATTGTGCTCTTGACTCAAATGGGAGAGGCAGAGCATTGTGTGAATTTTCCAGACCAGGAGGCCAGTGTGGAAACAGCTAGGCACTGGGGGTCTCAGATCCTGCAGAGGGGTCTTGTGACTGTGTCAATGGATCATGACTCCCACAGAGTCACAGGGCACTAACAGATCAGCACAGTTCTGGTCCTGAAACAGGTGGAAAGCCACAGAGTTCTGGGTCCTTTAAATGAAATCAAAGATTACCCCATCTGTAATGAAACACCTTTCTATCTCTTCAAGGTCACTATTATTTAGGCACTGATAATACGGTAAAGTCTTCAGAAGTAATTCAAGGAGCTAGGAAATCAAGTCCCAGCCTTTTATGTTTTGGGGCATAAGCAATGGCTCCAACTCTTGGAAGGGGGTGTAGAATCTTTTACACAGCCGCAGCCCATGATATTTGTCTGGCAATGTGTGAGACCCTAAATCTGAAGGTGGTAGGGGGGGTTCCACAGGAAGACCGTGTGGGCAGATGCTTGCCCCGGAATAGCAGCGTCTGGTTTCACACGTGGTCTCCATACACCACTGGGCGAATGACTTCATTCTTGGTTTCCTCATTCACAAAACTGAGTAACGACAGTGTCTACCTCATGTGGTTCTTGTGCCTGAATTGTCAGTTGTGATGCCCATTTTTTCAAGCAGTGAACAATGGCCTCACTTATTGACTGTCAAATAATTTTTTGAAAAAAAAATACATAGCAATGAAATGTGTATTTATTATAACTAAAATATCTAGTAGGATATATCTCCAGAAGTGTGATTGGTTGCTAGATCATATGGTAGTTCTGCTTTTAATATTTTAAGAAATATTTATACTGTTTTCCAAAGTGTCTGCACCATTTAACATTTCCACCAACGGTCTCAATTTCTCCATATCCTTGCCAACACGTGTGCTGTTTTTTCCTTTTTTGTTTTTTGGTAATAGCTATTCAAACCGGTGTAATTGTGGTTTGGTTTCGCTTTTTTGTATATTAATTGTATCTCAATAAAGTTGTTAAAAAATAGCTTACATTGTTCTTTACACATTATAGGTAGTATTGACCCTTGATTGCTGTCTGAAAAGATAACATGTCTTGCTTGTCCTCTGAGTGATACTCTCTTCCTTTGGTAACTCCACTGCTTTGACCTTTCCCATTGGACCTGTTGAAAGGATGACAAATATCTATCTTTGGTAAGTGCTTACATGGTTCATTCTAACTTGCATACACCCACTAGGTGCTAAGAATAGAGAGGGGCTACACAGGGAGGGTGTGGGTGAGGTCCCTCCTTCAGGGAACTTAAATTCTGGTTAGACAAGTGGCAACAACAAAGCCTGAGAAGCATTAGCGTTAGAAACTCTGAGTGTGAGGGAGTCACTTGGCAGGCGATCCTGGAAGGTGGAAGAAAAGACTTCCCTCATGAAGTAAAGTTAACAGTGAAAACTGGAGGATTCTAGGGTTCGTTACACCTGAGGAAGTGCTCCAGGTAGGTGGAAGAAGGAGGCTTCATGACCTGAAAGGAAAAGAAGCTGGGAGCTGAGAGGAGCCATTCCCCCCCCCCCCCACCTTGCCTGTAGCCACAGGAAATAGCAAGGTGGACCGTGGCCAGATTCTAGTGTAGGCTTGTCAAAAGGTGAGGTTTGATCCTGAGAATGATGGGGAAATCACCGATGGCTTTCGAGTGGGAAAGTGAAATGAGCTGATCTGAGATTAGAAGTGTCATTCTGGCTGTTCCCTGAGGCAAGAGGACCCTGGGGACCCTGGTAGGAGGCATAGATGCCTCATCTCTTGATGATTCTGGCCCAGACTTGGGTGGTTTGGAAGCAAAGTAATGGATAGATTTAAGAGAAATGTAAATATTTAGCTACAAACCAAAGCTACCGCCTCCCACCACCGCCGAGAGACAGGGATGGTATATGTAGAAATCTTAACCTTTAGCCTGCCCTTCTGCAAACAACACCCAGAACATATATAGATTGGGAAAAGGAAGGGAACTGAGACCCAAAGTGGAGCTAGGGGTTGTCCATGTCAATTATCTGAGCTAATCTGCTTGACCCGTTGCTTCAGCTAATGAAGGGCTGCTTGCCCTTCTTCTACCCCAATTACACTTATCATCACGCTTATCATTGCAGGGCCGTAAAGAAGCCAGGAATAACTCAACACCAGTCCCTCTAGCCAAATAATCAGCAAACAAAGATAACTTTAAAGAGTGTCAAACCCAACTTTATGACTCCCTCATAGGTGCTAAGGGCACTGTCTCAACAGCCTAAGCCACCAGACAGGATAGCCCAGGACTGTTTGTGAATTGACCTGCTGGGACCAGCCATGACTCATCTGTTTACAGCAGAGCAAAGGTAACTTGGGATGTAAAAGTTGACAGCTGCCTCCCGGGAGACCATCGCACCTGGAAACAAGGGCACAGGGTTTCAACTGGAAATGTTTGCATTGGCACCATCCCAGGCTACATAAAGTGTGCCCGAGAAGAGGTCACGCCATGGGGAGGTGAGTGAGCACATGCACGTGTTTTAAAGAACTGGAGTCTTCACACCGGACTGGCTGTTTCAAGGCGCTCGCGTGGTTGCCCTGAGCCGCTCAGACGCTAGTGATCATCACTTGTATGTGCTCTGCTATTTACATCTGGATATAAGCAGACCTCCCCGGAACCAGATTTCCTTTCTTGATGGAAGTAAGATTCAGGGAAGCAATAATGAAAGAGTAATAATAGTGATATTGGCATCCTTTGACAAGCCCTTCCTGCAAAGGCTCTGATTTCATGGATCTGGGTGGAGCTCAGGCACTGGCGTTTTAGGGCTCCCCAGGGAATTCTGATGTGCAGCCAGGATTGAGAACCAGAGCTTAATCATCATGACAGCCGGCAATGTAGGGCTTTTTAGCTTTATTTTACAGATGAGGAAAAAAATATATAGAGCTCAGAGAGAACAAGTAATTCACATAAGTGCAAACTTGAGTCTGTCTGGCCACCAACCCTCCCTCTGAAATATTGCTCCACACACTCTGTAGGGAATCCCTGGGTAAAGAGCAAGCAGGGAGGGCACCCAGGGAAGAAAACGCAACCAAGGGCAGCAGCACCCCACAGGTGTTGAGCAGGAGGCACCACTGTATCCTGGGCTGGCTGTGCACCTCACAGAGTGAGGATCTGAGGAGCTGAGGGGGTGCAAATAACTCACCTTCATGGTTGCAGCAGCCCCTGGTCTCCCTCCGAGCCCCAGCGGATGGCACAGAGGAGACACTTGGCTGAGAGTTGAACAGGGCATGGCCAGGCTGGGCAAGCGACCCCACACACACTCATTTACCCCTTGCCTTGTCATACCGCTTCAGGGAGATGAACCGCCTTCCCCAGCTTCTGCCTTCCCACCCTCTGCTGCATCTGCTTGGGGCTGTGCCGGGTTCTCCTGCCACCTCTGACCTGTACTTTTGAAACCTGCTATTAACAACAGGAGATCACACTCAGAAAAAACATAATAATAATTAAAATAAAATAAAGGCGGTCACACAGATGGATACAGTATTGAATGGAAAGGAAGCATCCTCTGATTCTTGTTTCCCAACCATGAGCACCCTTAGCCGTAACTGCCTGAAACAAATATAATCAAATGAGAATGTGAAGCTGCACTTTTCCTCCTGCCTGCTGGGAGGGCTAGGTCTGGGCCCTCTGCTCTCACCCTGCTAGAATGAAGCATGGCCCTAAAGCAAGAAGCTGAACTCTTCTGTTCTGAACTACTCCCTAGATGAAGGGGGAATCTTCCAAAGTATTTCTGATATTGCTGGGAGTGGCTGGGAAAGGATCATCTCTGAAGGATAAAGGAAAGAGGGAAGAAGTTTCTGGAATCTGAGGTGGGCAGTGTCTGACCCTCTCCATACTTCAGGTCTGAACTCTGCTTTTATACGCCCCGCAAAGGCTTGGACTGGCCAGCTTCCTTTGTTTATTTACTCAGCACTTACTAAGGAGTTGTAGCACTGGAGATGCTTAGAGGAGGAAGACCGGTCCTTGACCTTAAGCAGTTCACAGTTTCAGCAGGGGAGAAGACAATAAATAGCAGCGTCATGGCAGGGGGACGCAGGGGTGGTGAGGACACAGGGGGAGGTCCTGGGCCCAGTCAGAAGAGGGGGTCAGGGTCCTAGAGGGGTACCCCTCTCTGGAGACTAATTATAAGCCTATCATGGGAGTTAGTCCAGAAGGAGGGCCCTTTTCTAAGTGAGGCTGAGAGTCTGTTCCTGGCTTCCCTGAAGGACATTCCTTGCTGGGAAGTCACATTGACTTAAGCAGCCAGCACTCTTTCCTCGCTAGGGTGCAGGGATTTGAACTTCCTTCTCTACATCCAGGTCAAAGGGCTGAGTCCAAAGTGGGACTGAATTCCTCACTCAGATTGTTTCTCAGCAGAAGCAGGGAGTTCTGAGGGCCTGTCAGCCACACGAATGAGCTTCTCCCAAGAAGGCAAGGCTGGGAAGAGACAGCTACACAAGGAGTGTGGGGGCGGTGGTGGGGGGCTGTTTTGGACCAGAAAACACCACTCAGATGAGGCTAACAATACACAAAGCTCAGGCCCGCCTTGGCCTCTCTTCCTCCTCTTAGGTTTTCATCATCGTCACTGTCATAACAGGGCACAGGAGCTCCACAGACGGAGGTGCACCTGGATTTCAGTCCTGGCTGGGCCATGTAGGGTCTGGGATGACCTACCGCAGGCCTCTGAGCTTCCCAGTTTTTATACAAAAAACCAGGGCTTGAGGTCCACCGTGGAGGGGAGAATGAGGTGGGACGGCCGCAGGACAGCCCTTGTACTCGGCACAGAAGGGGTCTCTGCCCTCGATGGCCGTCCTGCATGCACGCAGGCCGGGACCCTCTTCCTTCCGGTCCCCTCCCTAGAGTGCCTCCTTCCAAGTCTCTGACTTCGATAACACAACCCTGGCCCCATTTTTGATCCCTTGCTGCCTCTCGATACACCCCGACATCTTCCTCCTCAGGCTCCTCCAAGGAGCTGCAGTGGGCGGGCTGCTCACCAACAGGCCTGAGTTTGGTCCCTGAATGCTCAGGGCAGGGAGAGTGGGGAGGGCTAGGGTTCTGTCAGCAGCGGCCAAGACTGCGGGCCTCCCAGCTCCATCTCTCCCTCCTCCTCGCGGGACAGAGCCCCAGCCAATGCTCTTACCAGGTCACTGAATTTCCTCATCACCGTGACCTTCGCTTGCCCGTTTTAGAACAATACACCCACTCATGTTAATGAGCGTTTGTTTCTTTCTGCCTGTGCGGAGCCCGGCTCCCTTTGAAGAGAAATCCCCAAAGCGGCCATAGTTCTGCTCTTTGCTTTCTGAGTGGAACAGCTCCAGTTCCGATGTTACATCATTTATAATTAATTATATCATATTAGGGATCTCTCTCGAATGGTGGTGGGAGAGGGGAGTTTGCTAAGCCATATCTTTACAATGTTTTAAAAATAAGCCCTCAGAACCAAGTCCATTTTATTGTCTTTTTCTACTTCTAAATAGATTTCTTTTTTTTCTTTTTTCTTTCTTTCTTTTTTTTTTTTTTTAGTGCTTATCAAGTGAAAAGCTTATTTAAACACCTGTACTCTGTCATATAATGGTGACTAGAAAAAAATCCAAAAGAAGTGGCGGTCGCAGAAATGTTTTAGAAGACAATGCTTGAACATAAATCCCTTCCTTTCTATTCCCACTGCTGCCCTGGAGGTGAGGCTTTGTCAGCTCCTACAGGACTGTTGCAAGAACTTCATACCTGCTCCCCAGACTCTGGGCTCTTTCCACAGTCCTCTGTGCTGCACCGTTGTCTCAGGCATTATGTGACATGCCAGCTCCAAGCGTCCCACTAGCTTCTCCATGATTGCAGGATAAATTCCATCCTTCTCACCCATTCAAGGGGCTTTCCTATCAGGCTCCTCCTGACCTTTCAGCACTCGCCCCCCAAGCTATCGAACAGGTCTAACTCATTGTTCTCTGTGAGCGTTGGAATGGCTTCACTTTGTGCCTAGAGTTATAGATCCTTCCTCAGAACCCCTGCTGGAAATCTTTCCCTGCCTTCTTCATGTGGGCGAATGCTACCCATTTCCCCTGACTCCTGAGCTAAAAGCACAGTCCCCACTGAGATACGCATGTGGTTATCATTTCGTGCTCTGCTTCCTTGTGCTCATACAGGGGTACCCCTTGTCCCCCCAACTCCTCCTTTCCCTTCAGCTACTTCATAACTTGCTTTCTGCACAAACCCAGAAAGTACTTGATGTTACTGAGGTATTATTCTCTGCTGCTCTCTATGTCCAAGCCCATTATTATGTAGTTTTATTGTCTTGTCTCTCACACTCTGCACCTACTCTCCAGACACTCCTGGGAAGGACAGGAGAGTGGGAGTACAGGTGTTTGGTGCATATCAGCTGTGTATTGAACACAGACACATTAAGATACATTTAAATTTACCTACAAATATGTACAGAAGTGTTTTTTTTTTTAAGATTTTATTTATTTATTTGACAGAGAGAGAGAGATCACAATTAGGCAGAGAGACAGACAGAGGGGGGGAAGGAAGCAGGTTCCCTGCTGAGCAGAGAGCCCGATGCGGGGCTCAATCCCAGGACCCTGAGATCATGACCTGAGCTGAAGGCAGACGCTTAACCCACTGAGCCACCCAGGCGCCCCCGGAAGTGTTTTGATCCACACTTGCAAATGATGGGACTGAAGCTCAGAGGGGGTTAATGACTTTCTCAAGGACAGTTTGATAACAGATATGGTGCAAAAGAGGAAAAAAAAAATTGTGGGATGAGGGCTTTTAAGCCAGGCTTCACGAACGTGGTAGGATAGGAGCCAGAGCTGGTCTGGTGGGCAGGGTGGGAGCACACTGGGAGTGGGAAAGCATCACAAAGTTTTCAGACTCAACTTGACAGTGTGATCACTTATGGCTTTCAGAGAATGTACCTGATTTCCTTTACGGATGACGTATTTGAGTTAATTGCCTGGTTGTGAGCATGCCAACACAGACATGTGCTGGAGGGGTCAAAGTTCAGGGGTAACTGAACTTTCCTGCAGCATGTTAGGAACAGAATAAATGCTGACAAAGAAGCAGAGATTTTTACATTTTAACTGCAGGTTCAAAGAGGACTCTTCACAGAAGATGGCTGAAATTGAGCAAACACACAATCCCAGATGGTTTCAGGCAGTGGGATAAAAATGAATAAGCCAGTATGGGTTCATCGAAGAGAACAAATGTACCACTCTGTGTGAGTGTGTGTGCATGGCAAGAGGTACATAGGAACTCTGTATTTTCTGCTCAGTTTTGCTTGGACCTAAAGCTCCTCTTAAATAAAGTGTATATATATATATATTTTTTTTTTTTTTAAAGATTTTATTTATTTATTTGACAGACAGAGATCACAAGTAGGTAGAGAGGCAGCAGAGAGAGAGAGAGGAGGAAGCAGGCTTTCTGTGGAGCAGACAGCCCGATGTGGGGCTCGATCCCAGGACACTGGGATTCTGACCTGAGCCAAAGGCAGAGGCTTTAACCCACTGAGCCACCCAGGCGCCCCAAATAAAGTATATTTTTAAAAAAATAATAAAATAAAATGAAACAACTTTAAGAATTTGTTTTTAATTAGTGAGGCCAGGTCCCAAGCTGTCCTCTGAGGCATGAGGGGAGGGGAGAAGGTGCCTTTTCCTTGGCTTCTAGAGCACAGACACCTTGCCCAGCTGTGGTGAGTTCTATCATCTTTTATTTTTCTAGTTTGTTTGCTAATGAGATGCTGATGAGCATCAAGGCCGCAAAAAACAAGATATGGAATATAAAAAAAGGAGGAAAAGGAAAATGAAGAGGAGGAATTGAAGGATACTTTAAAAGCCTGCATATTAAAAAATAAAAAGCTGGCTGAATATACAGGTTGTAAAAACTTAATGATTTAAGCGCCCAAGAAGAGGAGTTTTACAGAACATCCAATATATGGTTAACACCAGGAGTGGTGCAGTTGTCTAATTTTCCTTTGTTTCTTCTCTAAAATAGGGATAATGATACCTGCCTCCCATGCTTATGGTGAGGATTAAATGATATAATGTATATAACATTCTTAACCAATGGGTACCTGGGTGGCACCTTTGGTTGTGTTATCGACTCTTGGTTTTGGCTCAAGTTGTCATTTCAGGTGGTAAAATGGAGCCCCAGATCTGCATTCAGTGCAGCCTGTTTGAGTTTCTCTCTCCCTCTCCCTCTGCCCCTACTCTCTCTTTCTTTCCCAAATGAATAAATAAATCTAAAATAAAATAAAATAAAATTCTTAGCCCCAAAGTTTGCACTCATTCACTAAAAAGTTACTGAATTGTTGATTTTGAGCTAGATACCAGAAGTGATGCCTCCTGACTTGCAACTGAGAAGGAGAAGCCAGATGTTAAACAAGGAAACATAAAGATAATTAGTTAAAAATTGTAAAGAGTAGCACAGTGGAAAACTTCAGGATGCTGTGAGAAAATGACAGGGCCTCTGAGTCCATGCTCAATAAATAGTAGTCATTTTAAGATAGACATTTCTTTGCAACTAGGATAGATTAGTTTCTATCAGACTAGACCCTTCCAGAAGGAATAATTGGGAAACTTGGATAAAAAAATAATAAAGAAAGAAATCTGTTTGAAGGAATACAAGAGCTGCCAAGGCAGCAAGGGCTTGAGTAGACAAGACTCCAGAGCAAAGGTATATGGGAAGAGGTCAGATTCATATGCAGCTCTACGTTCTCCTGGAAGTAAGGGCAGGATTGTAAGTGGCTGCAGGGAGTTTTCAGCAATCTCTTGGGACAAAATTGGAGTTCACAGCCTGCTAAGGAGGAGGAGCATCACTGAGAAAAACCCAGCTTTCAGTTGGGAGCTGTCCAGGGCAACAGACTAGGAGGCAAAGTAGGTGCAGACTGGCTCTCACAAAAACCCAGAGCAGCTTCAGTTGAGGTTGGATTAAGGTGATTTTCTTGGCTTAACCACCTAGAAGAGATCCCCTGTTAAAAGCCTCAAATCATACCTCTAATTTTTCATACAATAATGTTTAATATTCAGAATTTTTTAAAACTTCTAATATACCAGGAGACAATCCAATGAGCAAAAAAACATTTGAAGATGGTAGAAACAGATCTGTAGATGATTCAGATGCTCTACAGACACCAGAGTTATCATACACACATTTTAAATACTATGTTAAATATGTTGAAGAAAAGTGACAGCAAGATAGAGAATTTCAACAGGTTATTATAAATCTATAGGTGAATCTATTAGAAAGAATAAGAGGGAAATTCTAGAACTGAAAAAGAAAATAAATGAAATTAGAAATTGTAAATGAATTAGGAGCATATTGAACATAGATGACAAGAGAAATGGTGAACCAGAATGTCAGTTGGTAGAAAATATCCAGACAAAGAAAAGAAGGGATGCAAAATAGAGGAAAAGAAGGAAAGAGATACAGGGGGCATAGTAAATTATTATATGAAATAATATAGAGAAAGAGAATGAGAAGAGGCAATATTTGAAGAGATTTTTCCAAAATTAATATAAGACATCAAGCCATATGCATAAGAAACTCTGTGAATTCCACAATGGATAGACACAAGTAAACTACAGCGGGGTTCACCATAATAAAGCTGTTGGAAACCAAAAACAAAGATTAAAATGTTAAAAGTGGTTAGAGGAAAAACTGTACTATCTTCAAAAGAGCAAGACTTAATGCTAAATTCTTAAGAAAAAGTATAAATGCCAAAGACATTGGTGTCCTGTTCTAAGCTGCAAAATACCCCTTCCAAATGAATATTATAGTAATTGTCCTTCAATACGGAAGATAAAATTTACCAAATTTTTATGTATTTTTATTTTTATCTTTTTATTATTAAATAAAACACAGACACAGAAACCACCCAAAACAAATGTTGTGTTTAATGTATGATATTAAGACTGACATCTTTGTAACCACCATAAAGAAATAGAACTTTACCAGCCCCTCAGAAATCTCTTCTCTGTGCTATCCTAATCACAGTGCATGGATTTCCCTAAAAACAACACTTACCCTTTAATCTCTCTCTTGTATTTATATTTCGACTATCCGAATATGCATCTCTAGACACTATAGTGTAGTCTTGCCCACTTAAAAAAATCGACATGTCATGGAACTCACTTTTATCTACTGGGACTCCTTCCATTTTCCTCCTACATTTTCAACAAGTCCCTTTCCTATTGGTTTTTTTCCCCAAAATATTTGCTGGATTCACTATATTTTCTGGAAGAATTCATCACCAATACTTGCATTAAAGGAAATACACAAAAGAGGTCTTCAGACAGGAAAAAAAAGGTGAAGCTAAATCACAGCAAAAATTATAGGAAAGAACAACTAGTAAGCAAAAGATATGTGTAGGTAAATCTAAATAAATATTGACTATATAGGAACAATACTAACAATGTCA
Organism: Mustela erminea; assembly: GCF_009829155.1. NCBI lineage: Eukaryota > Metazoa > Chordata > Mammalia > Carnivora > Mustelidae > Mustela > Mustela erminea. The sequence goes on along the minus strand of NC_045628.1, from coordinate 55,463,661 downwards.
TGGGCTTTTAAATCTATGTAGAATTAAAATAGATGGCAATGACAGCATAAAACTCAGAATTATTTAAATGTCCTTTCATTGTATAGGAATTGATTAAAATATACTGTTATAAATTATACTTTAATGAAGTCAAGATTCATGTTGAATTTCTAAAGTAACCCCTGAAACAATGCCAAAAGGTTTTGTAACTGCCAAAATGTCAAAAAAAAAATTGAGTAGTAAAACCTACTTGATTAATGCAAAAGAAGGTAAGCGTGGGGGGAGAGAACATAGAATAAGTGGGATAAATGGGAAAAATAAATAGCAAGGTGGTAAATTTAAACCTAAGCGTTTCGGCAATTATATTTGTTTAAATATAATTAACAATTGCAAACAACTTAAAAAATTTATATTGTCAGACTACATTAAAAATAACAAGACCCAATAGTATATTACTTACATGAGAAGCACCTTAAATGCAAGGCTACAGAAAGCATAAAGTAAAGAATAAGGAAAGACACGCACATGCTACAAATCCTAACCAAAAGGACGCTGACATGGGTGTACTGGTATCAAACAAAGTACACTGTATGGCAAATAGGGACCATTTAAAAGCTCTGAAAGGATTAATCCTCTAGGATGATAGAATAGTTGAACAATCTTAAATTTGTAGTATTTAATAATGTAGGCTCAGAATATATAAAGAAAAACTGATAAAGGAGAAATAGGCAAATCCACAACCAGTGGAAGCTTTTAAGCATACTTCTCTCCAAAATTGATAGAACAAAAAATACAATAGGGAGAAAAATCAGACACCGTCTCTGGGTAGCGAACATTGCATTAGAGTAAGGGACACAAATAGTAATCAAATAAGCACAGAAATGAATGTAAAATTGTATATTGGCTCAGTGCTTTGCAGGAAAAGAAAACAATTCTCTAACAATGAACATGACCTGAACTGAGGGAATTGAAAAGACTCTCCTAAAAGGGGGACACTTGATCTCAGATCTAAAAGACGTATAAGGGTTAATTAGGCGAGTGGAAGCGGAAGTATGAGGCAAAGAGCTGACTCAGCGGGCATCAGGGCATCAGTAGATTTCCCGGTAGGAGGGAACATGTGGGTCTGAGGAGCTGGAAGGAGGCCCGAGGGACAGAAGCACAGAGAATGAAGGAAAGTAGCTCAAAGTCAAGCTGGCAAGGTGAGCAAAGCTGGAACTCCTTGGGCCTTGTAGGCCATGTTACGGATCTTGCCTAACTTCCTCTGTTGATTCGGACCTTTTACAATCCATTCTCATGCCACAGCTAGAAGAATCTTTTTCCAAACAATATAAACCTACTTTAACACCCTTGATCGCCTTCTACTTACTCTCTGGATCACTTTCTCTGGACTTTATCCAGAGAGTAAGTAGAAAGCGATCAAGGGTATTAAAGTAGGTTTATATTGTTTGGAAAAAGATTCTTCTAGCTGTGGCATGAGAATGGATTGTAAAAGGTCCGAATCAACAGAGGAAGCTAGGCAACTCCACAATTCCTCAGATGAGCAATGATGGCAGATGTCGTAGAGGTGGAGAGGAGTCAGATTTAAGACACATTTAAGGGCTAAAAAGCAACCAGACGTGGTGAAGGATTCTACCTGGTGACTGAGAGCAAGGGAGACATCAAGAATGTTTTCTTGGGTTCTTGCTTGGGCATATGTGTCCGAAAGGGATGCCATCCTCGAGATAAGAATCAGGAGGAGGGCCAGGTTTGGGAGGGAAGACCATAAACTCTGTTTTGAACATCTTGGGGTTGAGGGCTTTTTCTGTTAGAGATTATTCTGTAGAGCCTTCTCCTCAAGGCTCTTAATTGATTTTTCTTTGTGGTGTTCAGTTTGTTTTATCTGCTTGTCTTACCCCCTGTGGTCTAACATTTCAAAAATTCAATTGCAAGTCCTAACTGTGAATATTTATCATGTCACTGCATCAAAATATTTACATTTGCCTAATTTGAACCTTCCCAGGAAGTAATGCAAACAAGAGAAAAGATGGAAACTTTGTTGCAATCCCCAGGAGTGCTTGCAGGATGTTGGACCCTGACCCCAGTTAGAGTCCAAATGTGTCAGAGAACTTTCCTGGCTCTGGTTGTTAAAGGCCATTTAATGTGGTAGGATCAGTTTTCTTAAAGATGCTGCACAAAGATGAGCAAGCCAAGTTTAGGAGAATTGAATCTCAATATATACAAGGCAGTTTCAAAGAAACATTAATGAGCTCCCCCTTCATAGAAATTCAGATCTGCCAAGGAGATGAATCAGGAGTCATGGGAAAGAAATTCGTTCCACACAATTTCTTATTAGAATTCCAGGATGGGAGATGCCATTTCTCTTGCTCCAAGGCAGTTGAGATCCTGTTTGCAAGTTGTTTTGAAGTCCTTTCCATGAGAAAGAACACAGTGAAGATGACAGCATGTATAGCTAATTCACCTACAGAAAAATGAAATGTATATCATGGCCATTCTTCCCTCTCTCTCTCTCTCTCTCTTTCTCTCTCTCTCAACATTGACCAGCATTGGCCAGTAACCTTGTGAGGGCCTATCAAACCCTTTTTTCAACGTATTTCCCTCCTCCTTCTTCCTCATCTGTCCTTTAATTCTTTTGAAGCTTAACTTAAAAGAAAAAATTGAATTTCTGTCTGTTAAGGTTTGATAAGAAGTTTGGTTAAATATCTGATTGGAATAAAGTTCATAGATTATATGAGGTCTAAATTATGCATTCTTCTTTACAGCAACTTAAATTTTAAGGTTTTATCCTAAATCATTATTACTGAGTCTGTGTACAGTTTCAGTGGTTGTGACACTGGAAGTAAGATCTGCTTCCTTGCATGGAATAGAATCTTGAGCTTTGTGACCAAATGAAGAAGTTAAGACATAGATGATTTATAGCTGTTTTACAAACTAGGAACATAAGCCAATTGTCCAAGGAGGGAAGGAGGTAGATATTCAGGAACTTGTTATTTTATGTGGTTTTCTGTATTTCTGATTTGTTTGTGGATCATCATCTTAGGAATTTATAAAATAAAAGGTTATATACATGCATCCTGGAACCAGATCAAAGAGTTGTGACTTTTATCAATGCAGCTCAACCGAAAACACCATACAATTTTGAAGCATTAAAGCACTTAAACCTTCAGGTAGTCCAGGGGCTCTTTAGAGAGTCTGTGATTTGGAATCCTGATTTTAATCCTCCCCACCTCCTATTACCCATAAAGGGAACAAATCCAAAGAGGGGAGGTGTCCTGGTTAAAGTCACACGACTTACATCTCAGAATTCACCTTCTTATGAATTTTCTTCAGAGGAAAGAAGCAAGAGCTTGAGACAGTCTTATTCCAACAGACTGATTAGGCATATTACAAACAGAAAGTCTCAAATGATGGCACTGGAAAGAATTATCCTACACGGGGTACTTTTCTGGGGGTTCTTGGATTTGGATATACTTGGGCCGTTTTCTTTCCATTTTGGATTCCTCTAGACTCTGTAACTTGGAGGAAGCCATCAGGTTCTTGGGTGATTGCTGAGTGGAACTGAGGAAAATGAGAGGAGGGAAGCCTCTCAGAGCGCGCCTGAACTTGCTTCTTGCTTTGGATCCCTCCTACACACTGACAACTGACTGTGGATTTCATGAGCTGATCAACAAGGGTGTTGGACGTGAGGGTTTGCTTTCTTGTTTGCAAACTTCATGCTTGTTTCCTTTTCTCTAAGAGAACATTTGCTTACTCCCCTTGGAGCCCCCAACGACATACTGGGAAATATGGGCCAAGTCTACCTTTTAATAATTTATCATGTTGTTGCTTATTCTTGAATTTGATGGGTGAAATAAATGACCCAGAGTTTGTGATTAATGGAACCCCATCTCCACTCCAACCCCAACTCATGAACCAACAACTTCTACCTGTGCCTGACATATTAACAACTATGTCAGAGGCCTTAATTTAAATCTGGAGCTAAGCTAATGATCTCAGAACAATTATTTGATTGAATAGTCTTAGTTTTCCCATCTGTAAAATGAATTCAATGTTCATAACTCTGGAGTTAAAGTAGAATAACTTAAAGAAAATTGCTGAAGGCTGTGACATACGACCCACCATATTATTATTTTATAATGGAGAGTTTTACCTACCAAAGAGAAGCGCTATCAGCTTCCCTTGGCATTGCTGGTAATTTATTATTAATGATTTCTAAAAATTTCAGCATTGCAGGAAGCTTCAAGCATCATTACTGCATTACATTTTGCTTTTGTGTTAATGGAGAGCCATTTTTCACTGTCACTTTCATAGATAGCGAGAACGCACAGACGAAAAGTTTTCACAAATGTAGGACACTGCAAGACATATTCCAGGCTCTGTTCCTTGTTATTAATTGACTGATCATATTCAGTTTTATCAGAAGCAAGAATTTACCAGATGTGGACAGTAACCCATATACCTCCTTCTCCTCGGTGCCCTCCATACATCACACCCACTTAGAGGCAAGGGTCGGGAAGTACTGAATTTAGTTAGCACTTTCATGCTTGAAGAATTAGAAACCACATCATCAATTTTTTGCTTTTTCATAACTGAGAAGTAAAAATTGATGGTTTAATTCCAGACAGTGGAGAAGCTCCCATTCAATTCTTCTGTACGGATTAGAGTAAGGAAATTCTTTTGATGTCACCAAATAGATCTCTCCTTCTACAAGGAGGAGAGGGTTTTCTCCTTTGAAGACAGCTCTTGGAGGTAAGGACTCCTTGCTTCCATGATCTGGAATAATCTAAGTCAAACCCTGTTAACATACTATACAAGCAAAACTATGCTAACCCCTAATATCCCAAATGGAAGCACTTCTTTTCCTGCTAACTCACACTGTCTATCTCCAGCTTGTAATTTGTCTTTCTTCAAATGTTTGTGCTCTTGGGATGGCTTTATCTGAAGGTGCTAACAAGCAGCAAGAACAAGAACATCAGGGGTCTTGTTCTGTGTCTTCTTTTCCATGCCTGCCCTTTAGTTAGTAGGTGCTATGTGAACAAACTTACAAATTTGAATGGCACATTTTCAAAGGGATGAAGAATACCAAGACAATAGAATAGCTCTCTCCAAATGTAATGCAATTAGCAGATGTAAAAAAGTGGAGGAAGGAGATATTTAGGGTGTATGCACTCCTTATTCATAGTTTACAGCAAAGCAATTTCATACTTTGTTTTGATATCTTCTGATGTCATAGGGTTTCCCTTTATGCAGTCCAAGCATGTGCAGCAAATGCTTTTTCATCCAATTACAGATGGCAGTGTGTTCTTCCCAATTAGCAGGGTGCTTGGGTGTGTGGTAACAGAAGAAATAAGGACATCAGGGGTCTCGTTCTTCTCCGATTTTCCATGCCTGCCCTTTGTTATTTGGCTTTAGGTTATTTTGCCAAGAAACAGCTCTAGATGCATCATATTTCCACGCACTAGTCAATGCTAATCCAAACGACAATGAAGCATGGACAGGGAAGGTCTCTTGCCTTCACTTACAAAAGTGAAAGTTCAAAAGAACTTCCTTATTCTAACCCGTGTTTATACTTGCAGTCTGTTGTAGACAAATTGAAAGATAAAAGAGGATACCCTGTCCATTAAGCATCACCACAACCTGACTGTAAAAACTAAAATTCGTTCAGAGCCAGTAAATGGACATTATGATATTTGTGACCTGTATTATATTCTAGGGAAGTATTTCCTAAAAGGCATTTCAGGGACATGAGAAATCCCTAGAGATGCTTCAGAGAAGGGATTCTGGAATTCAGTAGGTTTGGGAAATGTGTCACACAAGATTTACCTTTTGGAGACTCACAATGCATAACAGAATCTTACTGCCTTGACAACTTCTTCTGCTAAAAACAAGACAGAGAAATGAAACATTGTACTTTGTATAACCTGGCATTTTAAAAACTCATTTGATCACAGATCACATTTATAAACTCGATTTTTGGAATAATACTTCATATCTGAAGGTAACAAGTGAAGTAAGTACCTATAAGCTATAGTTTCAGAGCAGATCAGTACTTTTTTTTTTTATAATTTTTTATTTTTTATAAACATATATTTTTATCCCCAGAGGTACAGGTCTGTGAATCACCAGGTTTACACACTTTACAGCACTCACCAAAGCACATACCCTCCCCAATGTCCATAATCCCACCCCCTTCTCCCAAACCCCCTCCCCCCAGCAACCCTCAGTTTGTTTTGTGAGATTAAGAGTCACTTATGGTTTGTCTCCCTCCCAATCCCATCTTGTTTCATTGATTCTTCTCCTACCCACTTAAGCCCCCATGTTGCATCACCACTTCCTCATATCAGGGAGATCATATGATAGTTGTCTTTCTCTGCTTGACTTATTTCGCTAAGCATGATACGCTCTAGTTCCATCCATGTTGTCGCAAATGGCAAGATTTCATTTCTTTTGATGGCTGCATAGTATTCCATTGTGTATATATACCACATCTTCTTGATCCATTCATCTGTTGATGGACATCTAGGTTCTTTCCATAGTTTGGCTATTGTGGACATTGCTGCTATAAACATTCGGGTGCACGTGCCCCTTTGGATCACTACGTTTGTATCTTTAGGGTAAATACCCAGTAGTGCAATTGCTGGGTCATAGGGCAGTTCTATTTTCAACATTTTGAGGAACCTCCATGCTGTTTTCCAGAGTGGCTGCACCAGCTTGCATTCCCACCAACAGTGTAGGAGGGTTCCCCTTTCTCCGCATCCTCGCCAGCATCTGTCATTTCCTGACTTGTTTATTTTAGCCATTCTGACTGGTGTGAGGTGATATCTCATTGTGGTTTTGATTTGTATTTCCCTGATGCCGAGTGATATGGAACACTTTTTCATGTGTCTGTCAGATCAGTACTTTTAATCAAAAGATAAAGTTTCAAATCCAAGGTCTGCTACTGATATGTAGTACATCAGTAAATCACCATTATACCCTGCTATACCCTAAAAGTAATTTTCACTTTTAAATGAAAACAGTAACTTATTAAGAAACAGAAAATTTATTAAGTTCTTATGTTGTGTCAGAAACTGTACTAAGTGCCTGAGATGCCTTATCTCATTTATTCCTTTAAATCTGCATTTAATTTTAAATAAACCAAAGTAGTGAAAGAATATATTCTCACTTTTTGAAAGTAGAAAAAACCTACAAAAAATTCCTTTTCTTTCAGCATGTAAACATCTATATCTTTTTCTGTTCATTTAAATAAGAATGTTTCTTTACAAAAGCATATACATTTCCTATTTTTTACATAATCAGAATGATATTACACATACTGTTGTGCACTTTTTTTTTAACTTAAAGTGTGCGTTAGAGATATTTCTATGTCAGTATATCCATCTACAACATTCCATGTAGTGGCATCATGACATTTAGGGTATATACATACCTCTAATTTTTTAATGGTAGATATTTGGCTTATTTTCAAATTTTTCACCAATGTAAACAATTATTTTTATTTCTATCCCTGGTAGTATGGGAAATAGTTAACCTCGAATGAAGCCCTACTTGAAACAACCAGAATGCTGGAGAAAATACAAAATGTATCAACTTTACATAGAGAAGGACTACTCAGGGCTCAAAAGAGAAAGGGAAAACATGGACCCTGTGGAGCAAAAGATGGCCAGACTTGTTTTTCTCTGTGAGGTTTTTTTTTCCTACCAAACTCTGGAAAATTTGAGCTGCTGCTTGATGAGATGTAGGAGCCAGGAAGTAAAACTTAATGTTCATACAAGGAGTTAAAGCCAATAGAAAACACCCAACATAAAGCCAGCATCCAAAGCACTATCCCTTCAGTGTGACAGTGTCCCTAGAAGGCACCATTCACCTGGCTAACTCTGGGTGCTGGGAAAGAGATGATGGTAATCTCTCCCAGAAGTTTACAGCCACAAGCCTGACTTCATGTGAGTTTGAAATCTAGTTCATGATATCTTTGTGTTTTAAAAAAACATCATGGAACACTACATCAAAAACTAATGATATACTCTATGGTGACTAACATAACATAATAAAAAAAAAACATCAAAAATATATAGTTGATCCTTGAACAACCCAGTTTGCGTGGATCCACTTACACATTGATTTTTTTCAATAAATATACATATAGTACTGTAAATGTTTTTCCTTATAATTTTCTTAGTAACATTTTCTTTTCTCTAGCTTACTTAATTGCAAGAATATGGTATACAGCACATACAACATACAAAATACGTGTTAAAGTAAAGCTTCTAGTCAGCAGTAGGCTATTAATAGTTATGTTTGGGGCAAGTCAAAAGTTATACATAGATTTTCAACTGTACTAGGAGGTCAGTTCCCCTAAGCCCCCCATTGTTCAAGGGTCAGCTATAATGCAGGTTAATGGTGCCCCTAAGCATATTATACAAGTAAAACAAATCCAAATCCTCTTAGAGGAATTTCGACCCAGGCTTTCAAGAAGTCCCACTGATAACAGTATAAGAAAAATGATCAGGTTACAGTCAAATTTCACAATACACCCAGAAACCAAAACACTGTGAGTGAAAACCAGCAGAAACAATAAACAGGAGACTCAGTCTTGCAAAGACTTCATACATTGGAACTATCAGACACTAAATATAAAAAAGAAATGACCATACTTAATGTTTTAAGAAATAGAAGAAAGTTTGAAGATATGAACAAGAATAAGAAATTTTAAAAAACTAAATATATTTGCAAAAGAATTACTAGAAAACTTCAAGAATTCTAGAAGTCATAAACATACAGATTGAAATTAATCAGGCAATATAAACAGCAGATGAGATAGACACAGATAAAGAAGTAGTGAATTAGAAGATATAGCTAAAGAAGCTATACAGAATACAGCCCAGAGAGATGAAGAGAGACAATATGAAAGAGAGGTTAAAGACATAGAGGATAGTGTAGAGATGTCTGACATACATTAATTAAAGTTTGAGAGTATCATAATCAAGATAATGGGGAAAAAAGCAGTACTTGAAGAGATAATGGCTGAGAATTTTCTCTAATTGCTGAGAGACTTTAATACCCATTTTCAAGAAGGCCAGTGAGTCACAAATATGATAAACAAGAGAAATGTTTTTGTTGTTGGTTTAAAGATTTTATTTATTTATTTATTTGAGAGAGAGAGAGAGAGAAATCATGCAAGGGGAGGAGCAGAGGGAGAGGGACAAGCTAACTCCACACCTGATGAGGGACTCAATGCCAGAACCCTGAGATTATGACCTGAGCCAAAATCAAGAGCCAGACGCTTAACAAATTGAACTACCCAGGCATCCCAACAAAGGAAATGTTTATATCCAAGTATATCACAGTGAAGCAAAACACCAAAGACAAAAAGAGATTAAGAAAAAAAAAAAGGGGGGGCACCGGGGTGGCTCAGTGGGTTAAAGCCTCTGCCTTCGGCTCCGGTCATGATCCCAAGGTCCTGGGATCGAGCCCCGCATCGGGCTGTCTGCTCAGCAGGGAGCCTGCTTCCTTCTCTCTCTCACTGCCTGCCTCTCAGCCTACTTGTGATTTCTGTCAAATAAATAAAATCTTTAAAAGAAAAAAAAACAGTCAGCAGGAAGGCACTACAAAGTAAAAGCAATTAGAGCAGTGGCTAACTTCTCAAAAGCAACAATGATAACAATCGTCTGTTGGAGCTGAGAATATAAATGTTAATTTAGAATCTTATACTAAGAAAACATCTTTCAAGACTGAGGTGAAGTAAAGATATTTTCTATCCTTTCATTTAGCCATTCTTACTCTGGGCTATGTATCTTTTCATAGATGTCACTTCATCTCTGAGCATGGCTTCTGGGTTCTGGTAGGAAAAAGGGAAACAGCAAAAGGCAAAAAATAAAATAGGCCAGTTACTCTGCTCCTCTTTTCCGGGGAGTCCACAGATATCTCTGCCAAAACTCCAACACTTAACTGCAAGGAAGTTTCCACTCTGTAAAGGCTTATGACATTGTGGGAGATGGGAAGAAAATACATGTGTGAAAAAAATTCTCATAACATAAATAGGAAAAAAAATAAAAGAGGGTCTTATAAGTTGAATTGTGTCCTCCAAAATTCATATGTTGAAGTCTTTTTTAAAATTTAAATATTTTGGGGCACCTGGGTGTCTCGAAGCCTCTGCCTTCGGCTCAGGTCATGATCTCAGGGTCCTGGGATCAAGCCCCACATTGGGCTCTCTACTCAGCAGGGAGCCTGCTTCCTCCTCCCTCTCTCTGCCTGCCTCTCTATCTACTTGTGATCTCTGTGTCTCTCAAATAAACAAATAAAATCTTAAAAAAATTTTTTTAAAATATTTTACTTATTTACTTGCAAGAGAGAGAGATACAGAGAGAGAGAATGGCAGGGAACAGAGAGAGAAGTAGACTCCCCACTGAGCAGGGATCCCCAATGCAGGCCTTGATCCCAGGACCCCAGGATCATGACCCAAGGCAAAGGCAGACACTTAACAAACTGAGCCACCCAGGTGCCCCTATATATCAAAGTCTTAATCCCCAGTACCTTAGAATGAGTTCTTATTTGGAGTTAGTCTTTACAGAAACAATCAAATTAAAATGAGGTCATTAGGATAGGCCCCAGTCCAATGTGATTGGTGACCCTGTAAGAAGGGTAAGTTTGGACATAGATACATTTAAAGGGAAGGCAGTGTGGTGAGACAGTGGGAAAAGAAGCAAGGAGAGAGGTCTGGGACAGATTTATCCCTCACAGACCTCGGAAGGAACCAACCCTGCCAACACCTTGATTCTGGACTTCTGACTCCAGACCTGTGAGATACTCAGTTACAGTTGTTTAAGCTCCCAAGGCCGTGGTACTTCTCATCATGGCAGCCCTAGCCAACAACTGTAGAGGGAGGCATAGAAAGTAAAAATGTTTCAGAAAGGCCTTCATAGCTTAACTGAAGGTTGAGTTGTAGGATGAAGAGACATTTGCTGGGCAGAACTGGAAAGGGAGGAGCCATAGGGATTCCATTCCAAAAGGATGTCATGAATAGAGAATGAGCAGTGTGTTGAAGCGTGACAAGCCTGAGAAAACGTTAGGTGGGGACACAGGTTTGGGGTAAGATGCCTTGAGGAAGGAGGCTGGAGTAGCAGGATGCTCATATTAAGAAGGACCTTTGATCTCTCTCTCTCTCTCTCTTTCTCTCTCTCTCTCTCTCACACACACACACATATACACACACAATATCTCTTTGAAAAACAAATATGAAGCAGAGAAGACTTTGTAGTTAGTTTTGTACTGGATTGAGTCTGTTTCTGATTTATCTGATGCCATTTCAATGAACCTTCTTCGTGAGTTAAAACTGATGCTCAGATAAAACAGGCAGCCCCCCAGTGCACATCTCCAGTGCGTTACGCACAGTACCCCATGCACTTCCAGGCACACTGGCATTGAACAAATAGCTCCTGATGGAAATACAGGCAACCAGTGCTGTTTGTTCAGTGAGCAATGAAGTTACACAGCTTGACAAACTTTCATGGAGTCAAGGTCTTATTCTTCATACAAACGTGTTGTTTTGATTCCTTTAAGACAGCTTAAGAATTGGGCCTTTGCTTAAAAATATGAAATCACTGGGACGCCTGGGTGGCTCAGTTGGTTAAGCAGCTGCTTTCGGCTCAGGTCATGATCCCAGCGTCCTGGGATCGAGTCCTACATCGGGCTCCTTGCTCCGCAGGGATCCTGCTTCTCCCTCTGACTCTGCCTGCCACTCTGCCTGTGCTCGCTCTCGCTCACTCTCTCTCTGACAAATAAATAAATAAAATCTTTAAAAAGAAAATATGAAATCACTTAATGTAGAAGATTATAACATCTAAGGATAGGTTTTCATAAAACTGCTACAATGATGTCTCTTCAAATAATTGTGATATCTTTATACCTTTCTAATTTGAAAATCTCTGCTCTTCTTATACTGAATTTGATAAAATCAAACTACATGCAGGAAACCTTACAGGAGCCACAGATAATAAACGTGGCATGTTCAAGACCAGAGAATAGAAAACTCTTATGTTTTGAAATAGAAAGAATTCTTCTTCATATTTTTTTTAGAGAGAAAATGTGGGTGACTGTGGCGGAGGTGGAGGGGGGAGAGGCAGAGGGAGAGAATCTTAAGCAGGTTCCATGCTCAGCATGGAGTCCAACAGAGGGCTTGATCTCATGAACTGAACCAAAATCAAGAGTTGGATGCTTAACTGACTGAGTCACCCAGGCGCCCCTTAAAAGAGAAACTTTAGTAGGGGCACCTGGGTGGCTCAGTGGGTTAAGCGTCTGCCTTCAGCTCAGGTCATGATATCAGGGTCCTGGATTGAGTGCCACATCAGGCTCTCTACCCAGCAGGGAGTCTTCTTCTCCCCCCCTCTCTGCCTGCCTCTCTGCCTACTTGTGATCTCTTTGTCAAATAAATAAATAAAATCTCAAAAAAAAAAAAAAAGAAAGAAACCTTGGCAATTCAACCAACTTCCTCCTGCTCAATAAAATCCATATATAAATAATCCATATAAATTTGATGCCAGGACTTCCTAACTGTAATAAATGACTGTAAATAGCGTAATCTTTACTATAATATTTGTCACATCTTGACTCAAACTTACCAAAAAGGTTGTTTTATAACGGACAACAGCCATTCATTACTGACTTCTGTTATGCCTATGCTCTAAACCAATAGCCTATCTTCCATAAAGAAATTAAAATTTAAAAACAATTGAATAAAAAATATATCACAAATCCTGCAGAAGGTATATATCAGGAAAGCCTAAATAACAAAGCAACTGGGTTCCATTTGAGAAATCTGCTATCCATTCATTGTGAAGCTTGGGTAAACCCTTCATCACTAGGGTACTTTTGCTTTTTCAACTGTAATATAAAAATAGAAGAAATAGATGCCCACTCATCCAAGTGAAGCATGTTGGGATCAAAGCACTAATATTCCAGTAGTCTTGCTTAAATGTATCCAAAAAATATTACAGGAAAATAAGCATTTTTCCTTGAAAAGACTAAAGCAATTTATAGCTAATGTTGAAAGACAATGCTCAGACAGAAGGATAGATTAACACCAATTTTGCTTATGCAGAGATTAATTTTTTTTATTCAGTGTAATTTATGAAAAAGAAGAACAGTCATGTAAATAAAAGTTCCTTATAAGAATACTGATCTTGGGGCACCTGGGTGGCTCAGTGGGTTAAAGCCTCTGCCTTCGACTCAGGTCATGATGCCAGGGGTCTTGGGATCAAGACCCACATCTGGCTCTCTGCTCAACAGGGAGCCTGCTTCCCTTCCACTCTCTCTGCCTGCCTCTCTGCCTACTCTGTCTGTCAAATAAATAAATAAAATCTAAAAAAAAAGAATACTGATATTAATTGAATATGAAAATTGATATCACTGGAGTTGGGCACTCTTGCTACTTTGGGGACAGAATTTGAAAGAATTATAGTTCACAAAAAGGACTTCATACCTATTCTCACATCAGAGTAGAATCAGTAACAGATTTACAGACAATGACAGCTCAAGGGAATTTAGTTTTTCAAATGTAAATGGAGGCAGGCATTTGATTTTTATTTATTAACTAAACTTCTCTTTGGCATAAAATAATTGCTGACCACCCTGAATTTTTCACACTTTTCTTATAATCTCGTATTTAAAAATGAGCTAGACGATTGGGGTGATCAGTAGGGAGCAGGGATACTCCTAGGACGGAATGAATGGAAAAAATCTGCTGGGTCTCCAGAGTCCCTTGTCATTAGCACAGGTCATTGGCATTGCCTTTCCCTGATATCAGTCCATTTTTACCACAAATTAAAAGGTGCTACACTTTCTTTTGTTGGTAAAACATGGGTTTGAAAATCTACCAGCACTCTCAGTCTAAAAGATTTTTAAAAGATTAGAAAATTCTCTTCAGTTTTTATAATAGTGCAGATTGATTTTTAAAAAATAGGTTGTCTATACTGTTTTTGGCACCAAGATCATGAACTAGGAAGCATTTTCAAGCATCTTTTTTCAAATTTTCTCTCTACCGCTCATACTTGCCTCAAAAGCAATTAATTTTTCATTCCTCATTAAAACAAGTGTGTTCATGTTTTTAAATACTAGCTAGCTTGCTTGATATCAGCCACTTGTCATGGTAGAAATGGTAAGCAATTTTGGATCATTCATCTTTTTAATAGGAGAAAGTAAGTCATCTTCAAATTCAACAGCTCTTTTAAATACCTCACTGTGAAAGAACCAGGGAGCATCTACCTCGGACTAAAGAACATTACAGTCATGAGTCATGGGCAAAGACACGTATCAACTGCAAAATGTCAGAATTCGCTGAAAATGAACAAATGCCAAAGATGTAAACTACAACAGAAAAACAATACACTTGGGTTTTATGAGTTGTTTTGTGTCTACCAACCATTTCTCTTAAAGTAGAAGAAATTTAAAAAAAAAAAAAGAGGAGGAGGAGTATAAGAGGTAGAAGGAGCAACTTTCTCCCTCTTTGTGTTAAGATTTTAAAGATTTATTTCAGAGAGAGAGAGAGAAAGAAAGGGGGGTAGGGCAGAGGAAAAAGAAGAGAGAATTTCAAGCAGACTCCTTATGAGTGCAGATCCAGAAGTTTTGGGTTCATGACCTGAGCCAAAATCAAGAGTCAGATGCGTGGCCAATGGAGCCACCAAGATGCCTCTCTGTTAAGATTTTAGTTCCCGGGGTTTGAATCTAGTACCTCCAAAGCAAAGTCAGATAGTGTCCTGAAACTTCGTTCAAGTGGCTACTGCCTCTTAATTCAGATTCTAAATATGCAGAATCCATACAAGTTTAATTTTTTATCTGTATAGCTGGTGTCATTAAATCAACACCAGCTAGATCTCAGACAAAACTATAAACTTTAGCATTTTCCTTTGTAACAAAAGTAAAATGTGTTTGACTTTATTACTTTGTAACATTTAATCATCCTATGTTCATCACCTTTAGACTAGTAATTATCCTTTTGGCATTCAATAGTGAGAATGTGTTAATAAAAACTTAATGTAACTTAAAATAGCATAATGTTTTATGCAATCTAAAATAACCACTAGTAGGAGATAGTTATGTAGCCTATGTTAGCTGTTGACAAAATATTATGCAGATATGAAAGGTTATATTTATAAAGCACTTTAGAACATGAAAAAATCCTATAAAATTAAGTTTTAAAAGCTCTGTTCTGAATTACATATACAGTATAAATGAAATCAAGCCAAACCTTATGCGTAGAAAATTACTGGAAAGAAATATTACTGAGTGTTATCGTTGTGTGTGGGTGCTACAATTATGGGATTTTCTTTCCTTTTCATGCTTTTTCCTCCTAAATTATTTTTGCTATAGTGTATATTCAAAGCTGCCATCATCTTCTGCCTGGACCATCTTGAGAGCCCTCTATCCAATCTCCCCACTTTCATTATTATATGTTTTTTTCTTTATCCATATATTAGCCAGAGTGATTTTCTTAAATAAGTTGGACACTTCTTAAAGTAAGTTGGCTTTCTATTTCAATTAGAATAAAATCCAAAATCTTTAACCTGTTGACAATAACCTACTTGATTGCACCTGGTATATGGGTCCTGTTTTACTGGGTACATATTGAAAGGATTTCCCATTTCTCCTGAAATTCACCATTCTCTTCCTGAAACAAAACTTAATCTAATTTATGCTCTTCAGTTCAGTAAATTTCACCTAAATCACTGACTGTAAATTATACTTCATACTCACAGCTTAGCCAACTTGATAATTTCAGCAACTTTTACAAAGAGAACATATGTATATTTCACATTCCACCCATACAAATATAGGGGCAAATATATATAAAATATAAGGTACGAATAAAAAATGCTGCTAGTAATAGACACTGGAGTAAGGGAGTATGAATGAATGATTGACAAGATGAATTCATATATTTTTAAAAGATTTTATTTATTTATTTGACAGAGAGAGATCACAGCAGACAGAGAGGCAGGCAGAGAGAGAGAGAGGGAAGCAGGCTCCCTGCTGAGCAGAAAGCCCGATGCGGGGCTCGATCCCAGGACCCTGAGATCATGACCTGAGCTGAAGGCAGTGGCTTAACCCACTGAGCCACCCAGGTGCCCCAGATGAATTCATATTAAGCAGCTTTTTCCTTACTGATTTTATAGGAAGGGTGTGATGTAAGTAGCAAAAACTATGATTGTTTAGGAGAGATTAAATCATTTGCACTAGGAAAGGAAAACTGCATTAATATTTAGTGAGTTCCTCCCTGTGGTAGATTATTAATATTTGTCATCTCACTTAAGGCTAGAAAATTAGTATTAGTATTAGTATTAGTATTAGTAAATATCTGATGCAAGGAAAACAAAGATGGCCAAACAGCAATCTGAAGGACACTGAATCTTTTTCTTAGTTCCAGTTCAGTGGGTCTCCCTGGGTAGAAATTAAAAGAGCTAGATCAGTATTGTCTAATAGAAAAATAAGTTTGCTGGTGATTTTAAATTTTCTAGTGGCTGTATTACAAAAGTAAAAATGAAACAGAAGAAATTAATGCTAATAATATATGTTATGCAACCTGATTTGCCTAAAAATCAATATTTTAATATCTAATCAATATCAAAATTATTAATGAGATATTTTACCTTTTTTTGTTCTAAGTCCCCAAATTCCACTGGGCATTCCATACTTAGAACCATCCCAGTTTGACCTAGCCCATTTCAAGCACTCAGTGGCTATCTGTGGCTAGGAGCCATATGTTGGCCAGCACAGGGCTTAATAATAATCCAAGAGGAGAAAGTAACCAAATAACAGAGTCTAAGTTTAATTTTCTGGATGGCTTATGAAGCAACTTGTAATGCTTCTCTGGGATTGGATGCCTTCAGTTTTTGAGACACCAAAACTGGGAAGTCTGGATTCAGACAGTCTGAACTGGGTTGTCCATGATCCCAGCCAGCCAAAGTTCAATCAGTTGATGTGCTTGGTTGCACACCACTGAAACTTGGCAAGATTTCTCTCTGCCATCCAAACAAGCCTGCAATCCACCATGGATGAGAACAAGAGTCTTTTATTGCTTCATCGACCACACAGATCTTTAGTTAGGGTGACATTATGATTAGATTATCTAAACAGGAATAGTTTTGAGAGAGAAAGGAGTGCTCTTATAGTTACCTTGGGACAATAGGCATAATACGATCTGTATGCTGAGAGATCAGGACACATGGTCACTCTACACTTACTTAGCATTTCTACTGCTAAAAACAACCTGAGTTACTGCCAGTAGGTACACACATCTTCAGGACTGACGTAACTCTACGAAGAGGAGCCAGTTCCCAAAGGAGTCCTACAAAGCCTTAAATTCGCCCTATAGAATTCTAGGTCTCATCCCAAGAACCGGCATCATAAAGGGTCTTTTACTTACATGTCTAATAGCATTGCTTTGATGCAATTTGCAAGCTTCCTGTTTTGCAATTTTCCACTCTGGCTCTTGCCTAAATTGGGGGTTTAATGAGAAATGGCTGTTGTCAGCTAAGTGGAGCTTCGTCTTGGCAGGGTCTCCCAAGGAAACTAGAGGACCAGTGAACAAAGCTGTGCATGCGGGTAGCCAGCAGAGGATGGGTTTTGTGTGTGTGTGTGTGTGTTTATATGTGTGTATGTGTGTGTTTGGCTCTTTTCTCTCCTTTTCTTTTCTTCCTTGTTTTTTCTTTTCTTTTCTCTTCTTTTTCTTTCCTTTCCTTTTCTTTTCTCTTCTTTCTTTTTCTCCTTTTGTAAAACAAGAAATGGAACAATCAGCAATGACAGCTGAGGGAAATGTTTCACGTGAAGTAACAGATGGTTCCAAGCCACTTTCATTTCGGAGTGAGAGGGAGAAGGCCCATGGACCTGGAAAACTGAAGGCTTGGAAACTAATTTTGTTTGACTCTTTTTAATCCATTTCAAACATGGGCTCCAAAATGAAAGATTAAAGGATTTTACTTTTGCTGCTGAGTATATTCAGCTAAGAAAGGTAAAAAAACACAGAAATAGGATATTTGTGGCAGGAAGTTGAGCTGGAGAAACTTACCTTTATTAGCCCCATGGTAGTTGGATAAAATTCTCAAATTAGAATTTTGTTATTGCTGTTGTTTATGCTAAGACCAAAGTATTTTACACTGCGTTACCACATGAGGCCATGATTTATATAGGAACTACAGGTCAGATTACTCAAAACAGAAAGTCATAAAGTAACACTTAGAGGTTAGTTTATACCAGCATCATAGCAAAAGTAATGAAAAGCACAAAAGACTCAAGCCCATTCATTCATTCCTCAAATATTTACTGAGTACCTACTATGCGGCAGGCAGTGTTCCATTTTAGGTTTGGGAAAAAGCTGTGAACAAGGTGGAGACGTACTCTGTCCTCTACATTACAGCAGCGAGAAATTGACAACCGAGAAGTAAAGAAATAGTAAGATAAATTTCAGAAATGCATAAACATGTGAAAAAAATGTAAAAGGTTATTATTGGGAGAAAAATGAGTAGGATGAAATGGGGGTACTTAAAATAGTGTGGCCAGGGAAGACCTCTCTGAGGAGGTGGTATTTAACCTGAAACCTGAGTGGTGAGAAGGAGAATTCCAGATGGCAGGAATAGTGTGTGCAAAGGCAGCTTGGTCTATTACATGCCAGGTGTCATTCTAGATACGAGGGGTACAGTGTGAACAAATCAGGAATAATTCTTGCCCTCTTAGAGCTTACCTTTTTGTGTGGGTAGAAAACTGAGTAAGGGTTAAATAGAAGAACTTGGCTGGGGGGTTCCAGGTAGAAAAATCAATCAGAGAAGGCAATAGGTTATGGCTCAGAGAAGGTTTCCCTGGGAAGTTGACATTTGAGCAAGGACTTATGGAGGCAAGGGAATGAGCCCTGCAAATGTATGGGGGGGGGGGAGGCAAATGTTCTGGAGAGAGGGACCAGCCAGTGCAAAGGCCTTAGGCAAGAATCTGTGCAGCTTATTTGAGTAACAGCAAGGAGGCCACTGTAGCTAGAGTTTACCACTGAAGAGGACAAGAGCAAGTTTTACTTAGTAGTTAATATCAGATGGGTGCCTTGCTGGTGGAGAGTCTTTATAGCCCAGAAGGATCACACCTCTTACACAGGGAAGCTCTTTCTCTGACAGAGGAAGGTCTATGTCTAGCTCTGGGGAGATGATACTCACTTTAAATCATATCCTTTCATTTTCTTATTTTCTTCACATACTTCAAATCCCACAATTCTTTCCAGATATTATAAACTCTACAATTTATGATATGTGTTCGGAGGTAGTGTGTGTCACTATTTTCTAGCTCCATTATTTTGGTTGTAGGGAAAAATTAAAGATATTTAATGGCTAAAATTAACGACATAAAAACAACAGGTGTTGGCGAGGTGGCAGAGAAAGGGGAACCCTCTGACACTGTTGGTGGGAATACACACTGGTGCAGCCACTCTGGAGAGCAGTACAGAGGTTCCTCAAAAAGTTAAAAATTGAACTACCCTATGATCCAGCAACTGCACTACTAGGTATTTACCCAAAGGATACAAAAATACAGATTCGAAGGAGTACGTGCACTCCAATGTTTACAGCAGCATTATCAACCACAGCCAACCTATGGAGAGAGCCCAAATGTCCATCCACTGATGAATGCATAAAGAAGATATATATTATACATATATATTATACATATACATAGTATATGTATATATATATTTTATATATATATGTATGAATGATGTGGTGTATATGCGCGTGCACACACACACACACACACACATACACACACACACAATGTTACTCCACCATCACAAAATGAAATCTTGCCATTGGCAATGATGTGGATGGAGCTAGAGAGTATTATGCTAAATGAAAGAAGTCAGTCAGAGAAAGACAATTATCATGTGATTTCACCTGTATGTGGAATTTAAGAAACAGATAAAAATATGGGGGGAGAAATAGAAACAAACCATAAAAGACTCTTAGAGACAGAGAACAAACTGAGAGGTGGTGGGGGAGGTGGGTTAAGGATGGGCTAGATGCGTGATGGGCATTAACAGGGACACTTGAGATGATGAGCACTGGGCGTTTTAAGTGATGAATCACTCAATTCTACTCCTGAAACGAGTATTAACACTGTATGTTAGCCAAAGAGAATTTAAAAATTCAAAAAGAAAAAAAAGGGAGATTCCCTGGCCAATCATATAAAACTTCAGGATTTCATCAGTTATTTGTATGTTGTTTATTCTTCGATTCTCAAGGGCAAATTACAGATATCTTTCTGTTATTAATTTTCACTTTAATTCATTGGGGGCAGAGTGCTTACTTTGCATGATGTAGACTGTTTTACAAATATTGAGATTTGTTTAATAGTGCTCAGTGTGGTCATAGTGACTGCATACACTTGGAGAGAGTATGTATTCTCCTGTTGGGTAGAAGTACCACAAATGTCAATTGTATCAGTTGGTTGATAGCGTCTTTCAATCTCCTATATTTTTAAAGATTTTCTGACTAGTTTTAGTCCACCAGTTACTGAAGGAGATGTGCTAAATCTCCAACTATAATAGTGGGTAGGTTCATTTCTCTTTGCTTTCTCTCAGCTACCTCCTTGTGTATTTTGAAACTCTCTAACAGAGGCAGACACATTGACAATTGTTACTGTCTCTTAATCAATTTGTTAATCATTATGAAATACACTATTTTATTCCAGATAATAGTTCTTGAACTAAACCTTTATAATTGAGTTCACTTTTTTGTCTACTCTAACAATTTCTACCTTCTAATTAAAACATTTAAACAATTCTAGTTTAATGTAAATTTTTATACAGTTGAATTTAAATCTACCCTTTAGATATTTAATTTCTATACTTCAGTTGATTCTTTGTTTACTTTTACTCTTTTCCCGCTACCTCTTGGAATGAACACTTTTCATGATTCCATGTTCTATCCACTGTTGTCTCCTTAACTATATTTTTCATATTTTTTTAGCAATTATTCTTGGGGTTATAATAATCATTTCTAAATTATCACTGTCTATCTTTAAAGAATGGAGTGCTACCTAATGTATAAAAACCTGACAATGGAGTACTTTCTCTTTCCATCTTCTGTGTTATTGCTGTGGTCAATTTTTCTTCTACATATTGTAAACCCTACCAGATACTGCTACTAATTTTGCTTTAAATAGTCAATTACCTCTTAAGTAGATAGAACATGAGAAAAAAATGTTTTATATTTATTCCCATAATAACCATTTCTGACACTTTCTGTTTTTTTAATGGAGATCCAAATTTTCAACTAATTCTATTTCTTTCACTTCTCTTTCTTATACCATAGATCTCTGGCACTGAATTCTCTCAACTTATCCTTTAAAAAAATATTTACTTTCCCTTAAATTTTCAAACACTTTTTCCTGGATATAGAACTCTAGTTAGACGGGGTTTTAAATTTTCTTTTCTTTTGGTGTTTCAATCCATTGTCTACTGGCTTGTATAGATACTAAAAAGAGTTGTACTATAATTCTTATATCTGACCCTCTGTATATAATGTCTCTTTCCTCTTGCTGCTTCTAAGATTTTCTTTGATTATTGATGTTCTGAAATTTAACTACAATATGAATTTGTGTGGTGTTTTTTATGTTTATTTCTTATAATCACTGAGCTTCTTTTGCCATCATATTATTTTTTAATTTAATTTTTAAATTAATCCACCATTCCTTAGTTTCTATCTCTTATCTTTTTATGCAGTAATCAAGTATTTTTATTAATTTATTTTCCCATTAGTTTGTCAGTTATCATTTTAATGATTAGATAATACAATATGCACACTAAACTTATTACTGTCTATAATAAAATTAACATTTTTAGCACTTTCCAGATAATACAAAGAACTTATAATACTTTAAACTCATTTACTCCCTACTGTTTTTGTGCTGTTGTCATGTGTGTTCATTCTGCATGCATTTTCAATTCCAGAAGATATTATCTTTATATTACTGCTTTATTTTATTTTTTAACAAGTCAATATATTTACTTACATATTCACCTTTCTATATTCTTCCCATCTTTGTGCACTTCTGTGATTTAATTTAAAACCATTTTTAAATGAAAGAATTATTATAAATATTTTTTATTGTATAGTTTTGCTGGTACTTAATTCTCTAAGTTTTTGTTTATATGAAAACATCTTTATTTCCCCTTCATTTCTGAACAATATTTTAATGCCAGTTTTTTACTTTAGCCCTTTTTAGATGCTATCGAATTGTCTTCTGACTTCTGTTATTTTCTGTTAGAAGCAATCAATTTGTAATTGTTACTTTGAAAGTAATGTCTTCTTTTTCAGCTACTTTTAAATTATTTTAGATTTTGCTTTTATTTACACCAGTTTGACTACATTGTGCTTCAGATCATTTTCTTTGTATTTAATCATTTTAGGGTTCTTAGAGCTTTTTGAATGTAGGTTGATACGTCTCATCAGGTTTTGGAAATTCTGTCGTTATCTCTTCAAATATTGCTCCTGTCCTATTTCTCTCTCCTCTATTTTTGTAAACCCTATCACAAGTGCTAGCTTTTTTTTTTCTATATTTCAGTGTATATATATATATATATATATATGTGTGTGTGTGTGTGTGTGTGTGTGTATGTGTATATATGTGTATATATATATATACACACATGCACACACACACATAAATATATATATATATATATATATCCTTATAACTTTCTGTATTTTTGGTCTTATTTTCTGTCTGTGGTTCAAGCTAAATTTTCCTTCACTTACATATTTTCCAGTTCACTAATTCTTTCTTCTGCTCCTATTTTCTATTAAACCCATCTATTGAGTTATTAATCTAAGGTACTTTAATTTTTCAACTATACAGTTTCTATTGTATTATTTATTTAAATATTCCAGTTTCTTTATTCTCCAGCGTGTATCTGTTTTCTCAAAACTACTGATTACAGTTAATCTGAGAGTTCCTTCAAATAACTCCAATATCTGGGTTGCCCATGGATCCATTTTTTTTTTAAATTTTTTATTTTTTATAAACATATATTTTTATCCCCAGGGGTACAGGTCTGTGAATCGCCAGGTTTACACACTTCACAGCACTCACCAAAGCACATACCCTCCCCAATGTCCATAATCCCACCCCCTTCTCCCAAATCCCCTCCCCCCAGCAACCCTCAGTTTGTTTTGTGAGATTAAGAGTCACTTATGGTTTGTCTCCCTCTCAATCCCATCTTGTTTCATTGATTCTTCTCCTACCCACTTAAGCCCCCATGTTGCATCACCACTTCCTCATATCAGGGAGATCATATGATAGTTGTCTTTCTCCGCTTGACTTATTTCGCTAAGCATGATACGCTCTAGTTCCATCCATGTTGTCGCAAATGGCAAGATTTCATATCTTTTGATGGCTGCATAGTATTCCATTGTGTATATATACCACATCTTCTTGATCCATTCATCTGTTGATGGACATCTAGGTTCTTTCCATAGTTTGGCTATTGTGGACATTGCTGCTATAAACATTCGGGTGCACGTGCCCCTTTGGATCACTACGTTTGTATCTTTAGGGCAAATACCCAGTAGTGCAATTGCTGGGTCATAGGGCAGTTCTATTTTCAACATTTTGAGGAACCTCCATGCTGTTTTCCAGAGTGGCTGCACCAGCTTGCATTCCCACCAACAGTGTAGGAGGGTTCCCCTTTCTCCGCATCCTCGCCAGCATCTGTCATTTCCTGACTTGTTGATTTTAGCCATTCTGACTGGTGTGAGGTGATATCTCATTGGGGTTTTGATTTGTATTTCCCTGATGCCGAGTGATATGGAGCACTTTTTCATGTGTCTGTTGGCCATCTGGATGTCTTCTTTGCAGAAATGTCTGTTCATGTCCTCTGCCCATTTCTTGATTGGATTATTTGTTCTTTGGGTGTTGAGTTTGCTAAGTTCTTTATAGATTCTGGACACTAGTCCTTTATCTGATATGTCATTTGCAAATATCTTCTCCCATTCTGTCAGTTGTCTTTTGATTTTTTAACTGTTTCCTTTGCTGTGCAAAAGCTTTTGATCTTGATGAAATCCCAGTAGTTCATTTTTGCCCTTGCTTCCCTTGCCTTTGGCGTTGTTCCTAGGAAGATGTTGCTGCGGCTGAGGTCGAAGAGGTTGCTGCCTGTGTTCTCCTCAAGGATTTTGATGGATTCCTTTTGCACATTGAGGTCCTTCATCCATTTTGAGTCTATTTTTGTGTGTGGTGTAAGGAAATGGTCCAATTTCATTTTTCTGCATGTGGCTGTCCAATTTTCCCAGCACCATTTATTGAAGAGGCTGTCTTTTTTCCATTGGACATTCTTTCCTGCTTTGTCAAAGATTAGTTGACTGTAGAGTTGAGGGTCTATTTCTGGGCTCTCTATTCTGTTCCATTGATCTATGTGTCTGTTTTTGTGCCAGTACCATGCTGTCTTGATGATGACAGCTTTGTAATCGAGCTTGAAGTCCGGAATTGTGATGCCACCAATGTTGGCTTTCTTTTTCAATATCCCTTTGGCTATTCGAGGTCTTTTCTGGTTCCATATAAATTTTAGAATTATTTGTTCCATTTCTTTGAAAAAGATGGATGGTACTTTGATAGGAATTGCATTAAATGTGTAGATTGCTTTAGGTAGCATAGACATTTTCACAATATTTATTCTTCCAATCCAGGAGCACCCATGGATCCATTTATTACTCTCTTTTGAAGTTGTGATTTCCAGTCATTTGGTCTCCAGGCATGCCCAGTGATTTTTAATTGAGCAATGAGTATTACCTATGAAAAACTGTAGAGAATTTGTGATACTATTTTCTTCCATAAAATGTTAACTTTTCCTCTGGCAGGCAATTACAGTAGGAGCATGTAACATGGATTCAATGGGCTATTGGGAGAAATTGGGTTGAATTTCAGTATTTTGTGAGGGCTTGTCTATTTCCAGTTTCCCTTTGTAGTTCTTCATGGGTCTCCACTAAAAGAGTAGAATGTGTACCATTGCAGCTCATCCTTGGTTGGGTGACATGAACTTCCATTTGTGTCTCCCTAGCACCATGATAACAACAAAAGTTTCCTAGGCTGTTAACCTCTTTTTTGTGTCATTATGTTTGTCTTTGAATCTTTTTTACCTCACACAGCTTTGCAATGGCAAAACATCTCCAGGGGAAAAGCAACAAAGAATGTCAAATTGTCTCATGTATTTTCTTCCTTTTCAAAATATGTATCTCCTACTCTTTTCCCCCTTGATTGTTCTCCAATGTCTTCTTGTAGTTATATTTTAGTATTTGTCCTACTTTTACTGAGGTTATCAGAGCCAGAGTTGATTTGATATAACCTATTCTTATTCTCAAATATGTAGATTCGTGTATTTTAAATTTTTTCACTTGTAAATATCATTTTGATGAAAAAATATTTAGGTTTCAAAGAATCATTATATATCTGCCAAGTAAAATAACAATGTGAAGTTAGGACACCTATTACTTGACAACTACATTTTTAAAGGATGACTACATTGTAATCATGCTGGAAACCAGGTGATAAGAGGAAAGAAATAAACCATGAGATCATATTACCAGCAAGATGTTAGTTGAAACCAAGGGGAAAGATACTGGAAAACAAGTTCTGCAATGTCAATGTGGGTGTGTGTAGGAGGAGGAGAACCATTAATAGCCTACTTATTTTTAGAATGTATCTTTTTCATTCTAAAAATATTATCATTTATCAGGTAGCACTGTGGTCTTTCAGTATAACTTGATCAAAGATGTTGATTGAAAGGCAGGTGCTATTAATTATTCTGTATCTGCTGAAATATTGAAAATAAGGTGACAGAACTGAGTGTCCCCCTTTCCTCGGCTATTAAAAAATCACAGCTGCATCAGTCATATGAGAGACAGCATCACATGGTAGCGTTGGTGGAAAAGTGCTATTCTGTGCTCAATCTATAGTAAGAGCAGTTATGGAAAAGAGTGAATGATGGGGAGAAAAGAACAAACAACTTCTAGACCACTTATTTGGGTTATCAACATCCTGCAAACTACCGACCCGCCCTCACACAACAAAAATGCTCAGTCACTGGAGAGTGATATTACAGTTCACCGAACAGGTGATATGAGGAGGAATGAGAAGGGATCTTGGAATCATAGTAACCAAGGTTCAAATTCATGGGCTCTGTCACTTCTTAACTATGTGCCCTTAGTCATATTGCCTGAATCTCTGATTTTTCATTTGTAAAATAAGGATCATGATACTTACAATGCTGTTGCACAGGTTAGATATAACCTAGCAAAGGGTGCCTGGGTGGCTCAGTAGGTTAGGTATCTGCCTTCCTGTTCAGGTCATGATCCCGGGGTCCTGGAATCAAACCCTGCTTCTGGCTCCCTGCTCAGTGGGGAGTCTGTTTCATCCTTTCCCTTTGTCCCTCCCCACCATGCTCTCTCACATGCCATCTCTCTCTCTCTCTCTAATAAATAGATAAAATCTTTAAAAAAAAAAGAAATATCTTAGCAAAATAGCAGACATAAATAGGGTCTCAATAAGTAACTTATATTCTTATAATCTCATTCTCAAAATCATCAGCATAATAATGCTTATTGAGTTACTTATTGTCATGTAACCTTTACATGGAAGACAATTTGCCTTATAGGTTCCTTCAGAACTAGATTTCAATTTTTATATCAAAGAAGTCATGTAAAATTAGCAAACTGTTAGATGATGATTTCATTGAGAGTTTGTAATAATCATTCCAGATGCTATTAGTAATTTCTCATGGAGGAAAGAAACAAACACTATAAGTTTGAGAAAAAAAGGAATCAAATGGATGTTTTTGTAATTATGATTTGTATTCTATTTATCCTTTGACTACAATGAGACGTCAATACAGACTTCCTTATTCTCAGAGATTGGAAACAAAACTCATATGTGGCACAGTGACCTTGTCGTTGATCAGTGTACTCTTTCTGGCACCAAAACTTCGAGGATTATTCATAAACAAGAACATCTGCTTTACTGATTTTGCCACCACTGTTCATCACCTCATTCATGTCCTCAACTTACTGCCTCCCTGGGTTTAGGTTTCCTGGTCCGTAACTACAATCACTCTATCTCCCACTCAGTTTCCTTGCTCCTTCACCCTCCATTATGAAGGCACAGCAAAACACCAACTTTCTCACTAGGACCCATTCCTCTTTATAGAAAAACTTGAGTGTTGTATGCTTGTTCTTCCTATCCCTATGTCCCTCCCTATGCACTCATTTCCTCTTAAGCCTACCCCAGCCAATCAGACTTGTGTGCACCCGTCCTCTCAAATTATTCTTATCAAAGGCATCAAATCCAGCTGTCAACACCACATCTCCATCTTACTCAGCAGCATTTGATGTCGGTGATAATTCCCTACTTTAAAAAAAAAAAAACCTTCTTTAATTGGCTACAGGGACACAATAATTGTCTCCTTTGTCTCAGACTCCACAGGTTGTTACTTCTTAGATTCCTCTGAGACTCCTCCTCCTTTCCTTTTCTTGATTTCTGGATGTTGCAGTCCACTGGGGCACGTCCTCTGACTCCACTCTATCCATAGTCACTCTCTCGATCATCTCATCCAGACTGTGGCTTTAAATAGTATCTGCATATTTCATCAAGTCTGAGATTCTATGAGAGGTTGAATGGTGGCTCTCAAAGATATCCAGGCCCAAATCCCTGGTGTCTATAAATATTACCTTATGTGGCAGAGAAAGCTTTGTAAATATCATTCAGGTTAGGATCTTCTTATGGGAAGATGGATCAGGGTGTTCTGGTGGGCCCTAAATGTAATCACAAGTGTCTCTTGTAAGAAGGTGGCAAAGGGAGATTTGACTACAGAGAGAGAAGGTGATGCTGCTGGCTCTGAAGAGGGAGGTGAGGACCCCAAGCTGACCACTGCAAGGACCACAGCTCTCAGAGCTGGAAAAGGCAAGCAAATAAATTCTCCCCTAGAGCCTCTGAGGGAATGTGGCTTTTGTTTCAACCCAGTGAGACCGTTTGGACTTGTGGCCTCCCGAACTGTAGAGAGTAGAACTTTGTGTTGTTTTAAGCCCTCAAGTTCTTGACAGCAGCCTTGGGGAACAGATATGGTTATCCTATGTTTTTTACATTTTAACTTCTTTGAGATCAGATGCATGGAATAATTGTGGCTGAAGAATTGCTGTCAGCCAGTCAGAAGTCGTGACCTCGTTCAAACAGTTCAGTAGTGTTAAGTATATTCACATGGTTGTGCAACCCATCTCCAGAACTCCTTTCATCTTGCAAAACTGAAACTGTGTATTTATTAAACAACAACACCCCACTGCCCTCTCCTCCCAGCCCCTGGCTACCACCCCTCTACTTTCTGTCTCTATAGACTTGACCTCATGTAAGGGGAATCACTGTTTTTGTCTTCTTATGACTGGCTTGTTTCACTTAGTATACTACCATCAAAGTTCATCCACGTTGTAGCATGTGTCTGAATTCCCTTTCTCTTTAAGACTGAATTGGGGCGCCTGGGTGGCTCAGTGGGTTAAAGCCTCTTCCTTCGGCTCAGGTCATGATCTTAGGGTCCTGGGATCGAGCCCCACACCGGGCTCTCTGCTCAGCAGGGAGCCTGCTTCCCCCTCTCTCTCTCCTGCCTCTCTGCCTACTTGTGGTCTGTCTGTCAAATAAATAAATAAAATCTTAAAAAAAAAAAGAGAGAGACTGAATAATATTCCATTGCAGATATGCCACATTTTGCTTATAAGGTATATGCCACATTTTGTTTATCCATTGATCTGTCAATGGACATTTGGTTTACTCCCCACCATGGTTTTTCATCATGCTTGGAAGAAAATCGGAAGTCCTTACCATGGCTTACAAGGCCCTTTATGGTCTGGCCCTGAGCCATCACCTTGGCCTCTTTGCCTTAAGCTTCTCCTCACTATCCTCTAGCTACCCCAGCCTCCATGACACCTATGCTGTTTCCCCTTTTTCCAGGACTCCTCTGTGCATAGCCCACATGGCTCCTCTTCCTTAGGGCTCCCCTCAAATGTCCCTTCTGAGAGGACACTACCCTGACCACCTCATCTAAAACAGTGATGCTTCTGTTTGACTGCCATTGTGTTGTGCTACTCATGTTCCTCCATAGCTCTTACTGCTTGACATGATTTGTGTTTTTATAAGTTTATATATTGCCTGTCTCCCAAACAGAATAAAATACCAAGAGGGCAGGGATTTTGTGTCATTAAATGTTGACTCCTGAGTGCCTAAAATAAGAAATAGTACATACTCGGGCGCCTGGGTGGCTCAGTGGGTTAAGCCGCTGCCTTTGGCTCATGTCATGATCTCAGGGTCCTGGGATCGAGTCCCGCATCCGGCTCTCTGCTCAGCAGGGAGCCTGCTTCCCTTCCTCTCTCTCTGTCTGCCTCTTGCCTACTTGTGATCTCTCTCTGTCAAATAAATAAATAAAATCTTAAAAAAAAATAGTACATACTAGAAATTCAATAAATGTCCTAGAATATTGAATGAAGTAAAGGGATCAGATTCAGTGATTCCTTTTCAGAGTATTTCAAGTTTTTCCAATTAAAAGACTTTATTTCTTGGGGTTCCTGGGGGGCTCAGTCAGTTAAGGATCCGACTCACGATTTTGGCTCAGATCATGATCTCAGGGTTGTGAAATCAAGCCCCACATCAACTCAGCACTGGGCATGGAGCCTGCTTAAAATGCTCTCTCTCCCTCTTCCTTTGCCCCTCCCCTCTGCACTCCCAACACCCCACTGCATGCGAACGCTGGCGCTCTCTCTCTCTCCCAAAAACAAAACAAAACAAAAAAACTAAGACTTTTTTTTTTTTCCAGAAAAAAATGCACGGAATGTACAGAGGGGTTCCATATATTTCCTCTCCTCCCTCTAGTTTCCCCTGTGATTAACATTTTGCACTAGTGTGGCATATTTGTTGCAGTTGATGACCCAATATTAATACACTAGTATTAACTAAAATCCATGGCTTATATTAGGATTCAGTCTTTGTAGAGTACATTCTATGGATTTTGACAAATGCATCATGTTATGTATCCACCATTAGGGTATCATATAGAATAGTTTCACTTCCCTAAAATTTTCCTGTGCTTTGCCTATTCACCTCTCTTCCCTTCTCTGCAACCTCTGACAGGTCCTGGAGTGTTTCAATTTTGCATGACGAGGTGACTAGACGCTTCCCAGAACAGACATGAAGAAGTCCATGTGTGAGTTTTCTGCTGCTCCTAACACACTGTCTTCAGGCTGAATGTTCTTGCCTTTCAAAGCTATTAAGGAACCGCAACACATTTCTTGGTTTAAAAAAAGAAAGGAAGGAAAAAAAAAAACACTTCACCTAATAATGTTCTATCTTGTTCTCCTTTCAGAAAGATTGCTTGGTTCCTAATTATCACCCAGCTGTGGTCCCAGAGGCTGACGTCTGAAAGCTGTGATGAATAGGGGGACTCACTGGGAAATCGTTTCTCACATAGATTCATTTCCTCCTTCTAGGATTCTCCCCACTCCCACTTTTTTTTTTCTCATCTTCATTTTCTAACAAGTTGGAGTTACTGAGATTTCTAATTCTGTTTTTATGCAACGCCACTTTAATTAAGAAACAATCATAAGCAAATTGATTTTTCCAGTCAGTTATGAAGGGAGGCTGTGCTTGAAGATTTCCAAATCGTAAAGGCTCTATTATGGGTCTTAGGGGTGGGGGGTAAGGAATATGGACAGCCACCAAAGGCCCAGGAATCTTTCTGTGGGGATGGGGACAGAGGAACTGCTAAGTGAATGACTTGTCATTCCTGGTAAGGAGAGAGTTTCTATCCTATTTACCACCTGTGAAGGTGACTGAAATGTGACAAGGGAGAGTAAACTTTGAAGTCTTTAGCTTGTCTCCTGGGGGTTTCTTCCTCCTTTACTCATATGACCACTAGCATTGGACCATTTCGTTTGCCTTCAGGGCTAGGCTCTCTCCTTGGAGTAACTTGCCAGTTATAAAATCACAGCCATTGTTAAATGCAGAGAAGTCTACTGAGTGTTAAGGAAGAAGAGAATGTATTTGGGAGAGGAAATTATTTATGCTCATTGTATAAATCAAGTTCTTAAAAGTGGTTTGTTTCCCTAAATTGCTTGCCATTTCCCAAGCCCATAAATCTTTCCTTCACACACGTTTCCCATGCGCTCATCCTGATGTCAAGGTTCCCATTTCTTTCTCTCTCCCTCTTCTCCTTCAGTGACGTCTTCTCTTTGGCCCCAGGGAGTGAGTCACTCTGTTCAATCTCCCCGTCGTTCCTTACATCATTTTAATGTAATACTTTTTGCTCAGATTTTTGACAAGTTCTTTCTTAAAGGCAAGAAGTTCATCTAGAGCTCTATAATCCATAGTTAGGAGCTCCAGAAATTGTTGGTTACAAAAATAAGCTTAGATCTTTTAACTAGACTGTATGTGGCAGGAGTCCTGGCTTGGGTACAAGTGTGAGGTCCCTATGGCCACTCCAGCATGTCCAGAGGATAGGTGGAACCAGGCCACTACAAGCTGTTTTCATGAGGACAGAGGATCTCTGGGGAAAGAATCAGTACTACAAGACTCTTTCCTGGAAAGACCTAATCTCTCCTGCCTCCAGGCGTCTCTACACATGCTCTGCACATGTTCTGCCTGAAACTCTTCCTCCACCTCCATACCCCATACCGAGCTAATTTCATTTATGTTGCAGAGATGAGTTTAAGTCTCATTTCCTTGGGGAGCCTTTGCTAGCCACCCAGACTCAGCTTCCCTCATTCTTCCCTCTCAAAGCCTGGGGATTCCTGCATCAGTACCTACATCATGCTTAGTTATTGTCCAGTGTCTGTCCTGTTTGCTTGTAAATTTGGTAAGGTCAGGACCCTCTCTGCTTTGTTTACTGCTTTACTAGAGAATCTGGCCCAGTTCCTGTGCACAACAGTAACTCAAAAAATATTTGTTAAGTAAGTAAATGAGTATATATAAATGTTGCACTTCAGGGACTCATAAGCACATCAAACTATGCTGCAGATTACTGATTCCCCCTCTGAAGTCTGCTCATCTTTCTCATTTTAATAAATGCACCTGTATTTATCCTGTATTGCTTTGCCCAGAAACTTAGAATTGGTCTTGCCTCTTCTTCTCCTTTACTGGACCTCCATATTGAATATATCAGCAGATCCTTCTAGAATACCTCTTCCATTTACTTATAGAGCCATCACCAGTGTCACTGCCTTCCTTCAAGTCACCTTCATCTCTCACCTGGATGACTGCTGAGCACAGCCTGTCTGCTCCACCTGCTTTCACTCTGTTCCCTTCTACTTGCTATGTAAACTGCTAAATGACTATTAATTCCCCACAGAGCAGTCAAGATGATCTTTACAAAATGTAAAGAGAGCTATTCCATTGGTCTGTTCTTTAATGGCTATCTCAGTACAACCCACAGAGCCAAACACAGGCTAGCCATTCCTTACTGCTCCAGTCTCATCTCCTGACACTCTGCCTCTCACTCACTCTAGCCATGCTCACTCCGAGCTTATTTTAGGATATACCTAAAAAGCATTGGATATGCCATATACCCATCGGATATACCATGCTTCTTTCTTCCTTGTGCTCTTTGTGATTCCCTTTGCCTGGAGAACTCTTCACCCACTACCCCGTTTCCTTCGCATCCTTTGGGTTCACGTTACATGTCATTTCCTGAGTGAGGACACCTCCTGACAACTTCATCAGCTGTTGTTCCTTATTACAACACCTCGGCTAGTTCCTTCTTAGCATTTCATATAGATAGTTGTCCATTTATGAATTTGTTTTTCGTGATGCTTGTTTTACTTATAACTGTGCACCATGAGCCATTGCTCAACATCTCATAGATATTCAATAAACATTTGTTGACTTAAAGGGTATGGACAAAGCTCAAGGGTAATAGCATGGGAATAGTTATGAGGACAGTACAGGATCTGCAATGGTCCAGAAATTGCTTCCCTCTGCCTTGGTCACCATTAGCTTGCTATAGACATCTGCAACAATCAGCCTTTCTTGGGCTGTGGAGGCCAGCCTCTCAACTAAGGAACAGGAGAGAGAGATACAACACCATGGAAGCCTGGATATCCCGGGGTCCATCAGGGCCAAGACGTTTAGTTGTTTGAATCCTCGGGTAGTGCCATATGGGAAGAATTTGGGCCTTGCTAGGACCCAAATGGGAAGAATTTCTGGGAGCTAAAGATTCTACAGAGTGAGGGCAGAGCTAGAAAAATGCCATCGTGTGAGCATTGTAGCCAGGCACATGTAGGTTTTGATTTGTTTAAGCCTTGTCTCTCAATCAATAACTTATTTGGGGTTAGATTTTTATCCTCAAGACACTTAACATAGGCAGAATTAATAATCACTGACATCAGTAGTGGTGGAAGGTGAGGTCTCAGGGAGTTGAATAAAACCTCAGTCCCACTGGTGGGAGTGGTTGCAATTTTATGAAGTCACTTTGGAAGTACATTAAAAAGCAGACACAAAAGGTCTTTGAGCCATGTTCCAGCTGCTGTAGAAACCCTTCAGGTATTTATGTCAATGAGTACATTAACAGTCTTAATAGGTCACAGGTGGCTGCATTTTATTTTTTAAAGCATTCTTACAAGGCGATCCAATTTAAGTACACATTCGGGCCAAATTCTCATCCTTTATGACTCTATGGGGACATGAATTCATTAGTGAAAAGGCATAGAGTTCTTTAAAAGGAAGAATTGTCTACCAGTTAGTTAGTTAGTTGGCCTAAAATATTAGGAACTCTATATCCTATTTCCACTCCATTCATTGTCACATTATTTCCTTAAGTAGGGGCTAGTTTTCCTCAAGGCTGATGTTTCTTGTTGTCCTTCCCAACATGGGTTTTACCTCATGAAAATGAGATCACAGCAAGCCAACATGGTTTAGTCTTGCTCAATATCCAGCCTCTTAGGTTTCCTCTCCCTCTGTGAATGAGACTGCATAAGCCCAGTTTCAGGCTCACCCATTCCCCAGGCTTAAACAGCGCAAGATGTT
This sequence comes from Mustela erminea, assembly GCF_009829155.1. Classification (NCBI taxonomy): domain Eukaryota; kingdom Metazoa; phylum Chordata; class Mammalia; order Carnivora; family Mustelidae; genus Mustela; species Mustela erminea. The sequence continues at coordinate 55,429,623 of NC_045628.1, read as the reverse complement.
CCAGAACACACCCTGAATCTCCCCACAAAGTCATATGTGCTGACAGTCCAGCTCTGACCTTGTGTAGAGAGGTCTTTCTGTCTAGAACTAGACTCCACCTCCTGGGCGAGTTCTGAGAAATGGTCTTCTCCCTCACCATTATGCCTGAGTTTCTGCACTGGAAACCTGATGCTAGCATTGTCTCTTTTTTTCTCATTTACTTTTTTCCTTAAAAAATTCATTTATTGTGGTAAAATATACATAACATGAGATTTCCCGTTTTAACTATTTTGAAGTACACTGTCCACTCACATTGTAAATTCATTCATGTTGTTGTACAAATATCACTGCTATCCTTCTCCAGAACTTTTTCATCATCCCAAACTGAAACTCTGTACCCGTGAAACACTAACTCCCCATTCTACCCCCATGGCCCTTGGTAACACATCTTTGACTTTCTGGCCATTGTCTCTGGTACCAAATCTTGCCTTGAACTTGCTTGCCCACTTCTTTGTCCCCTAGCCACCAGGACTAGTCAGAGATCAGAATGTTATTTTTGAAATTTGATTGGAGAGATGAAGCCCTATTACTTCCTAACAAAATTTTTGTATTTTCTGTCTGGGTGGACTTCCAAGTTTCCTACCGCAGTCTTCCCTGCCTTCCTCTGCCTGTCTCTCATACTTTCCCTCCTATTTTTCTTTGAGTTCCTTACTCTTCAACACACTCATCCTATTTCCAGTCTTCATTTCCCCACGTCCATGGCTTATTTCCATACTCTCCAAAGCAGTGTTCTGTCTGCCAAATGACACTTCTCAGCACCTATCGCTTGACCCTCTCCCTACCCCCTTGCTCTAAATCTTCATCCCTCCCAGCATGCTTTGCAAGACCACCTGGCAGCCTCTTGAGGCAAGGAAACATTGCCATTCAGTGATGAGCACATGGAGACAAAACCATTGGCTCTGCGAACTCTTGCATATAAAGTTCTACGTCCTCTTGGAGGACATAGGTTCAAGTTCAGAATTAGTAGCAAAAGGCACTGAGAACTGACAAAGTACAGCACAAGGAGAAGAGTCAGCACTCAGGCAACACAAATGAAATGAGTTTCAATGTACTGGAATGATTTAATATGAAATCTGATTTTCTATATGGATTTAAAAGACTGACTTCAAATGTCATTAACTCAATTTCCCCAGGCTCTTCACACCACTGTGTGAAATGTGAATCTCTTTGCCAATACCCCAAAGGAATAGGAGCTAGATGCATCTCCGAGTGTCCCATTGTACCTGAACAGGTTAGATTATTAAACCCTAAGATCCCATTCCGAAGGAAAGCTGTTCTTCCAAAACAGAGTATTATTCCTCTCTTCTATTAAAGGCTGATTCAGCTAAAGAATTAGTTTCCATACCATTTTAATAGTAGGTATTTTTAGAGGTCAGTGAAATGTTACTGTGAGATTGAAAATAATGACCCAATTCCTCATCTCCTTCAAGAGAAATGATACTTAAGACCTATCTCCCTGAGAAGAGAGATGAGGTAGAATTAGATATTCATAATAACTCTGTGAATTCTCAAGTACTTCATTTTTCAGTGAACCTTTAAAAATAGTTCAAGAGCCTATTTAAAATAGCATTTGGGTCGTCTATAACTGTCTAATGCACTTTGCCACGTGTCATTCCTGGCCAGGACCAAGGATCAAGGCAAAACAGGAACAGACACCAGGACCTCAGCATCAAACAGGTAAGTAAAAAGCTTAAGGCAGAATTTTCAGCTGTAAGATGAATAAGGTCTGAGGATCTAATGTAAAACATGGTAACTATGGTGGATAACACAGTGTTATATAATTGAGATTTGCTGAGGGTAGAACTTAAATGTTATCACAAAAAAGATAACTTATTTAAAAAGCTAAATTAGTGTGGAAGCAGAATTGATTAAGGTATAGATCAACTCCTCACCAGGTGAGCAGGAATCAGAAACCTAAAAGTCTGATCAGACTCAACTAGGAGGCAGAGAAAGTGAAAGCGTTTGAGGGAGAAAATGGAAAATAAATGACCGGAATTGAGATTTGGTGATGCTTGGGAGAATTTCCTGGTTGTTTGTAGTGGTGCCCTTTAGAAGGCCAAAGCCCACTTCTGGTACTCTCACTGAGCAGGTGACATCTTGTTATAGATGCCTGTTGTCTGCTGACATGTGCCACGAAAGAAGATCAAGGCTTTCTCAAGATGCATTTAGTAGTAGAAAGGGTGTTAGATTTTTTTTTTCAAAGTATCCTTTTAAAAAAGATTTTATTTATTTATTTGAAAAAGAGAGTGAATGACATAGAGAGCAGGAGCGAGAGCAGAGGCAGAGAGAGAGGGAGAAGCAGACTCCCCACTGAGCAGGGACCCTGACATGGGGCTCAATCCCAGTACCCTGGGATCATGACCTGAGCTGAAGCCAGACACCTAACTGACTGAGCCACCCAGGTACCCCAGAAAGGGTATTGGATTTTAATTTTCAAGAGCAGGTTTAAATTCCAATTCCATTATTTTTAAAATACGTATTTGGAGCAAATCATTTATCATCTCTGAACCTGTTTCTTTCTCTGGATAATAACAATAAAACTCATTTTACAGAGTCCTTTTAGACATCTAATGAGTTAAGGATGCTTTGAGCATTGGAAAGTATTGTGTAATTATAAAGGCTAGATTTTCCTAAAAGAAACAAGCCTTGCACACTCTAAAAAGAAAAATCCAGCTCTTTGTTTCATAGAAAATGTGAGCTGTATACAGAAAACAAGGTTGAGAGAGTTTGTGTTTTCCTTTTCAGTTCTATTCAAGAGTTCCACGTCATGTTTTTTCAGCTGCTAATAATGGATATTTCTGCCAAATATGTAATGATGATAATACTAACTCTAAACCTTTTCTAGCTGTCACTTTAGCACTAAGCCAGCACAGAGACAATGGTACACATTTTCCTGGAACATTATCTGTGTGATATCAGTTAATTTTATCCCAGATTTCTATATAGATCTTCTCTGATCAGTCCTGTAATACTGCAGAAAAGAGAGAATTTTCATCTTTAGATACATAGAACACTTGTGAAAGTAGTTCAGAGGGTTCCCATATACCCCGTCCCCAGTTCCCTCTGTCATTAACTTCTTACTTATTTGTTGCAATCAATGAGACAACATTGAAACATTCATTATTCCACGAGGTCTCCAATTTAGTTTGTTTTCCTTAATTTTTTTTTTTAGCTAATATCCTTTTTATGTTCCAGGGTCCCATCCAGGATACCATATTACATTTACTCATTATGGCTCCTTCAGCCTCTCTTAGCTGTGACAGTTTTTCAGACTGTCCTTGTTTTTGATGACCTTAACAGTTTTGAGGGGTACTGGTCAGGCATTTTGGAATTTGTTTGATTTTTCTCATGGTAAGACTGGGTTTTAAAGAGAAAGACCACAGAGAAAAAGTACCGTTTTCACCATATCATGTGAAGGGTTCATTCGGTCACCATGACTTATCATTGCTTCTCTTCACTTTGGTCACCTGGCTGAGGCAGTGTTGGTCAGGCTTCTGTACTATGAAGTTAATTTTTTATTCCTCCTTTCACACTGCACTTTTCTGAAGGAAGGCACTGTGTGCAGACTATATAGCCACACTTAAGAAGGAGTTAGGAGTTGTGTCCCACTTCCTTGAAGATGGAGTATCTATGTAACTTATTTGGAATTCTTATGTGTGGGAGATATTTCTTCTCTACCCCAATTATTATTTATTAAATTATCTATATCAGTGTGGGCACATGAACGTTTATTTCATATTTTGGATTATAATCCAATACTACTTTGAGTTTTTGCCCAAATTGTTCCAGCTTTGAACATTGGAAGCTCTTTCAGTTGGCTCCTGTGTCCCTTTGTAATATTTCTCTTGTTGTGGGATTTTGTTTACTCCATTTTGGTTTCTACTTTTTTAACACTTCCTGCCACTATAAGATGCTCCAGTCTTATTTCCTCTCTCAGCCCTAGAATCAGCCATTTCTCCAAGGAGTCCTGGCTCCTCTTATTACAGGAGAATGATATTGGAGAAACCAAAACCTGGGTGGTAGGTGTGCTTGTTGCTATAGAGGTTTGATGTTTCTGGGATTTACCAGCTGACAAAACAAGGGAATATATGTGTATTAATTCATGTATTTTCACATATATAGAAATATTTTTTTATATAGCCATCTTTATCTATAGTAAGCTAACATGAGTTCATACTGATATCTCCAACCCTAATCCATTATCAGAGGGATCATTGTGGCTCCCTCCTCTTGCTTATTGGTAAAATTTCACTCTCACAGTGAGAAACCTGGCTCTCACCATCTGCTATCCATTTATCTGATTGTTCAATTTCAGTATATATCTATAGTAGTTTCAGAATTATTAAGACTTATATTTCCCCTTACAGGGAAAAACTTTACCAACCAGAGTACAGTGCTTCTGTGTAGTTTCTTTTGCCTTTAAATCCTATGGATTCCACTCATTCCCTAAATCATTTAAGTTAGCACCTTTTCCTCACCTGCCTTAGTGAGGTTGTTTCATACACTGTAACACAGTTCAATTCTCTTGCGATAGTCTACATTTCTCCCTGGTATCCCCTGACATTCTAGATGTTTTTTTAAACTTTTACATAAACTAAGTTCCACTCTTTGTGCAATTAAGTTCAGTGGGTTTGGACAAATGCATAGTGCTATATCCACAATTACAATATCATACAGAGTAATTTCACCACCCTAAACTAACCCTTGTACTTCACATATTCAACATTGGCCCCCACCACACCCATGAACCCTTGGTGACCACGGATCATTTTACTATCTCTATAATGTAATGTTACGTTATTGGAATCGTATGGTATATAGCACTTTCAGACTAGCTGTTTTTTAAAAAACCATTAGCATTTAAGATACATCCATGTCTTTTTGTGCTTCATTGACCCATTTCTTATTATGGCTGAGTAATATCACTTACTGAGGAATATCTTGGTTGTTTCCAGGTTTGGGTGATTATGAGAAAAGATGCTGTAAGAATTCAGAAATAATCCAGTTTTAACCATTTCCATCAACTGAAAAAATTTCTTTGAACTATTGGCAGTCATCCCTGCTCTCCCCCTAATCTCAGGCAGTATTGTATTTTTTGGAAATTATTTATAAATGTGATCATCATAGTCTAATGTATCTGGCTTCTTTCATTTAGCACTATGTTTTTGATGTGTGTTGTTGTATATGTCAGTAATCCATTCCTTTTTTTATTATTGTGCAATATTCCACTGTCAGGATTTACTACATTTTTTATGCATTCATCAGTTGCTAGACCTTTTTTGGGCTATTGTGAGTAACACTACAATGACAATTCACATACAAATTTTTATGTGGACATATATTCTCATTTCTCTTGGGTAGATATCTAGGAGTGGAACAGCTGGCTGTTTAGTAAGTTTACATTTATCTTTTAAGAAACTATCAGTTTTCCAAAGTAGTTGCACCATTTTGTTTCTACCAGCAATGTATGAGGGTTCCAGTTCCTCCACATCTTCACCAACACTTGGAAATTTTAGTCTTCTTGATTTGAGCCACTCTAGTGGGCATGAGGTGGTATCTTGTGGTTTTAATTTGCATTCTCTAGTGACCAATGGCATTGAGCATCTTTTCATATGCTTATTAGCCACTTGTATATCTTCTTTGGAGAAATGTATATTCAAATTGTTTGCTTATTTTTTTTCTTTCCAGTTTGCTCATTTTTTAAGGGAATTATTTGTCTTCTTATTGAGTTGAAAAAGTTATTTATCCTATCTAAGTCTTCTTTCTGATAATGTTTTGTAAATATTTTCTCCTTGTCTCTGTCGTCTCTTTTTATATTCTTAGTGATATCTTGTGAAGGCCAACATTTTTTTATTTTGATGAAGTCCAATTTATCAAATTTTTAATGGATGTGCTTTTGATGTCAAATCCAAGAAATATTTACAAACCCCAAATCACAAACATTTCCTCCTGTGTATTCTTTGAGACTTAGTTTCAGTTCTTACATTCATATCTATGATAACTGATTTAAAGTTTGGGAGGTTTTTTTGGTGAGGAGGTGTTTTTTTGTTTGTTTGTTTTTGCAAATGGATGGAGCTCTATTTGTTGAAAAGACTCTCTCTCCTCGTTGAATTACCTTGGCACATTTGTTGGAAATAAATTGACCATATATAGGTAGGGTTTATTTCTGGACTATTCTGCACTGTTGATCTTTATGTCTACCAGTATGCCCATATCACACTGTCTTATCTACTATTACTTTGTGTTGACTTTTGAAATCAAGCTGTTTGAGTCAACTTTGTTTTTCTTTCTTAAAATCGTTTTGACTATTCTATGTTGTTTGCATTTACACATACATCCTAGGATCAGTTTATTGATATTCATTAAAGAAAGCCAGCTGGGATTTTAGTAGAGGCTATTTTGAATTTCTAGATCAGTTTGGGGAAAATTGACATCTTAACCATGTCAGGTTTTGTAATCCATGCACATAATATATTTCTCATTTATTTCGTTCTTCTTTCATTTTGTTCAGTAATAAAATCTTTAATATATAGAACAGTCTTATGTTTAAAACATTATTCCTAAGTATTTTGTTTTTTGTTGTTATTGTGAATGGCATTTTTTATTAATTACACTTAAATTGTTTGTTGCTAGTGTACAGGAATACAATGCTATTTGTATATTCATTTAGTATCCTATAAACTTGCTAAACTCTATTAATAATTTAGTCTTTTTCTTAGATTCCTAAACTTTTCTACACAAAAGATCATTTCATCTGTGAATAAAACATTTTATTTCTTCCTTTCTAATCTATGTGCATTTAGTTTCTTTTTCTTGCCTTACTTCACTAGCTAGAGAAGTGAATTTCCCCAATCTAAGGAAGAAAGAACTTAGTCTTTCACCAGTAACTTTCACTCACCAAATGTGAGTTTTTTTAGATACTCTTTATTAAGTTAAGGAATTTTTCATTTATTCCTGGTTTGTTGGGAGTTTTTTTTTTTTTTTTTTTTTTTTTTTTTTTAAGATTTTATTTATTTATTTGACAGAGAGAGAGATCACAAATAGGCAGAGAGACAGACAGAGAGAGAGAGATGAGGAGAAGCAGGCTCCCTGCTGAGCAGAGAGCCCAATGCGGGACTCGATCCCAGGCCCCTGGGATCATGACCTGAGCCGAAGGCAGCGGCTTAACCCACTGAGCCACCCAGGCGCCCCTTGTTGGGAGTTTTTAACATGAATAGCTATTGACTTGTTTTTCCAATTCTTTTTCTGTCTCTATTGAGTTGGGTTTTACCGCTTATCCTCTTAATATTGTGTATTACATTGATTGATTTTTCAACTATAATCTTGCAAATCCCACTTTTTCATTATTTATAATCTTTCCCATACATTGATGAATTTGACTTGCCAATGTTCTGCTAAGGATTTTTGTGTCTGTACTCATGGGGGTTATTTTCCATAGTATTATTAATTTATTTTTCTTGTGATACATGTTTTACTTTTATATCAGGCTAGTACTGGCCTTACTATATCAGTAGAAAACGTATTCCTTCCCCTATTTTCTGAGTTTCTGTAGAATTACGGTTATCTATTTCCTTTAAATGCTTGATAGATTTTATAAGTAAAATCATTTGAGACTTGGCTTTCCTATGTGGAAAGATTTTTTGTGTATTAATTCAATTTCTTTACTCAGTATACATCTATTCAGAGCTACTATTTCTTCATGAGTCAATTTTAGTAATTTGTGTCATTCTAGGAATTTATTAATTTGTCAATTCGTTTCATTTAAATTGTTTAGTCTTATAGCATAAAGTTGTATATAATATTCCCTTATAATTATTTTAATCTCTTTATGGCCTATGTGAGTGTGTCTCTTTCATTCTTGATTTTGGAAATTTCCATCTGCTTCTACCTTTCCTTGTTCAGGCTAGGTGGAGGTTTATCATTTTGTTGATGTTTTTAAAGAACCAAATTTTAATGTAATTGAAATTCTCTATTGCTTTGCATTTTCGATTTTACTTATTTCTGTTCATATCTTTATTTCCTTCTCCACCCTTTGAATTTGATGTGCTCTACTTTTCCCAGCTTCTTATGATAGAAACTTAGATTATTGACTTTAGATCTTTCTTCTTTCTTAATATAAGCATTTATAGCTATGAGCTCCCCTCTAAGCACTATTTTAGCTGTGTTCCATAAGCTTAGATACTGTTTTTTCTTATTTTTTAATTAGTTCACAATATTTTCAAATTCCTCCTGTGAGAAATTAGACCCATGGGTTATTTAGAAATATGCTGTTAAATTTTCAGTTATTTGAGGATTTTCCAGATTTTTTTTTGTTACTGATTTTTAACTTAGGTCCACTGGAATCAGAATGTACTTTGAATGGCTTCAGTCTTATTAAATTCATTATTGTTTTATGAACTTAGCCTAAAAAGAATGTGTACCCTGGAGTTGGTGACAGTGTGTTTATGTAGGTCAACTAGGTCAATTTGGTTGATATTGTTCAAATCTTTCTTATTTGATTTTCTTTCTCATTCTATCAATTGTGGAGAGAGAGTATTTGAATCTCCAACTATAATTATTGTTTTGTCTATTTCTACTATCATCTTGTCAGGTCTTGCTCTATGTATTTTGTGGCTTGGTCGTGAGGAGTTTTACATTTATGATTGTTATATCTCCCTGCTTCCCTCTTATCATTACTAAGATTACTAGCATTTCTACTGCCATTACCTTTTCCTAAGAATATTCCTTGTTGTAAAGTCTATTTTGTCTGATATTAGTACAGCCATTCCAGCTTTCTATGGTTGCTGTTTGCCTGGTATCTAAGGGTGTCTCTTGTAGCATAAACCTGCCATACTTTGCTTTTTATTTCTTTATTGTTGGGCATTTATGTTACACATTTTTCTATAGATACTTACCCTCCAAATGTTCAATTTTTTTTAGACTAAGGAATTCTTTAGTTACCACCCATCAAACAAGAAATGTTTCAAACATCTTCCGTGATTGTATGGGCATAATTGTTATCCTTGGGAAATTATAAATTAATGAAAATAAAGTATTTTAAGGGAATTATATGCTTTTTACTTATAACTTAACATAATCCTTAAAATAATCTAGTCACACAGATATTTTATTCTTTTTCAGCCTGAGGATCATAGAGACTAAATAAGGGACCCAAGCATACAAAACAAGCATTCAGTGAAGGAGCACATCCTGTTGGACTCCACATGATACGTGAAGTTTTTCTCCAACTTCTTCTCTCTCTTCCTTCTGTCCATGCTCTCCTTACTCTCACAATGTTTTTTCCTATCATTTCCCATGTCCTTTTCAGGCACGAGGTAGTTCAGAACAAGTTATTTGTCTTTTTTTGTTGTCAGGGCCAGAGATTACGGTAAACTCATTCGAAGTTGCTTATAATTGATGACGGGTTGCTTTATATAAGAAAATGACCAAGAATGGGAATTTTTTTTCCCATTCTTATTTTATCCCATTCTCTTACCTTATCTCTAATTGTATTGGTGGTAGATCCGGGAAAGAAATATAAGATGAGGACTGAAGAGATGGGAGTTGTTTTTGCTCTTGTGTTAATGTGTGGGGTGTGTGTGTGTGTGTGGTGTGGTTGCAGCCTCCTATGTAGTCACAACCAGATCTCCCCGAAGTGTCCAATCCTGTCTATTCTGGCCAAGGAGGAATATCCTTTTCAGATATGAATTAATATCGATCACATACCATTTCACATCAGTTTCTAGAAAGAGAACCAAAACTGATATTTAAATCATATTAAAAAAATAGCATATAGATTGAAGGTGATAACATTCTTGTGTGAGTAACTGGAAAATAATATGGGGGAGGCAAAGAGGAATTTGGTCTGAATAAGGATTTATATATATACTAATATAATATTAATATATAATAATATAAGTATACAAAATTGTATATAAATACACACACACACAAATATACCTTCTCTGTTCTATGTCCGAAAAGTGATCACCTACCTCTTCAGCATGAAATACCTCACTCAGCAATGATTTCCTTCAATGAATCCAAATGTTATTGTATTGCCAAAGAGTTAAAGAGATATCTGCCTTTTCTGTGCCAATAGAAAGAAACACACAAGGAGAAGATTGGTTTTAAACTTAGCAGATTTGAAGTCCTTAGGAATTTCATAAAGGTTACAGTTTTAGATACACACAGTGTTACTCCATTTTAATACTTTCCCAGAGCCACCATCCTTTTTGATCCTTCAAAGGGATTTAATTTTGATCTTTCAGAAATGTTCTTTTCTCCTGAAAAGAAAAATCTGTCATGGAAACAATAGCAAATGTAAAAAGTTTGGGTGTTTACAATGTTCTCAAACTGGTTAGAATTCTCAAGTTCTGTCCTTACTTCTTGTAGTGGTGGGAGCCCTAGAGCAGAGGGTGGGGTGAAGAGAGTGTTTGCACCAAGAAGAACATCTAGGAGAGAGGTGGGGTTTTTTGTTTGTTTGTTTGTTTTAAGATTTTATTTATTTATTTGACAGAGATCACAAGTAGGCAGAGAGGCAGGCAGAGATAGAGGAGGGGAAGCAGGCTCCCTGCTGAGCAGAGAGCCTGAAGTGGGGCTCGATCCCAGGACCCGGGATCATGACCTGAGCCGGAGGCAGAGGCTTTAACCCACTGAGCCACCCAGGCGCCCCAAGGAGAGAGTGTTGTCACTGCTTTTATGCCTAATGGTGAAAGGCAAATTGTAAGATATAGAAAATAAGAGTTAGAGATGGCCCACTGGGGAGGAGATGAGCCCTTTTGTTGGATTCTTACGTGGGATATGATGCATAAATGTGTACATGCTTTCCTTTTTTTTTTTTTTTTTAATTGAGAAAGCCTTGCAAGTGTTGAAAGTCTTAAAAGCCAAAGTTGAGTAACCAATAGTCATGCCTATCCCTTCCATTCAACATCAAAGAAATCCTATTTACCTGGGGCCCAGAAAAACCCGTTTTATTTTGCCCTCCCCCAACCCCATGTTCTTTTTGCACCTGGCTACTTGGTTGCTTGCCTTCTCCCATGGTTCATCTGGAGAGATGTGTATGGCCAGGGAAGGACAAGAGGGGAGGTAGGGGGGCATATGCTGTATATCAATCGCCTTCCTCTCCTTCTCACCCTAGGGCCATGTTTCTGGGCATGTAAAATGTATTATCTTTTATTCTGATTTCTCAAATTGGAATATAGATTCCTCCATCTATATCAAGACGTCTAGAGGGCTATTTAAGGAAGTCAGAAGTAAAACTGACTTGGAGTCTCACTCCCTTTTTTAATTCTCTCTAGAAAAATAAAATATTAGGGAGACGATCCTCTAGATCAGCATATTAATTTTGCCATTGAGACAACTGAACACCAGAGGGTCTGAGAGGCTCTGTCAGGTCTCACAGCTGGTCCCTGCCCATCTAAGACTTGGTTTTCCTTCTCTGGCCTCCCAGGACTACCTTTTTCCCACTCAGCTACACCACCTCCTTGATGGATGCCAACAGGAGAAGGTTCTGATGAAAAACCTTAAATTTTTACAGCGTGTGAAATCTCCTATTTAGCATCACACAATGTTAGGAGTTAGACCTTTTACATAAATGTTATTACTTATTATTAATTTATTTTTTCTTCATTTTAGACATCAGAAAACTGAGGTGCTGAATTGCAGCAACCCCCATAGAATCTCAAAAATACACCCTAACCTGCTCTTCACAGGGCAAGTCCTCAGTACAGGCTTTCTGTGGAGAAATGTGGCTCAAGCAAGAAGTGTTCGGGGTCATTCACATAGAGCCCAGGGGAATGGCATCTCTTAGGACAATCTGATATTAAAATAAACCAAGATTTGGATTGCCCAAGGCGTTCATGCTAAGGCTGCCTGTCTGACACTAACCCCACACTTTGATCATTCATTCAAATCAAAAAGCATTTATTAAACATCAGTTGAAGGGTCCGGGCAGGGGTTTCTCTTTGTGTTTCTGGCATTCACACTTCCTTGCTTCTCTTCTGTGACTCTTCACCCCCACCCAAGAAAACTCCCCAGTGCACATGGATCTCACTGCTGATACTATCCTTATCTGCTCCTTCCCAAGTCTTTGAATACAAAGTCCAGGACAGAACTTATTCCACTGAAAATCTATGTACCCACCCTTGCATTCATGGGGGCACCCCAGCCAGTATTCGAAGCTTAGAGAGGTGAAATTTCAGCGTCTGTTTTCTTCCTTGAGAAAACAGAGTGAATATTTTAGAAGGGTTTTTAGGAAAGCAATTTACAGCCAGTAATTGGAAGTGCAGTGTTTCCACAAGAACAATGTCTCAGATTACAGGTTTATGATTTGTCTAAAAACATATCATTTCTTTTAGGCTTAGATTTTGAAAAGGAGAAAAATTAAATTTTAGGATGATTTTCTTCAAGTTTTTCTTGACATTCTTTACATCAGCAAGGGGAGATGTGGGAAGGCAAGATGGAGTTTCTAGAAAGGAGAAATCCAACGTTGTTTCCCCTTCTTCAATTATGAGACTACATTTTCCTAGCCATGTACACTATTTCCAGATTATGACTCACTCAGACAATTTACTATATTTAAAATTACATTAAATTCTCTCTGCAATGCTTAGGTCAAATATTCATACTATGTATACAGTTGGAAATTCTTCCTCATAGATCCAGTGCATGGTATGGACGTTATTTGTGTCTTTGTTGCCATGGTGACTAGAAAAGGTTAAAGCCAAAGCCTCAGAAAACAGAGTGGCTGAGCAATAAAATATCATAAATATGTGTGTGCTTCTTAAAATACTCTTCTCACATATGGATTTAAAAATTTTAGAACCACCGCCTTGAAGTGAATTTTCCATTTCTAGCATGCAGGTTATTATCTAAAAAGAATATTCTCAAAGCAATCTGTTTCAACTCACTCTCCTTTCTCTCTAAACTGTAATCTAATAGCTATTTATCTCAAAAGACAGACTATGTAAATCATGGGCAATGTTTTGGATTTTAGATATGGATGAAACATGCCAATGAGAATAGAGATCAACGAAGTTGTTTTCTGGTTGAAATACACTGTCTTTTACAAATCACCCCTTTAAGCACATCTATATAAGCATAATAAAATATTTTTTCCCACCTTAAGAACTGGGAAGCAAATTGGGCAGTATTTGAAAGTGCTAAGATGTGGAACATGTTTCTGCTGTACAAATTCAAACCCTTCTTTTTTTTCAGCTGATGGCCCTTGATCCCTAACTAACCCTTTTTTATTTCCTCACATTTTAACTCCCATGTGAGATGAATTTTAAGGGTTTATCCTCAAAATTAAGGCTAAACAGTAGTAGAGAATGTGATTCCTATAAAGCCGAGAGCCATTGCAGCAAAGGGTAAGAGAACATATCTTACATCCATATGTAAGTGCGGAGGGAAGAAGATGGGTAAAAAGCCTTCACTAAGTAATTTTCTTGTCCCATTGCCCACTTTATGAGGATCCCAGAAAGAATATTAGTACATTCTTCAGTCCATAATCCCTGGCTTAATGTTTAACCACCAACTAGCATCTAAATTCTTCACAATCCTTTCTTTATTTCAAGATATTCCTATGTTGGAAGTATGATAAAAATAAAATTATAGCAATATATTTTGGCATTTTTTTCCTGCCTCTGCGTAACATACCACGTTTCAATGTCTAAGAATCAAAGATATCTTGAACTCAGTAATCTGGCCCTTCTTCTGCCATCTGGTGGAGAAATGGGAAAGTAGTTTCATAATGAACCAAGAGTGACTTCACTGAAACCATAAACTCATCAGTCAACAAATGTTTATGGGGTTATTATTATTATTCATCATTTTTATTCAATAGGACATATTGGGGCACTTGGTACCATTAAGGACCAAACTATTAGAATATACAGGTCCCCAAAAGAACTGTGAAATACTACAAAATTAATAGCTCTCCTACGGATTAGTCATTTTCCAGGGACAGATTTCAACACACGGTACAAGGCAGAGACTCTTTAAGAATATGAGGTTACCACCTAGCTCATTTTAGTAAATTCGCTTTATGATGATATTCTGACCCTAAAATGCATATGCTTTTCTGAGTATTTTCTGAAGAGAAGGAAAGAGGATAGGAGGGTGAGGGAAAGAAACTGTGAGGGCCCCTGGGTGACTCAGTGGGTTAAGCCTCTGCCTTCAGCTCAGGTCATGGTCTCAGGGTCCTGGGATTGACCCCTGTGTTTGGCTCTCTGCTCAGCGGGGAGCCTGCTTCTCTGCCTACTTGTGATCTTTTGTCTGTCAAATAAATAAATAAAATCTTAAAAAAGAAAAGAAAAGAAAAAAACTGTCTTATGCCTTACAAAGTCAAAATTATAGTTTGGGAAATATTTTTCAGTTAACCACATAAGAGTGCCTAAAACATCTCGATAAGAGAAAAAATAACATCTCTGTAATCCGTCTGCATTTTTATCCATTCCTAATTTACAGCCTATAGAGAGTAGGGATGTGATAGAAGAGATGTGATAGTAATCATGCCACTGCCACAGAATTGAGGAAAAGTGACAGTCTCCTCAAGTTAGCTTGAACAAAACGAAGCCACAAGCCTATGGAATTAGCCCAAATATAGCCCAATCTGAATTCCCTTCTTCTTGCCAAAGCCCACAGAGAAGAGGCAGATGTAAATCATGGAAGAGATGCTGTGGTTGTTATTAAATGTCCTGTGCATTTCAAGGAAATGTGACACTTTTCCGCCAGTGGATTCTGGTGGAAAGCACTTGATACAGAAGGATCAGACCAGGCTGTTTTAGGTCAAAAGGGGCTCTTGGCTTGGCCTATTGCCATATGCTCTTTGGTTTTCAAAGGACATCCAGACCTAAGAAAAGCCCTTCATAGTGTTCCAGAATCATTACTATGGCACAGACAAAAAATAGTGCTTATCTAACCAACATGCTCAACTCAAATAGGGCCCTAGGCTAGAATGCGGAGTACAGTAAGCTCCCACCCCTACTTCTTGCCTTCTCCACTCAAATCCTCTTGCCCAAATCTAGGATGAACCATCTGCCTGAAGTAATTCTCACATTAAAGAAAGGACAAAATCGCGAACATCCTTGTTTCCAGTCATCAGTGGGTACCTTTGAAATAGATACTGCACGTATGATGTTTTTCTAAACAAAATGAAAATTCCTGTAGTCTAACAATAGGCTTTTAAAATACACCCTCCACAATTTTTGTAGCTGCTTCTCTACTCCACTTCCCCCCATGAATTCTGATCTGCGGCAGCAAACTGAAAGGTCAATGGAGTTTCACGACTGACTCCTATAAATTCTTACCCCCCACCCCAGTGTCCACAAGAGGGCTCACAGGACATTCTGCCCACAGAGGGAGGACGGGACACCTGCAGAAGAGGAACTGGCAATCACCAGAAACCAGTATGTTTCCTTAATATCAAGCTATGTCAGTCTAAACTTATTTTCCATCGAAATTGTTTCTACAATGTAAGTGCAGTGTATCTTCCCGACAGCAAAACACCCTGAAACTTTCTTTATGACAAAAAAAGGAGGACTATGAGCTGAATTCAAATATATTTGGGCTGGTAGACATTGAGAAAGATACCAAAAGAATGGTGTTTCTGGAAGAAAGCTACAATAGGCATCCTTTCTTAATTTTAATTAATATTTGAAAAATAGAGAAGGTATATCACTTAGTTTGTCCAGGAAACATTTAACCGAGTATGCTCTGGACAACAGGCCATGTGCTAGGATTTGGAGATAGCAGTGTGGATGATGCAGAAAGTCTGACCAAGCTCTGGGAGCCTGGAGTCAGGCTCATTAATTATGCTGACAATAGAAAGCCTGGAGAGTAAAGTCTGGACAACAGAATCACAAGCAAAAACCATGCAGGCATTCATTGGGCTAAGTTTTAGGAGGGATATATAGAAAGTTCTCAACTAAGATCCAAAAAAATATAATAATCTAGCAATGCCATTACAGAGTGGAAAGATAAAGCTTAGCAACTATTTCGTTAAAAAGACTCAGTGTGGGGAGCCTAGGTGGCTTGGTTGGTTAAGCGTCTGCTTCCTTTCAGGTTATGATCCCAAGGTCCTGGGATCAAGCCCTCCACTGGGCTCCCTGCTCAGCAGGCAGTCTGCTTCTCCTTCTGCCCCTCCCCCTGCTTGTGCCGTCTCTCTCTCTCTCTCTCTCCCTCACACACACACACACACACACTCACACACTCTCAAATAAATAAAGAAAATCTTTTTTAAAAGATTCAATGGTTTTAGATGACTGATATAGGATAACCGTATGATGTAATTCCCTCAAGGTCTGTGCTGTGTTGGGGTGCATCATATTCATATATGGATCCAGATAAAATTGGCAACTATCCCCTTCCATTCTGCAATCGGTCTACGAATATCAGAGTATTGTACTTTGCACTGGACACTGCATATTAGCTGGGCCATAGACAAATAAGAGACCCACTGATGAACTAGAAATGTATATCAGTGCCTATGTTTAAGTCACTGATTTCGGTGCTAGGGATAAATGATGGACAGGACACGCAAGGTCCCTACCGACACGGAGATGACTGTTTAGTGAAGATAGAAGATGAATAATAGTTGATAAAGTAAATTTATATACTGGTAACTGTTACTCTAAAAACCACCTAAACTCTGTCCCATGAAGCACAACGGAAGGGAACTAGAGACAGGATGTCTAGAGGGGAAAAATGAAAGAGACAGGCAGAGTATATACTAAAGTATGAGAAGGCTTTTCTACAAGAGATACTGTATTCTGTAAGGACCTGGCAAATAGAACCATGATGTCCAGTGAGAAACATGAAGACAGAATCAACTCAACATAAAATTAAACATTCTATAAATCAGGCCACTCCAAAGAAGACTGTCTTCGTCAAAAGAAGAAACGTTATTTACCAACCCTCTTCCCAAAGCAGAAGCTTCACAACTCCCCGCAGGAGTTGAAGGTGCATGACTAATGGGTCCAACCTTTGTGTCCCAGCACTTTGTGGGTACCCCTGTTAGCACTTCTCACTCAGCCCACTTCTCCAATATGTGAATTAATGAAATAATTAATTCACTGAAGTTAATTTCACTTCAGCTTCTCCAGTCCCTCCAGCTTCTATTCAGCTTCTCATTGTTTTTATCTGTTTCCTTAAGAAATATTCAGTTAGGGGAGGTGAACTATGAGAGACTATGGACTCTGAAAAACAGTCTGAGGGTTTTGAAGGGGAGGGGGTGAGAGGTTGGGGGAACCAGGTAGTGGGTATTAGAGAGGGCACGAATTGCATGGAGCACTGGGTGTGGTGCAAAAACAATGAATACTGTTACGCTGAAAAGAAAGAAAAAATTTAAAAATAAATAAAAAATAAATTTAAAAAAATAAAAAAAAAGAAATATTCAGTACAAGTGACAAGAAAAACGAACTCAAACTTATTTAAGCACAACAGAATTTTTTGGTGTTTATAACTGGAAAGTCCACTGGTATACTGCCTTTAGACACGTCTGGATTTCTGTCCTAGATTCTAGGGTCTCAAATAATGTCAATAAATTTGTTTCCCCAACTATTAGTGCATTTTCCTCTATTAACCTAATGATAAGAAAGCCCTTTCCATGTAAGGAAAGATAGCCTCTGGAAGCCAAAAGCTACATCCTTTCATCTTGAGGAAAAAAGAAAGAAAGAAAAATAATCCTATGTCCAGGATTCCATAAGTAAAATTTCACAGGAGAAATCTGATTGGTGCTGCTTGGATTATGTGATTAGCCCTGGGCCAATCACAGTGAATAGTGATATGGTATTATAATAGGCTGAGTTTGGGTCATATATCCACTTCTTCTGTGAGTGTGGGCCGTGGACTAAGGACAGGGCATTTCTCTTCCAAAAGGCAGATGCCCCCCTCCCACAAATGTTAACGAAATAAAATAGAATGCAATAGTCTCACTATTGCGATAATTTCCTAAATGCCCCCATGTTTCCCTCAGTTCATGCTTTTTTTTTTTTTTTTTTTCCAGGAAGAATAATCTTCCAAAATGGCAATTATAATTCTCTGTCTTCTCTCCCTAAAAATTTAAGTGGCTCCTCTTTGCCTGTAAGATAAAGTCAATCTCTTTGACATACCTCTGACATGGAACACATGCCATTTCTCCCTGACTGTTCTTATGGCCAAAGATCTAACAATTCTGAGTTGCTTGTAATTCCCCAAACACCCAGGATCATCCCACACCTTCAACTCTTTTCTCACCTTTTCCTTTCTACCTTGCTGGCTTAATCTCTCTAATTTCTTTTCAAAATTAACCCAAACATCACCTCATCTCCCAGCCTGTCCTGCTCTCCCTCGGATAGATTTATCCATCTGGGCCATTGTGGACACTTCTCTCTCTAGCTTACACATTTGCTTACATGCCATGTCCTTGTCTAATAGCCTGCGGGTTCCTAGGGGACAGGGATTGAACTTTACTCATCGTTGTGTTTCTGGTGGTTGCCTGGCAGATAATAGGCATCTAATAAGCAGTTTTAAGAAAGAATGATGGGGGAAAGGGAAATAGAAGAAGGGAAGGAAAAGGACAGATTCCCTAGGGCCTTTCTTTTCCTTCCAGATAATAAATAAATGTTGAGGATTATATTCTGGGTAAAAGGGACTGGCTTTGTAGTCTAAATCAAAGTAATGAGTAAGAGAATTTCAGGTTCAGTCATGTTGGAAGGTAGATGGAGGGAACATGGGAAGAAGGAACGAAAAGGTCTTCATGATGTCTTTTTTTGGTGTGTACCAGGTGGACGAGCCACTCGCCCACCCGTGAGAAGGGTAAGCCTGGCCACAGGCTCGTGAAGCGTCATCTTCCGTAATGCACGCTGGCTACCCTGTTTCTGGCTCACCTCCAACTGGGCAATCATGTGGAGAAATGAAAGTGAATGGAGAATTTAAAAGGTGACCTAATTCTCTGCTGAAAGCATTTCCAATCATAGGTCTGAATGTATTTTAATTATACCTGGACACAGGAGCCCTCACCCAGACATAACTGCAGTCCCGAGTGGACTGTCACTGTGGTTGTAAAGATTTGTCTAAGCTTGTGGTTATCTCAAGAGCCTGACATCACACTGATCATTAAGCAACAGTGTGGAGGTGCAGCTGGGCGTTTCCATGGCAACCTGCACTGGGTTCGCCCGCAGAGCTTGGTAACAAGAGCATTTTATTATGGGTCATTAAGGGCAAAAGGCTTCATTTACATTATTTCCTGTAAAATCTTATTATTTCAGGTGTTACACTCCATCTCCATCAATGCAGCTCTTCCAGAAGAAATCATAAAAGTGTGTTATTAGGTAGAGAAACAATAACAAGCTTCAGGTAAACTGTAAACCACAGTGTTCGGTAGATGAGAAAAGCATTTCACAATAGGGATGTGGGCTAAAGAGGCATCCAGCATTCTCTGAAGGCAAAGAATTCTTATTCTGAAAAGAGAATCATCTTTCTTGTTATTTTTCTCTTCCCCAGGGCTGAGTCATTCTTTAAGAATGGTTGATAAGGATTCTTATATTAAGGATACTAAATAAGTATAGACAAATCTGGCTCTATTGTTTTATCCTCTAAATATTATTTTATTATGATAACAATACTTAACGTGAGACCGACCTTCTTAACAAATGTTTAAATGTACGGTACGGTATTGTACAGGTACAGAACTGTATAGCTCTCTAGAGTTTACTCCTTTTGCTTCAGTGAAAAATTATGCCTGCTGATTAGCAACACCCCACTTCCCCCTCGCCTGCCCCTGGCAACCACCATTCCACTCTTTGATTCTGTGAATTTGACTATTTTAGATACTTCACATTAGTGCAGTCATGCAGTATTTGTCTTCCTGTGACTTGGACTGTTTCTTATCCTCATCAGGCATCGAGTATCTGGTGTCTTATATTCCAGAATGCCTTTCTTTTCCAGCTCTACCAGATCCAGGAAATGGTAGCTTCTGTCAGTGCTTAAGTACTTCATACTCTACAAGGCAAGGAGCCTCTCCCTTGTTTATCTGTGCTTGGGAGTAGGGAAATGAGGCCTTCAAGCTGAGCCAGCATCTGTGTAATAGTTCAGGCCCCTGGCCAGCATTGCAGGCTGACCTGGAGCTGACGGATAGTGATTGCCTTGGAGCTGTGCTAACACTGAGTCAGCTTGAGGACAGGTCCTCAAAGGTCATTCATTCACTTGAGAGCTCCACCTGCTGTCTATAAAGGATATCAGTTTTACAAAGGCAATAACCGCAAATGCCATCAAATACGCACTAGCTTCCAAATCCCTATGACCTAACAATAGTTACTTTAGCTGTGAAGGGTCACAACTTCTCTCATGATCGAAAAGACTCTGGGGGTCTTCTGTCCCAAGACACAAGAGATGTAGAGATAAACAACAAAGGGACTAATCCTTACATTTCCCGAGTTAATTTAGTACGGTCAGGAATAGGTGAAATGTTTCCCTGTTCAGAAAACCACTTGCCTAAATGAAACAATAGGCATGTCATTGCATGTTATTACTTCCAAGGATGGCTGTAGTCAGCTTCAGATGACCCAAAGTGGAGCACTGGCCAGTGACTGAATGGTTATCAATGCTTCAGTTATAAAAAATAGTTGAGTCATACTTAAAAAACAAAATACAAAACTTTTCCTTCTCTCAGTGTCCACTAGAACTGTTAGAGTTATAAAAATTTTTGTGTCAAATTCCAATTTTTAAATATAGAATTAAGGTATGCCTATTCTGAACAGTATGATCTCTTCTTATGGTTAAATGACACAAGGCAGGAGACGGGTGAATGAAGACGATCTGATGAGCGTTCTGGGATGTACTTCCTGGTGTAACAGAGGAACCAGGGAGGTAAGTTCTGTGAAGACTTCCTGCTGAGCTGTGTGAGCCAGAACACAGGACCTCCCATATACTTTCAAGCCTAGACGATACTCTTTGAGGGTTATGATGGAGAGATTACAAGTCGCTTTTTTTTTTTTTTTTTTTTTTTGGATGTTTGTTTTGTGTCCTGGAAAAGGGGATCAATCTAGATTAGATTTTCAAAATGAGGCTTTATTGCAGATAAACAATAGTGGATATGTAAACAATGGTGTATGTGGAACAGAGGTGAAATTCAGGTTTAACTTGTGCTTTTATACCAGTGATTACTTGCTATTAAAATAGTTGTGGCTATGTGAGATGTCAAACATCCCTTTAAAAGGATTCTAATTCAGGAAGCGCCTTATGTGGGGAGGCGAATCTCTCAGCTCCCCAAATCAATAAGTATATAATTAATTAGAGTTAAAAGGAAGCAAAGCTCTGAGGACAGGGGTTTCACAGGCAACTCCCAACAGTTGGATGAAAAGATTGGATTTAAACACAAATTATTGTCCCCAATCCCCTCCTTCACGTCCGGGATATGTACAGTTAACTCTTATAAAGGATTTACAGGTGAAGAACTGCTTTTCTTGGGTAAAGATAAGTGAATAAGAATGGTATTTATACATAAAATTAACCTTTTGTAACCCACATTTCAAATTTCCTTTTTCTGGAATACATGGGTTAATTTTTGTATGGACTACTAAAATAAAATTTATATGTTTAAATATTATAAACAGAACATATGCAGAACAGAGTTGAGGAATACAAATATTTCAGACACAATAATGACAAAGATAAAAAGAGAGAAAAAATTTTAAATAAAACTCAGTTCAATAAAATGGAAAGGTTTTAAAAATTTAACGGTGTTTCCTTCTAAATACATTATCCCATTGTGTACTCTTGGCTTCTAAATTGTAAAAAAGTTATAGTGATTTGCTTTACCAAAAATAACAATGGATTAATATCATAACAGCTTGAGCAAAGTGAGCTAATTTAATTAACTTGTCTATTATGTCCTAAACTGTTAAATATTAAAATAATCCTGCTCTGAATTAAAGGGCTGACCTGCCTGTGAACATGTTATTAGAGAAGATTCATCTCTTTCACTTGGTTCTCTGATTATTTTGAAGAAAACCATTATGACCACTTTTCCAGATCTGTCTATCCTCAGCTCCTGAAGAAATAATCAGCTCATCCAGATTTGAAAGGCTGTCATACTTGTCAGTTAGCATTGGACCTATGAAAAACCAAAAAGTGCTATTGAAAATGAAAGGCTTAATTATTTCAATTTTCTGGCAGAGACAGTTACTTGAATGACCGTCTGTTCCCTTTTCTTCAATGTTATAGCCATTTATGAGTGTAATTTTAAAAAATTAATTGAAGTGTGGTTGACATATAATATTATATTTATTGCAGATGTACAACACAGTGAGTCCACAATTACATACAGTACAAAATGCTCCCCATTGTAAGTGTAGTTACCTCTGCCACTATGAAAAGTTATTAAGATATTATTGACTATATTCCCTATGCTGTACTTTTCATCGCCCTGATTTATTTATTTTATAACTTAATACCCTTCCAATATTGCATTAAATGAAATGGTCAAAACAGTACACTTATAAGACATCTTTATAGGTTAATTGGGAACAATTATCTTCAATGTTGATTAACAAAGAGATCTATAATTAAGATTCTGAGAACTATCTATGCAGAGGAACAATTTTGTAATGTTTTTATAGAGCCTGAGTCTCAGGAGTTTTAAGGACCTCACAAACATCATCTATTGATTTTCTGCAACATCTTAATAAGGTAGTAGAAAGCTGCCATCCTGGCCCTGTAGCACAGATGGAGATACTAAACCATAGCAGTAGGTGTTAGATTTATACTGATAATGCGTGGAGCCACAATCTTCTTTAATTCGTTTTAAAGACCTCAGACACACAGCACTGAATTGCTTATGCTCTTTAGTCCAACACTCATTATTAGCAACCACCTGAAGGAAGTCCTTGACTTGTCCTATTACTTTTCCTTCATCTCCTTCTCCAATTCATCCCCCTTCCCAGAAAAGTATATTAAAGTATGTGCTTTAGAATAAGTAAAGAATATGCAATGGGAAAAAGATAGTCTCTTCAACAAATGGTGTTGGGGAAACTGGAAAGCTACATGCAAAAGAATGAAACTGGACCACTTTCCTATACTGTATACAAAAATAAATTTGAAGTGGATTAAGGACCTAAATGTGAGACCTGAAACCATAAAGATACTAGAAGAGAGCATAGGCAGTAATTTCTCTGACAGTGGCCTTAGCAACATTTTTCTGGGTGTGTCTCCAGAGGCAAGGGAAATAAAAACAAAAACAAAAACTGTTGGGACTACAGCAAAATAAAATGCTTCCACACAACAAAGGAAACCATCAACAAAACTAAAAGTCTACTAAATGGGAGAAGATCGTTTCAAATGACATCTCTGGTAAGGGTTAATATCCAAAATATATAAAGAATGTACACAATTCAACACCCCTTCAAAATAATCCAATCTAAAAAATGGTCAATGGGGAGAACATAAGAACAGACATTTCTCCAAAGAAGACATACAGATGGCTAACACATGAAAAAAACGCTCAGCATCACTGATCACCAGGGAAATGCACATCAAAACCGCAATGAGATATCACCTCACACCTGTCAATATGGCTAAAATCGAAAACACAAGAAACAGCAAATGTTGGCAAGGATGTGGAGGAAAAGAAACGCTTGTGCTCTGTTGGTGGGAATGCAAACTGTTATAGCTGCAGTGGAAAACAGTATGGAGGTTCCTAAAAAGTTTAAAAATAGAACTATCCTATGGTCCAGTAATTGCACTACAAGGTATTTGCCCAAAGAATACAAAATACTGATTCGACAGGACACATGCACCCTTACGTTTATAGCAGCATCATTTACAATAGTCACCTTATGGAAGCAGCCCAAGGGTCCATTGATAGATGAATGGATAAAGAAGATATGACATATATATATTGTGATACATATATTACTCAGCCATAAAAAAGGATGAAATCCTGCCATTTGCAACAACATGGATAGAGTTAGAGAGTATAATGCTAAGTGAAATAAGTCAGTCAAAGAAAGACAGATATCATATGATTTCACTCATCTATGGAATTCAAGAAACAAAACAAATGAACAAAGGGAAAAAAAGGAGAGAGGCAAACCAAGAAACATACTCTTAACTATAGAGAACAAACTGGTGATTACCAAGGGGGACATGGGTGAGGGGGATGGAGGAAATAGGTGGTGGGGAATAAAGAGGACCCTTGTCATGATGAGCACTTAATAATGTATGAAATTGAATCACTATATTGTACATCTGAAACTAATATACCGGAATTAAAATTAAAATATATATATATATATATGTGCTGTCCTTCCAAGTAAGCAATCTATAAGCTATGCATTTATGATTCAGCAATTTTGTCCTTGGAAATATACCTTAGAAAAAAGCTTGTACACATTCATAAGGAACTACCTACCTATTTGTTTCACAGAGTTGCTTGGGAGTAGCAGAGAAATGGAAGCTACCTGTATCCATCACTTAGTGAATAGATACATAAAATATGGTTTATGGACATGACAGAATACTATGGAACAGTCAGAGATGATGAATTTAATTCTCATATAGTAACATGAGAAATGTAGGAAACAGAATGGGATTTAGAGCACAATGTCATTTATGTAAAATTTTAAAACCATGTGTATAAAACAATGCTAAATATTTCTCAGATGCATGTTTATCTCTTATTTTTAAGGGAAAAATTGATGTAGTTTATCAAGAACAAAGGGAAGAAATGAAAGGAAAACATGTAAGGACAAGAGGGAAAAAAAGAAATTAATCCAAGGGTCTATAGATATAATTTATTAACTATGCATCAACACAATACTAAATTCATTACATTTGTTATTTCAAGTAAGTAGATACTATCGTTCCCTAATAAAAGTTAAGCCAAGTGAGGCTCAAAAAAGCTAAATATCTCATCTAAGAGTTCACTGCAAGAAAATGGCAGATCCAGTTTACCAAAGCAGGAGATCTGGCCCAAGAGTCACCAAGTCAATTATAAAACCATTCATCTCTGAGAGTGTTTTTGGTGGAGGCAAGGTTGTTCATTTTCCTACAGCCTAGCAGTTCTACAAAATTCTCTGTTCTACACTCTGCTCTCAACTGTTAGTTGTTTTGTTTCCCAGACTCCTGGAAGTGAGTATAAAAAGTAGTAGACAGAAGTATAATAGACATTGATAGATAACTTTTCCTTCAACCAATAAATATACTTGCATCTGATTTATATTTTAATGTTTCATTAATTCGGTTAGCATGGGTTGATGCCTAAGAAACCAGTAAGCCTAGATGCACTGTTCAAATTTAGTTTCTGGACATGGAAAGGCAAAAGAGTGATTCCACAGGGTGACTCATCTGCTAACCTGACATACCTGAAAATCTGACTTGACCATACAGATCATCTCCTTTTAAACTTTACAGATTGTTTTCAGTAGATTCTTAAGGTTCCGAGAGTATGTGTTGCGTTTCTTAGTAATAGAAGCTATTCCCTGTTTTATCTTTAAAATATTAAAGGAAAGCATTAATTAAGCAGAATGATCAATTACATTATCTTCTTTGAAGTTTTATGTGATGCTTCCAGGTTGTTAGAAAGTAAATTTAACAATAATGAAATCTCTTAGGTGTTAAAAAGAAAGTGCAAAATGCCAGACCACACATCTATTGTTGAGTTGGCTCTTTATATTCCTTATAAGTGCTGAATGGAAAGTGTTGTTTGAGAGATCTAACAGAGAGGGCACACAAGCTGCTTCTGATCAATGAAACAACGAGAAAGATGAGAAGGGCAAAATGGATGACATCGCCAAATAATATAATGCTTGAGATTTTTACTTTCCTATTAAATATGCTCAGTATGCAACCAGAGAAAGAAGTAGAAAATTTAATTAGGAAGCCACAATAAAAAGTACTATTTATTGATAATCTTATATGAATCTTCAAAAGCTAGGGAAGAAAAAGAGATGTGGATGGAACTAGAGGGTATTAGGCTAAGTGAATTAAGTCAGTCAGAGAAAGACAAATACCATATGGTTTCACTCATATGTGGAATTTAAGAAACAAAACAGATGAACATAGGAGAAAGGAAGGGAAAATAAAATTAGATGAAAACAGAAAGGGAGGCAAACCATAAGAGACGCTGAACTCTAGGAAACAAACAGAGGGTTGGTTGCTGGAGGGGAAGTGGGTGTGGGGATGAGGTAACTGGGTGATGGGCATTAAGGGGGGCACAGGATGTGATGAACAGTGGTTGTTATATACAACTGATGAATCACTAAGTTCTACCCTTAAATTAATAATACAGTATATGTTAACTAAATTGAATTTAAATAAAAGATTTTTCAAAAAAAAATAGAAACCCTACCTACAACCTTAAAAAGGCTAGGAGAATAAGAAATTGGGGGGGGGGGGTGGTGAGAGAGTACATAAAATGTTATAGATGAATTTTGAGTTTCATAGTTCCAGAAGTAGGAGAGAATTGAAAAATAATGATAGAGGGCATAATTATACTATCTCTTGAAAAGTTACTAGTACCTATTTTTTCTTTAAATTTCTTTTCAGCATAGCAGTATTCATTGTTTTTGCACAGCACCTAGTGCTCCATGCAATCCATGCTCTCTCTAATACCCACCACCTGGTTCCCCCAACCTCCCACCCACCCCCCTTCAAAACTCTCAGATTGTTTTTCAGAGTCCATAGTCTCTCATGGTTCACCTCCCCTTCCAATTTCCCCCAACTCCCTTCTCCTCTCTAACTCCCCATGTCCTCCATGCTATTTGTTATGCTCCACAAATAAGTGAAACCATATGATAATTGACTCTCTCTGCTTGACTTATTTCACTCAGCATAATCTCTCCCAGTCCCGTTCATGTTGCTACAAAAGTTGGGTATTCATCCTTTCTGATGGAGGCGTAATACTCCATAGTGTATATGGACCACATCTTCCTTATCCATTCGTCCGTTGAAGGGCATCTTGGCTCTTTCCATAGTTTGGCGACCGTGGCCATTGCTGCTATAAACATTGGGGTACAGATGGCCCTTCTTTTCACTACATCTGTATCTTTGGGGGTAAATACCCAGTAGTGCAATTGCAAGGTCATAGGGAAGCTCTATTTTTAATTTCTTGAGTACCTATTTAAAAAATTCTATATTTCCACCAAGAAGAATCTAATTAAAGAATTCCACATAGACTTCATTTCTTTATATAAAGCAATGATTCTTTATGTTTGGGGGTTATGAACTTCTCACAATTTTGGCAAAAGTTCTGGACCATCTTTTTTCAAAATGCACATTTGTGCTCATTTTGCATAAAATTCCAAAGGCTCATAAACCTAAAACCCGAGGACTGAGACTACAAAGATCAAATTGATAGGATACATAGCAACTCAGTCTAAATTTTCCCTACTAATTCTCTTTATTAAGTTTTCTAAGAAACATCTTGATATTTACCATCTTTCTGGGTGCTCATATAATATATAGAATGAAAACTAATCATCCTACTTCAGGCAGGGTCCAATTTTGACATAATCAGATTTTGTTTATTTTACTGAAGCAGCCATTGAGTTGTGCAAATTGCAGACATCGTAATGACACTTACAGGAACTAGTGCTGAAGGAGACAAAAGCTATCTGGTTACCAAGGAGAAAGCTAGTGAAGCCTTGTGCTGTGGAAGGAGGCGGTATTTTCAGGGGCTCTATCAAACTAAGAGAAGAGAACTGAGAGTTCGTCAAAGCTTACAGCTTTTTGAAAAAGTAAATCTAGACAAGTGCTCCAATAATATAGTTGACACTCAATTAAAATAGTCTTGTCTAACCCCACATCTGGTACATCATTAAGGTTTAATGCAATCATGTCTTGAGAGCAAATAGAAATGTTATTTCCCAGGTGTACTGAATCCAATTAAGAACATTTATAAAGCAATGAAATCCATTCCTTGTGTCTTGGGATGATCTAATGAGAAGCATTTATCTGTTAGGAAAAGCTTTAGACCCCAAAGCTGTACCTACTACCCACCTGAATGATCATCTCTGGTCCCCAGGGTGTCACCAAACTGAGGGTGCAAATGAGACCTAAGATAATATTCGATTCTGTTCAGTTAGTTCAGACATGACTAATGAAGGCTGTGATTTTGTATATTCAGAGATTTTTTAGTTGCGACTGTGTGGGTGATATTTAAAGCAGTGTGGCAAATTTAAGGTAAAAGATAATGAGAAGCAGCAGATATTGTGAAGCCTGAATATGAAATCGAAAAGACTGGGTTTAGTCCCTGGCTCTGTCATTTTGTAACTATGTCAACTTGCAAAATTTCTATGGGCTTCAATTTCTTCACAGGTAAAGTGAAGATATAATGTTTATCTATTAGGGATTTTCTGAGTTTTCACATCTGTCATCACAGTGAGGTATGTTTTTCTCTATATTCCAAATACACATTAAATTTATTTTTTATATTCATTATAGTGATCAGTGCATAAAATTTTTAAAACTCAAATATTACTACAGTTTCAAAAGAATAACAAAAAGCGGCAGTTTCTTTTCAGATTCCTGCTCCTCAGGGACAGCCACTACTAAATCTCTGAACTCTGTTTATTTGGTCTTTGCAGTCACTTTTGTAATATGCTTATATCTATTTCTGGATGTTTTCCAACATTTAGTTACCATATAATGAATTCCCAAATTAGAATATGAGAATTTACTTCTCCTAAGCCACTCTCCACACACACACTTTCCCCTTATTTATCCCCCCAAAATAGTCACATCACAATTAGTGATTAAATAAGTATTTAATTCTTGTTATGACAATAAAAATGTTCAGAGCTGAGCCATGTAATTTAGTATGATCCTATTCTTAAGCAACTCTTCCCTCTCTCATGTGGTATTTTTATGCTTTGTATTTATTCCATTTTATATTTACTTT
Organism: Mustela erminea; assembly: GCF_009829155.1. Taxonomy (NCBI): domain Eukaryota; kingdom Metazoa; phylum Chordata; class Mammalia; order Carnivora; family Mustelidae; genus Mustela; species Mustela erminea. Next base: position 55,400,726 of record NC_045628.1, on the reverse strand, counting down.
TCATTAATTCCTTATCCAAATCTCCACCTGAACTGTAAAGAGCTGCTCAGTGTGATCAGATGCATCAGGTGATACCAGTTTCAGTTTTCCCGTCCCACAACCGGCCTATAGCCTTTTGTCTTCTGGTCCCAATCTTCACTGTTTATAGGCTCCTTGAAAACTTACCCTTACCAACAGACTCATAAACCCCTGTGCTTCCCTCTTGTGACTGAACCATGTTTCCTGAATCCATTTCTTTCCTTCCTCCCTTCCTCTCTCCCTCCCTTCCTTCCTCCCTTTTTATTTTCCTTCCTTCCTTCCTTCCTTCTTAATAACATAGAGCACATTACCCTGTTGCTTCCTAAGAAACTGCGTGTAGAAAGTAAATGTTTGAGATGGACTATATCTGAAAATGCTTAATTAAATATTTGTTTGGGTAAAGAAGTCTAGGTCAGAAATTAGTTTTTTGGGGCACCTGGGTGGCTCAGAGGGTTAAGCCTTTGCCTTTGGCTCAGGTCATGATTTCAGGGTGCTGGGATCGAGTCCCGCCTCGGGCTCTCTGCTCAGGAGGGAGCCTGCTTCCCCCTCTCTCCACCTGCCTCTCTGCCTACTTATGATCTCTGTCAAATAAATAAATAAAATATTTTAAAAAATAATTAGTTTCTGACAGAAAAGAAGGCATTGTGGTAATGTCTTCCAGCTTTCAATGTTAACCTTTAACAATTGAGGCCATTCTAATTCCCAGGCTATCATGTGACCTATTTTTCCTCTTGGAAATTTAAATATGTTTTATTGTTTCCAAATGTAATGACGTTTCAAGATGTTGTGAGCTGTGCTGTCTCTTTCATTTCACCATGCTGCTGTGGACTTGAAGTCTTGTCCAAATTTTCATGTTCTTCACTTCAGGGAAGTTTCCTTGGATTATCTCTGCAATTATTGCCTCTGCTCTGTTTTCCATTTCCTTTTCTAAGAAGGTTTCAAGCAGTTATCCTGTTTCCCATCTGATCCCGCACCTACTCCATTAGACAAACTTGGTATCTCCACATCCGAATTCCTGTAAAGAAAGGTACAACCGTGTTGACTTCACAGGGACTCCTCACACGGGCAGTTGGCCACCGTCAGCCGTTGGCCACCGTCAGCCCCAACCTGAGCGCTCAGTCAGGTATAAGGATGCAGCTACTGCTAATCACTTATATAACCAAGCAGAACAGAGATTCTTACTCTAGCCTCTTTTTTGTTCCTTCTCTCCAGTCTCCTTCCCCTTCTCCCTCTTTTTTCCTCCTTTGTTATCTTTCTCCTCCTTCATAGGGATCACCATGTGATTCTTCCCTTCTTTCACACTCTTCCTTTTTTTCTTAAACTTTACTACCTACCTGTATCCTAACCCTACTGGCCGTCTGTCCTCATTTCAGTTCTACAGCCTCTCACCTGTCCTCTCTATAGGCTCACCTGTCGTATTAACTACAGCTGTAGACCTAGCATTCTGGAGCTAGAATGGTTCCATTTACTCATGAGGAACTGGGCCCGAAGAGGTTGGGCTGACTTGGTAGTGGCAGCAGGACTCCAACGCAGATTTGCTAACTTTGGATTCATTGCACTTCCCATTATATAACAGTTCAGGGTACCCCAACACCAGGAACACAAACCTCTGGGCAATGTGTTTATGCATTTTGTAGTACCAATCCTACTGAAAAGATAGATCTTTACATTGTGCTTGAGTTAACTGTTTACAAAGTAGCCTCTGTATATTCCAAAAGTAAAATAAAACAAAAAAGGAAAGGGTTCCTAGTAAATGCTAATATTTATTGAAAGTTTACTAGGTGGCATTCATTTTGTGTATGTTTATCTTATTTCAGCTATATACTAACCTTATGTAATACTCTCCCAAGCGCAAGTTTCTCACAAGTGTCAATAGGATGAAAGGCAGAGAAACTAATTTCTTTACTCATAGGAACATAAGAGGAACCTATTCACAAGTCTGTCTGTTTCTCAAGTTCATGCTGCTAACTCTTCTATGGTGCTTCCTGACAAACATTATTTAAGGCATTATTGTAGTCTGCGAGACAAGCTCAATAGACCAAGAGCATGCACAATTTTAAAACGGGCTTCAAAGTGTTCATGCTCCCTGGTTGTGTAGCAATACCTGCTTCTCCCATTTCTTTGCAAATCTGTAAATTCAGAGAGGGACAGATTATCCCTAAGCCCCCGTACATCCTCATTATGAGCCCTCCCATTCTTATGGAAAAAGGTAAATATAGCAAAAGTTAAGTGTTCCAGATTGTTTCCAGTCTGGTTCACTTCTTTTCAGATTAAAGAAGAAAAAAAAAAACCATTTGGTGAAGTGATATTTTTAAAGCTATTATAACAATTATATCCAGCAAGCTTCTTAACGTTTATTTAAATTGAAGTGATTTGCATCAATCCAAGCGCCCAGTCTGCTCTCCAGGTTTTTGTGATTGCTGTTTTGAGCTATAAATCTAACTTGGCTAATGGAGGATAATAAGCAAAATGTCCTTGCTTTTTTTCCAATATAACTCAGCTGTATAGCACAAAACCTTGATTCTGCCTTCAGACATGTGTTGACCAGCTTGTCAGAATTTCCATTGGCATTGTCTGTGAGGGTGGGTGGCAATGCTACAATTTAGATGTAACTGATTTAAAAAAAAAAAAATCTCTTTCAAGTGACTTCAACCCCTTGATTCATTTTCAACTTGGAAAAAATATCATATGCATGGTGGCCTATGAGAGCTGTACTTTGGCAAGCACAATTTATAATTCATTATCTTTTTTTGTCAAGGCAATTTTTAAAAAGCTATTTCTGTCATTTTTTAAATTGATATCGTTCTTCCTTGACTGCCATATGAGCTTTATGCCTTATTTTCAACATCTTTTGGGTATTTTTTTTCTATTGCTTTAAAGTGTAATGAACCATATATCAGATATTACAAAATATGTTCTAGCCTTCAAAGCAAGTTAAGTCTGTCACCTGTTTCATAAGAAGCAAGAAGCCATGAATATTCTGTTGTACTCTACACAGTAAGAAATAGTACTCTATATTAGTATGGTTCCCAGGGTCTTTCAGAGTCAGTTTGGAATCCAGGACAAACAATGGTTTTGCTGTCGGGCTTAACACCACCAGGCGAACCTGTATGGTGGAGCTGTGCAGAGAAGGAGGCTCAGTAATATCTGAGTTTGGCAGGTTAAAAAGTGCCTACCCTCCAAAAAATTATATCAGCTTGGAACCTGAGAATGTGAGCTTCTTTGAAAATAGGGTCTTTGTAGAAGTACTTAGTTCAGATCAGGTCATACTGGATTAGACTGGGCACTAAATCCACTGACTGATATCCTTTTAAGAGTAAAGACAGGGACACAGAGACACAGGGAAGAAGCAAGGATTGGAGTGATGCAGCTACAAACCAAGGATTGCCAGAAACTAGGAAGAGGTAAGGAAGGATCTTCTCTAGAGCCTTCAGAGGGAACATGACCCCCTTAATGGCTTGATTTTGAACTTCTTGCCTATAGAACCTTGAAAGAATCAGTTTCTATTGTTTCAAGTCACCCAGGTTGGGGTAATTTATTACAACAATCCTAGGAATGAATATACTGTGGAGCTCCTGATTGATGTTACTTGAAGAGGCTTGGTCACAAGTGAAACTGTCCAAACACTCAAGACTCCTGGGTATCTGACTTTAAACTATAAACTAGAAGCTACACATGGCTATGGGTAAGAGGAATGAATGGGAAACTAGGGTACAGTGATTAAAGCTGGGATAGTCTCACTTCAAGCAAAAGGGCAGCTGCTAAGACAGTGAGGAAGATCCAAGCTTGGTCTGAGCCTTGGAATGCAGGATTCAAGCTGCAAAGGAAGGAACAGACTTCAGAAACATTCTGGGATGGAAGAACCTCAGTAACCTCATCTTCTCAGCCGCACCAGCACATGTACACTTAGGACAATTGAGCCCAGTCTGATAACTTTGCAAATAGGTCAACTACAGTAAATGGAAGGGCTTTTACTATGAATTATGGGAAGGTATTCATTGCTTTGGGAAATCCAAGCTCAGAACTGCAGCCCAGGCTCCACTCTGGTTTGAGGAGCACCATTTCACACTGGGAAGCCCATGGGCTTTGACATCAATGAGACATGTGTTAACATCCTGACCCCTTCATTTTCTGGCTGTAGTATTTTAACAAAACGCTGTGAGCTGTGATATCCCCATTTAAAATGGGAATAAAATGTATCTACCTTATAAAGTGGTTGTAAGGATAAACTGAGATAACATATGCAAAGCAAGTGGCATACAACAGGTGTTCATTAAATACTACTCCCTTCTGTTCCTGGAATTCAGGGAATTAAACAATAATTGTTCTCTTCCTCTCTTTCATACTTGTGTCCTTAAGAAACTAGAGAGGGCATGATTTCCAAAGAAAGGATGAGACTGTTTGGTCACTCAAGCTTGTATAAGGAAATTGGTATATTGTTTCCCTATTTGATGGTCAAGGATAAATTATTTTTAATAGTCATGCTTAAGAGTTATCTAGAGGGGGTCTTCCAGAAGACATTGATTTAACTCAGAAGCAGACCTCAAAGTCTGCAGTGGTGAGGAGATAAACTCCTTTGGCTGCTTTGAGCTCCTCATCTAGAGCTGAAGTGCTAGTGAGGCAAGAAATTAAAAATGGCTACTCTTGTAAACAGCTTGGATTGGTCTAATATGATGATAGGACAAAGATAACCTATAGTAGGACAGAAAAGGTAGCAGTTGAAACTTCACTTTTCTTTAGTTCTGGAAAATCATAAATTCTTTTCAAAATAGTAACACTTCACATAGACTTTTGTGGGCCCAAACCCTCAAGGCTTTTAGAAAATAATGCTTTTCAAATTTGGATTCAAACTAAGACCTAACACCTAGAGCATCTGCCAGGCCTAACCACACCAGGCTGCCCAGTGTCTCTTCTGTATGCGTCTCCTCCTTTCCCTCTCTTAATAACAGTGAAATTAGCCTAAAAACTTTGTCTCTGAATTTTTATGTGTGTGTGTGTTGTTTTTTCCAGAGGAAGAAGTTACATTCTGATCCCATAATAATTAAATCAGAAAGGAACAATGGAAGACAGTTGGAAGAATTGGATGCGATGAATGGTTATCAAATCTGGAATTCAGCTTCCTGGAAAGGGAAAAGGAGGCAAAAGAGTAGGGAAGGAGAAGGAAGAGACAGGAAGAGGCGATGAGGGCAGGGAAAGGAAGAAAAAACTGCAATACTGAAGAGAGAGAATGTGGGAGGAACATTTTAGCGGACTGTTTGGCAAACACAGCTCACCTTTCCTATGCCTTCCCTTGTCTAAACTTGTTACCTCATTTCTTCCTATCTACCACAGAGGGAAATACTGTAAGCAAGGACCACTCAGAGCTTAAACTAGGCCCTGTAATTAGTTCATTATGTGCTTGCTAGAGGCTTTGCTTAGAAGAAATTATGTCCAGGACAATAGCTGACTAACATATAAAATACATACTAAGTATTAGTCACTGTCCTCACAACCACCCCTGAGGAGATAACTATTTTTATATTTGACTGAGAAAAATGAGGCTTAGAGAGATAAAGAAACTTGCTTTAAGGCCCTATAACTAGAAGAACCAGCATTCAAAACGAGGTCAGTGATTCAATACTCCATGCCTTTAACCACCAAGCCATGCTGCCACCACTAGAATGGAGAAAAGAGACTGGAAAGTTCTCTCTGGGCACACTTCAGTAGCAGTGCATGGGCCTCAGTCCCTGGAAGCGGTGTGGTGAAGGAGTTTGCTTGAAGAAGCAACAATATTTTTTTGTTCCTCGTGTTTCCTTAGACAAGAGATTTCCACCCACTTTCTAGGAGGGAAAGGATGGGAAGAATATCCTTGCTTCTCTCTACCTCCTTCACTGATCTTCTCCTTAGAGGAAGAGGAACAAACTCTCTGATACAGAAGAGGAGGAAGAACCCAGTGTACTTGGCTCCACAATTTGATTTCTCCTTCCCCCAGCCTGTCTCCCACTCACTGGTTCCTCACTTACATGGTAAATTTTCCAGAGCAATCTCTGCCCTGGAGGGGAAGGGCCTGGGATGGTCCTGCTGAGTTGGGAACCAGGAGGGTAAGGAGGGTAATTGTCCATGGACTAAAGCAAGCCCATTTAGCCGCACAGGTACAGCCATGCTTTGTAGTCATTTTTATCAGTATGAAAACTGTTGGTTTTATTTCCATCTCTATGTCTCTTCTGTCTCAGTTCCCAACTCTCAATTACCTCAATTCAAAGTGGGAATGTTAATACCCAGTACAGGACCAGCCTGACAGTTAAATGAGATAAAGTATTTAAGTCTTTTGAGACCCAGTAAGGGTTTAATATCGTCATCTACCCCCCACCCTTTCTCCTTCTCTTAGTCACCATCCACCTTTTATGACTTGTTTTTATTATAAATATATCTCTTCCATCTTGTAGTCTCTCATGGCAAAGATTCAATTCTATTCTTATAACATCTCTCAGGTTTGGGCAATAAAACTAAATTTGGGCAAAGAAGAAGTGTCACAGAGTTGCTATCTTCTGTAAGTTTGGTCTACATGTCTTTAATCTCTGAGCGTATTTGTCCCATTGGAAGCATCCGATGTAATTGTTTCAGCAACATGTAATTTTTTAATCGCATGACTAGATCATAATATTTAGGCTCTTGAAAGGAGCTGCAAAGTAGAAATTTGAACATGTAAAATAAGTCTTTTAGACTTCAAAATTATTAATTTGGCTTCTTTTTACATACCATATTACTCAAAGACAGAGAGGAAGGGCTAAAATATCTTTAGATTTGAAGGAACTCAATATCACTTGAATTTTATTATTCAATTCTTTCACATTTTTCCTGATAAAAGAGCTAAAAATTTCAGCCTTCAAAGACCAGACAATGCTATTTTCCCAGTGGGTCCATCATTAAACGTCTCCTCATGTAGGAAGATACCAAAAACAAACAAGCAAACAACAGATGACAGATAAAAGCTGCACATTTGTTGCTGAGGTGCAGCCTGATTCTCTTTCCCTTTGCAACTAAATGTAACAAACTGATGTGTGACATAGGAGTCAGTAAGTAGTCAGCCCCAGCAAGCGGATCTTGGCGGTTCTGCTTTTAGGCCCTGTGCTTGGGTCAGCCAGAAGACACACATTACAGGGCCACTTGATCACAGAGTTTACAAAGGCTGTCCCTCAGGATGTGAGCCAGTCTTGAGTGGAGCTTTATGGAGGCAAATACTCAGTAAGACAGATCCAAGAAGTGTTCTGCTTGATTCCTGGCTCAAAGCTAGAGCTTGGCAATCCTAACAAAGATAGGAAATGATGGTGGTTCCAGCTGAGCATTATTTAGGGCATTTTGGTCCCCCCCGCCCTTTTTTTAATATATAGACAATGGCGAGTCTACATTTAGTATAAACTTGCTCAGCTTGGAATTCTCTACCTTTTCTTCACCTTTTGATTTCTTCCTACATTGATCCCAGATCGAGGAAAAGAGAAATAACAGAAAAACAACTTTAGTTCCTTGAATTCTGGAGTGCCTGAGCCAAGGATGAAGAGTCTAGCAGTTAGGAGAGAGACACACTATCTGGTTTCTTCTGTTTTCTCCAGTCCATTCTCAACCACACTCAGAAGTCCATCTTTCTGTCCAAAACTCAACACTACGCTTTAAGAAGAGTCACAAAGATATAGCTCTACCCTCTCTCCCACTTGAAGGTTAGGAAAAGTAGAATTGAACAGAAACAGGGAATGTTTATAAAGACCCAAATTCCACCCTATGTAGTCATACTTTCTAGTGTTAAAGGTCAATAACTCAAGGTTTACCCACCCTTCCTAAAATGGCATAGGGACTATGTCTGCCATAACTTTTGAACTGCCACAAGGATTGAGGTTTTAAAATAAAGCAAAGATGCCACTCCAAATTTTTCTAGTAACAAGCTGTGGGTATCTCCAACCTATAATGTTTATAGTATGGCTTAGCTTATTTCATTGTGAAGAAATTCCAACATCTATTTTCCATTAGTAATTAATGGAAAATGCTACGATACCATAGAAGGGTTACCCACTATCTATTAATGACTGCCTCTGAGATTGCTAATTGAACTGACTTGTCGGAACAGTAACAATATTAACCATTGCCTGCCTGGAACACAGCTTAGCTCACCAGGATCAAACAAAAGACTGACAAGTCATAAGTAGGTATAAAGCTGGTGACATCATATTTCTGAGTCAAATATGTCCAACATTTCAATAGCATAACAGAAAAGACATATGCTTTCAACTGAGACAATGGCTAGCAGCACTCCGACAGCAACTTTGGCATTTGCCTTCATTGGGTTTAGCAAGAAAAGGACTGACCTCTAGGACTTCACAGTGGGGTGAGGGAGGAAAGTACACTAATTGAGAAAGACACGGTCTACTTCCTGGCTGGTCAAAGAGAGACAGTCCTTCTTAGGAAAGAAGGACATGGTTAGGCCTCAGATTAGAGGGAAAAATAGGATCTGTGGCAAATTTCATGATAGGTACTTATGTCACATTTTTATGCAAAAATCAAGGCAATCAATGAAAAATAATCCAGTCGGTTCACCTTGGTCATTTGCTAACAGTCCCGTTTGCTTCCCATCCCATTGGAATAGTGATGACAACTAGAGTTTAAAGACTTTACAGTTGTTCCACTAATCATCGACACTCATCATTTCGACATTAATCAGCTGTTTTGTTTTATTCTTCCCCATCCCCCACAGAAAGAAGAAGCCCTTCAGTGAGAAAATCTGTTAGCTGCTAAGAGGCTTGTTATGAAGATTCCAATATTATGGGATAAAAGGAACTGTTGCACAGTCTTGTCCTAGACATTCAAATACTTGAAGTCATACATCGTGATAGAGGATTATGCAAATGCCCCTGGTTTGCTTTGCAAAAGTAACCTGAGTCTTCCTGAGGAACTGACTTGTGTGGTTTTTGGAGGAACTAAATGGCAATAGTTTGGGAAGTTCTTGGGTGTTTGGAAGCCTCTTGGAAGGCTTCCAGAGATATTATCTAGCGCTACCCACACATATCCTGCCCTAGCCCCACTCCTGGATACTGACTGAGTGACATCTTGCAAAGATAGAGATGATAGGTGACAATAACCTGCATTTCAGTTTGCGTAATTCCACTCTCCTTAGCAAACTTCCCTCAAAAGGTTGCAACCTTTAACAGGATACAACTTCTTTCCTGAGCTGAACTATTATGCTAGCTGTGGCCCCCCTTGTCTTTTTGCTCATTCCTTATTCCTCAGAGAACCTGGGGAATTTTAATAACAGGGACTACCAGCTATAAAAATTTTGACTCATGTGTCTAAAAGAAATGGAAATAGGCTTAATTCCTTGCTTCTTTCTAGTCTTCTCTGTAAAATGTCTTAATCTGGTTAAAGTGACATATTAAGACCTATGTTTCTCAAACCTTAGCATACAGCATGTATCAAAATCACCTAGAGGACTTATATAGACACAGATTGTGGGGCCCCATCCCTAGACTTTCTGATTCAGTAGGTCTGAGTTTGTTCTCAAGGATTTGCATTAATAAGTTTCTAGGTAAAGCTACATCACAATGACTCCTTCAATTCAGTTGGTCACTCTAGGTGGGGCTAAAAATGTATCTAGCTTAAAGGGAAATTTTGTAGTTCTTAATACTTCTAAAAACTGTTTTTGAGAAAGCTGTATTAGGTAATTAAAGGGCTTTTAAAATCAGTAAGTTTAGAATACTCAATATATCTAGCTAGTATTCATAGTTCTAAAATATAAATGGTCTTAGAGTATCCTATAATAACAGTAACAAGCTCTTAGTCAGGTCCTAAAGCTCTGTGTGCCACTATGTTAGCACTTTGAATATATTACATCTAATTCCTACAACAGTACAGCTTCTTTGGAATTGTAGTCAATACAGATGGTAAACTAAGCTTGCGGTGGTTACACACAGCTGGTTACTCTGTAGCTGGGATTTGAGCCCAGCTCTCTCTCACTTCAAAACTTGGATTCTTTCCCTTAGGATGATCCAAGTAGGTATTTGTTTTTCCTAAGGTTTAACATTTGCCATCACTTAATAGGTATAGATGTTCAAGGCCAGTCTGATGGGGGCTGATTATTTGTGCACTCAATCTGAGATTATAGTGCATGCCACTATGCCACTATGTAAAAACTGATATCTCCTTCGGGGAGAAACGGTTTGTAGACAGGCTTTCCATTTTTTTTTTAATTAAATTAATTTATTTATTTTCAGAAAAACAGTAATCATTATTTTTTCACCACACCCAGTGCTCCATGCAATCCGTGCCCTCTATAATACCCACCACCTGGTACAGGCTTTCCTTAACTAGGAAAAGCTAGTACAAGAAAAAAAAGCCAGTTAATGTTTTTTTAAATAGAAAAGTACATTATAGAAAGCAATTTCATGGGTGCCTGGGTGGCTCAGTGGGTTAAAGCCTCTGCCTTTGGCTCAGGTCATAATCCCAGAGTCCTGGGATTGAGGCCCGCATTGGGCTCTCTGCTCAGCTGGGAGCCTGCTTTCTCCTCTCTCTCTGCCTGCTTGTGATCTCTGTCTGTTAAATAAATAAATAAAAATCTTAAAAAAAAAGAAGAAAGAAAGAAAGCAATTTCATTTTGATATTAAACTAGTTCACAAGTGAGGCACAACGTAATACAGAATAAAAGTTCAAGGCATACCCTTAAATATAACGTCACCTCTTTATCACATTTCAATGATTACCAATCATCACTTACTGCAAGAAGGCCAAGTCCTCTCTCCTTTCCTTTCCTGGGGCCCCTCTGATTCATCACATACATACATTTGCTAATCATGAACATGTCCCAGATCCTGATCCTGTCTTGGGACTTCCAGTAACTGGGGATGAAACTCTTTTTACTCTTTCCCCTTCTGTGCTCCTACTAGAAAGCTATTGCAGGTTTCATTTTTCCCTTTATTTGCCATTTTTTCACTTTTTCTGAAAGAGATCTATTTACCCATCTCTCCCCCTCTCTTTCCTACTCTATGATCTGTCTTTTCAAGGCCAGATCATAGAAGAAGAACAAGACACCTGATCAAAATATGTTTCCTTCTCCCCTAAGCCTCTCACCTTGATAATTTCCTTCCAGTCAGGAAAATTATCTTGTCCACTCCCTAAACTCGTACAGTGAATTCTTTCCTCATCCTCCCCCACTCCATTTAACACCTTACAGTAAGTGCAGAATTCATTTTTTGATTACTCTGTCAATTTTGTGATTCCAAAAGGGCACTCTTCTTCTCTTTGTTACTTTAAATATATTTGGGTCCATCAGGAATGTTTTACAGGACTCACTTTTATTTATTGCTTGTATAGGATATTCTCAGTTCCTAGCATCCTCTCACAATTATGTGCATATTATGGTCCACACCTGGTATGAAACACTTCGTACTCACCTATTTTTTCTTTCCTAATTTCCATTAAACAGAATGACTTACATGCTTATATCTATGAGAAAATAAAAGTTATGAGGACAAAAACTCTCAAAGATTCCTAGCACCTGTTCTATTCCAGTTGGTGGCAGAAAACACTTGTGGCCCCTACTCCCACTAGGAGTGCTCACCTGAGGTGGGCTCAAAGATACCTGCTCAGAGTAGAAAATTCAAGACAGGATGAAAAAACATCCCCGACCTTAGAGCAGAGTCTATGGGGTGTAATTCACAACTTACTACATCACATCAAGCCTATGGGTGCTTCCTTGACTTTGAGCCTGGATTTGCACCTACTTCGATTGTTTGTCTTCGTCTTAAACATGGTCTGTATCTCTGGGCTTGGACCAGTGAATCTTTGCCAAGGGTTCAAGATGCTAACTGGTTCCATATAACTTTTATTTACCAGAAATGTTGGGTAAAAGGGAAAAAGGAAACTATGCACATCATTGTACCCAAAATGAGGTAACATTGGTGAAATTTTCAAAGAATGAGAAAGTGGCTAGAAAAGAGAATGGGTAGCAAGTAGGCAGCAGTACCAATGAGTTCAGCAAACATATAGCAAATTTCATAGTTCTAAGTTCAGCAAATAGCAATTGCGTTCTCTTCCCTTTAGGCCAACATTTTCTTTTTTTTTAAGATTTTATTTATTTATTTGACAGATGGAGATCACAAGTAGGCAGAGAAGCAGACTCCCTGCTAAGCAGAGAGCTCAATGTGGGGCTCAATCCCAGGACCCTGAGATCATGACCTGAGCCAAAGGCAAAGGCTTTAACCCACTGAGCCACCCAGGCACCCCCAGGCCAGCATTTAAAAGTCAAATATCTTGAACAAGACACCAGGCAGAGACAACATTTATTTTCTTTTGTTATTCATAATCAAATGAGATTATTAACAGAAAACAGATCAAGCATAAATGGCCAACATCATAAAAGGTTTTTACTTAATACGTGTCTCAGAAACAAAGTAAAAATGTCTTAACAAAATTTAGCATTTCAAATTAAGATAATTGTGAAACAGTTATATTGAAACCAACAACAAACAAGGTTTTGTTGTGTGTGTGTGCGTGTGTTTTTAATACAGAATGCCTTTCACTGCTCATAAGATCAGATTGCCCCTTTTTGGGCAAAGACAAGGGAATGACATTTTAAACTCTGAACTGAACCCAATAAAATCTGCTGGTGGTTTCTTCCTTCTTTGGGTGTAGACCAGCAGAGCCCCTGCCAGGCCTTGGGCCTTCCTCAGGCCATTTCCTGACCACAAGCACTGTGGCAGGGCATGGGGCTATTTCGACATCTTTGTTTCAGGGCCTCAAGGGCATAGGTCTCCATTTAAGTTTCTGGTGGGCCAGTTCCAAGGAATATGATGTTTTAGCCTATACCCATCTCAACATTGTTCCAAAAAGTTTAACAGCAGACACAAGTTAGTTGATTGGGTTTGCAGTCAGTTCAGGCTTTCTCTAATGTTTCTTTCGAAACGATAGGTCTTTTCGGAAAACAAGCAGTTGCTACTGAGAAATTGTTTATTTCTAACTCGTGAGCTGCATGAAAACACAGTGTTTCTATTAAGATACCAGTTTGGTGATGTTTGTTTAATCATTAACATATTCTGTTTTTCCCTGTTGAATAGCTGAAAGGTACCCAGAAAGTTAGAAAAGGAGAGTTTGAACCAGAAATGCACATTAAAGAATTATAATAATCGATCATATAATTTTCCAAACTACACTGAGAAAGTTCTGGATTATTTAGCATTACTTAATATGGCCTACCCTAAAGTATGTATTTCACTATGTGGGAAGAAATGCTTTGCTAAGCAAATTAATAGTGTATATAATAAATTCCATAGTGCTTTTAACCCACTAAAAATAATAAGGTATAAGTATTTTTACTTTATTTTTTATGCTTTATTTCTATAGAATTTGAATGGGTAAAGGAGAATATAACGTTTTGTTTAAAAAGTGAAGTTTGATTTGTTTTTGCATCGTGATTCATGCAATTTTCTTATCTTAGAACAAGAAGATGAAACAGTATGTTTAGAAAAACTCAAAAGACTTTCAGAAGTTTTTTTTTCAACTTTTTCCTTCTCAATCTAGCTTTTTTAGTTCTACAATTTTTAATTAATTTGTGTTATATTCAATCAACATTCACATACTTATATTACAACTGTAAGTAACTGGATTTTTTTTAAAAAGGCATCAAATATAATAGGACAAGGAATGATGTATTGTGACATACTACAGCCTTGAATTGGCAGTACTATATCAAATTACTTTTTTCTTCATATTAAAGACTTCCTTTTCACAGTTCAGCTGATATAATTGGGGGAGGGGGTGGGACAGTGAGCAAAAGGCAAAACAGAATTTCTCTTGGCTTAGGAAGCAAGGTCTTCATATTAAAGACCCAAGGTGTGATGCAAGAGCCGGGTTAGATGGATCAGGAAGCTGGCAACAAGTGGAAGCCAAGTAAGTCAACAACCAGATACCAAGAAATTGTGTCTGGATGAAGTAATCCTAGCTGGTTTTCACCAAGGCAAAGGCAGGGACTTTCTTATGTCTGATCCAGCCAAGAAAAAACACAAGGAACAAATACTGGTTAAGCACAAGACAATTACATAATTTTTTTTGTCCAAATTGGCACACTTTGGAGAGTTAAAGATGCTATTAATAATATACCAGGACAAAAGGAATAAACCAAGCCTATTCTAGGCAAAATAGGGCTTACAGTCATCTAGCTAAAAGCCATCCAAGGCTACGTAGTTTTCATATCACAAAAACTAAAAGCAGAGGGAAACTTCCATCAACATTTTCATTTTGTTGGCGGAGCAGGAAAGGGGTAGGGCTACAAAGAGGACTTCCTTGAAGCCCCACAGCAAGTTCCTGGCAGAATTAGGACAAGACCTAAAACTTCCTGCTTCCAGCTCAGTGTTTTCCTAACATACTACATATCTCAATAGTGTTTCACTCTCTTCAAAGTGTAGCCCCAAATTTCTCCAGGTTGTAACATTTAGGAATATAAACTAAGGTCATAGTATCAATAACAAATAATAGTTTCCTGGTTCTGCATCTACTTGTGATTTCAGAAATTCCGGTTTTACTTTAAATTCCCATTAAACAATTTCTAGGAGACTGCTGGGGCTGGTTCATGCTTGTTTATGAACAAAATCCTCCCTGCGTTGTGTAGAATCCACCACTTCCCTCAACATCCACCTTCACATAAGAGTAGCACAATTTCCACAAGCTGGAGATAGAGACAGAGCTGGATTCTACTTCCTTGCAGTATTATGGCTTTGAAAAGAGTCTTTAACTTCTCTGGGACTACAATTTCTCTAGGCCTGAATTTTTGTAAAATGTGGACTTTATAGCCTTGCTTTCTGGAACTATGACTGTAAGTGAAGCAATGTCCAATCAATTCTTATTATTTCTGGTAGTTCTGTTCTATAAAGCCACCTGTTAACATTTAAATAGCAGATATTGAGCCACTGCTCCTAAGGAAAAGAGTTAGGTTCCTGTGAGCCTCTGGTCACATTTTGGTTGACTAAACAAATCATAACCTTATTTTATGTGTGTTTCTATTTAAAACACCTTATTTCATATATATTATTGATTCCTTAACATTGAACTCATGGCCAACAGCACCATAACTCATGCCTAAATGAAACTTATCTAACATACCTACATTTCCCTAAGGCAGATCGCAGCTTTCTCATGCTGAGGAACACCAGACAGTACATAGGCATTACATTTGGGACCCATTGCAAACAGCAAAATCACCAACAAAAAACACACAAGAATTGTGAAAATATGGTACTAGAATGACAGCCAAAGGACACTTCCTTACAGTATGATAGCTTTACCCTCTTTGACCTCAACTAGGAACACACATGCCTGCCAGGGCATCAAATTTTTCCCTGTACTTCTCTATGAATGGCCACAAAAACCTGTGATTTTGGAGTCACAAATAAATTTTGTGAGTAGGCAAACATGGAATCTGAAAATAATGCGGATCTACTATCTATAAAGAGCCTAGAAGAGCGCATGACATGGAACCCACGATAAATGTTCACTATTATTTTTGCATGATCATTGCTAAGAAGAACTTGCCAAGGCCTAATGCAGGGGAGCCATCTCCACAACTGTTGAATACCCCAGTGCTACCTACTGCTGAAGTCAATCAAAGGAGATGGTTTTTCACTAATATAAACAGTAAGCTGGTTTAGCCCTGATACTCGGGCTTTATATCCGAGATGGGAAAAGCGTAAAATTTTCCCAAAAGGCTCCAATGTCCACCAGGTAATGAATGGACTCTAGAGCGCCTACTTTCCAGGTTCTCTATGGTCAAACACTAACTGGGACATCCTTTTCCCCCTCCTAGGTGCCGCCTCTCTTCATTTGACCCTCACAAGGCATTTATAGGTTATATATGCAAAGGCCTCGCACACCAGAATGAATTCACGACCCAACATCAAACAAATGCCACACACACTTGAACAATTTCCAGTTTCTCTTACAAACGGTACTCAGATTTTCTACTCCCTTCCTTGTATTTATTTTTGTTTTGTTTTATTTCTCAAGTTCCTCTCTTAGACCTCTCTGTGGCCTTGTCTATTCTCCTATTCTTAGAGCATGTTCTTGAAATGGCTTTAACTCCTCCTTTGGCTGCCCTCAGGGTTTTCTCTTTCCCTATCCTCTTTGACTCCTTGATTTCTGGCTTATTCATTGTCTCAAATTCCAAATACTCCCTCTTCCAGCAAATCCTCTTCCTGAAGCTCTGTCTATAATTGAACTTGTTGTTCTCCTCTGGCTGTCTTAACTTCCGAGAATGGCTTCCTCCTTGTGCCCTCTCCTCCCCTGTGGCCTCGAGGACAGGGTTGTTTTCTCGAGGGCAGCCCCAGACTGTCGCCTTCCCTCAGTGGGGGGTGTCTTCCCCCTACAATCTTCTTCCTGTGCTTTGTGTGGAGCCCTTGCGGTATTCCTCATTTCCTGCTTCCCCTTCCTCTCTTATCTCTGTCTGAAATCCATCACCCTTAATGCATGTGATATGTAGGTTTGGATTTTGCAAAAATCGGATTGTCTTAAAATAGGTCGTGCCGATCACTCTGTGTACATCCCTTATAGAACAGCTCATTATCGCATGGATTTGGACACATTGCAGGTCACATCCCACCCTCTAAATAGCAACTAAAATGCACGCCAATGCAACTGAAATGCACGCCAATCAGTCGTGATTTTCAACTTAGTGTGTGCCTTAGATTTGTCTTTTAATACCAGTGTCAGAAAGAGTTAATAGTTACTTACAGTTCTAGGGTTTTAAATATTACGCCCAAATATTAATGTGCTCTATGATTTTTGCTTCTTCCATTTCTACTACCCTGTCCCACTTACCCAGCTCCCAATTAGTCTACTGAAACTACTCTCACTAGGCTGCCAAGGACTTCCAAAAATATCAATCTTGTGACTTTGCCCATTCTCCTTGTCCCACTCTCCTTGCCTTCCCAGCACTATCCAACACTGCTCATTCTTTTCTTCAACAAAGAGCCGCTGAGTAGTTCTTTATACAAAGCGCTGTAATAGACACTTTGGACAGTTTAATAAAACAAAGATTCCTGCCCTTGTGAAGGTTATGTTTTATTAGACTATGGGGCAGACATCAAAAATGTAAAGAACAAATTATTATTATGTAGACAAATTAGTAAGTAAATTACTTGCTATATTAAATAGTCCTAAAGAAAAAAAAAGGGACGGCAGAGGAAGGTAAGATAGTCAGGAAGGTGCAGGTATCGGGAAGCTTCAGCATTTCAAGAGTGGTCAAGCAGAGATCACTGAGAAGGTGACAATTTAGCAGATTTGAAGGACATGAGAGAGAAAGCCATATGGTCATCTATGGGAGTGTGTTTCAGGCAGAAGGAAGAGCCAGCCCAGTGGCCCTAGGGTGAGGGTTGTCTGAGTGTTCAAGGACTGGCAAGGAAGCTAGCACATGTGAAATTGATGAGGGGAGGATCCTAGAGGAGGAAGCCAGAGAGCTAATAGACCTCTGCCATCTTGGGTTTGCAAGCCCTGTTACCACATTCCTCCTCTGGTCTCCGTAACTGTGCTCTGCTGATTCTTTCTTCAATTTGTTCCTGTGCTTCTTCCAGGGCCTTTGTCTTCAGCTGATCCCCTCAGAGTTGGGTTTTCCAGATGCTTCTTTTTCATCCTCCTCTGCTCCCTCACCATCTCTTCCTTTTTTTTTTTTTTTCATCTCTTCCTTTTTGATCTCATCTACTTCTTTTGCTTCTGTCATATGGCTAATTCTCAAACTTTTCTCCAAGCGACACCTACTTCCAAGGTATTGTTTCTAATTTGGTGTCTTACCAACATCTCACACCCAATATGTAAGAAGTCAGCTTTATCCCAAACTAGTAATTCAGGTTTTTTTTCTATTTCCATAAAGGAAAACTATTTCTTTGGCCATTTTTATTTAAAATATTATAGCTACTATCATCTTTCTTATCTAATCAGTTTCTAAGTGCTCTTAAATCTATCTTTAAGCAAGGAAACTTCTCGTGGATATCATATGTGCAAGAGAACCATAATCTTAACTATAGTTCACTTTTAGGCTTTTATAATATTGTCAAATGTGCCTATGAAAAATCTGATAACCAATATTTGCATAATGAGTTTAACAAATTAGGAATTAATTTTAAATTTTAAATGATTAGAGTCATTTGAAAGTTTATAATAAAGGGAAATTAATTCCAGGGTGTCAACTAGACAAGGTAGCAGTGGGTTTGTAAAAACCAACAGAATAATAGGATCTGGGTTGAAGTTCCTACTTTTAGTGCCAAAACACTTACATCCTGCCATTTTCTGGGTCTTCCCTCATGTTCATTTAGCATCACTTAGGCTGCTTTGCAGCGCCTGCCTGGCACTATAATTCAACAGTTTATCACAGATCCACCAAGAAAAGAATTCAAGGAATGAGTGAAATCCCTGGAAGTAACCTATTCACCTTCCAGTCTCTTCAAAGATTACATGACTCACAAGCTTGTAAGTCCCCACCACTCAGTTTTTAAAGAAGAACCCCATCATTCATCCCCATTCCCACCTCGAGCCATAGGGTACATGCTGACTTATTTGCATTTTTCCAGGCATTGTCACTTTCCGTGATACTTCTACAATAACAAGATGAGGGGTTATTCCCCGCCCTGCCTGCTGCCCCATTCTCTCCCTGATTCCTTTCCTCCCTTCTTCTTTCCTTCTGAGAAGCCCTTTACCTGCCTTTAGTCCGATGGAGAAAGATAGTTGAATCACTGCTGTTCCATATAATAAGAGAGTGCCATTTCTCCTTCTTAGGGTGCACCCTTCCTGGGGCACATAATATGGTCCCTATTCCTTTTTGCATAACTGTCCACTCTTCTTTCTTTGGGGAGGGGGTGGGAACAGCCTCCAGGGAGGGGCTATGCTTGCTACACATGGCTCAAGCTCTGGCTCTGTAATGTTAACAAAGACTCACATATGGCATTGAAGCAAGGAGGCGTCAGCAATAGGCTCTTCATGTGGGGCTGGTAAAGGTGGATGGGCAAGAGTGGCCCCAGACCCTACCAGGCAAGCAATGGCCTCACTTGCAGAGACAGGTCACTCAGCAGATATGCTTGAGGGATTCCTTTAGGTCTTACATTCTGGCTCAGGAGCTGGAAGAGTCTGATGACAGATGTCCTGGGTAAAAGTGATAGGAGAGAACAAGGTTCACAAAGAAATAAAGACAAAGGGTTTTGTTCCCTTCCTATGGAGCTCCCAGTCACCATACAAAGGACCTCTGGACCTCAAAAAGGCTTTACCCAGTTCACTAGTCTGTCTGACCTCAGCCTAATGGTGAGACCAGGAACGAGTGGAGTTATTGACACTGCTAATGAATCCTAAAGTCCGCAGACGTACCACACTCCTTGCACCTCTGCGTGAAGAGTCCAGTTTATTTAGACTGGGTCTGTAAGTTGGAAACTCAGTAAAATTTTGTTAGGGGCTTTCATTCTAAATTCTAAATTTCATTCTAAATTTCCAACAGCTGTGTCTGTTTTGTGTCCATTCCTTATGTGTCCATTCCTTATGTGTCCTTCCCACACCTATGCCTGAGGCCTGTGATGCTGCCGTAAAGCTGCCCTGACTTCTGAGCTCCGTGAATTCTCCTGAAGCCTCATGGTCTAAACACTGAATCTCATCACCCATCATTCTACTCAGCTTCTACTCCAGTGGATTTCTCAGTGTAGTGTCCCTTTCCTGTGCTGTCCCACTTGGAACTGGTAAATGGGTTCAGAACAGCCATTGCTGGCCTGCAATCCCTGTGGAAATCTGGCTCACATAATTTCCCCAGTCTCTATTTTCTGCTTTCATGGGTAGGATGTACCTAAGACACCAACAGCTAAGCAGAGAGTGTAGACAAATAATATGTTTCCTCAATATAATGGGATTTGATGATTGGCTGTGGGGTGGGAAAATATCTGGGGGGAGGAGAAACTTGCACATAAAACAGAAACTTAAAAGGTAAACATCTGATAGTGGCAAACACCTTGAGAATGCTTGGCTTAAACATTCTTTGCTGGCCTGACAGATAGTGATACTGATGGAAATTAGGAAAAGCACATCAAGCAATCTGATTAGCCAATACCAATAAACAAATTTAATCAAAAAAATATTCAACGGCAATGAACAACAAATGTATGTTTTATTATAGACTTTATTAAAAATTATCTGGTTGATTTCACCAGCATATGCATAAAGTCATTATAAATATGACATATGCTGGAATATACATTTGGTTCTTCTGTTTACTTCTCTGCTGAGGAGTGTCCAGGGTTACTTAGCTTGCGTCATTCATCATTGACTAGTTAGCCTTTAACTGCTCCCATCTTATGAAGGGGGAGAATTATGGGAAGAGTACAAAGGGAGAAGTTTCTGGAAATGATATAAAACTAACATAACTTCCTGAACCATCCTCTTATTCTTTGATGACCCAGATTGGAGAGTCAAGTGCACAGATGTGCTTAGGAAGCCAACAGTGCCAAGTGGCCCCGGAGTCTCGGAGGTGGAAGTTTGGGTGCACCCATCTCCCACAGAGCTGAGTCTGAGCTCATTGCCCAGATGGTTGCAATAAAACTCTTCTTTCACATAAAAATAAAAACATTTTAAAAGATCCCTCCCATGTACAGTATTATCTGAGGTAAGCATAGGAAATCAAATCTGAGTCATTCATTTAAATCCAAAGCACTATTTTTAGTTGACAGTGTCAGCTGTTACTTAACACTCTGTCCTGATCTCTGGGCCTCTTGGCCAGACTTCCAATCATTTACTGATCATTAATGGAGTAGATGAGACATAACTTGTTAACAAGTTTCGGTTTGAGGCCGTGAATTGGTAGCAAATTGGTCTTGTCCCAAATGATCAAAGTTTAGTAGCTAAGGAGCTGTGAGCAAACATGGCTCTTGTCCCCATATTTTTCATCTCTGCTCTTCTAGAACTAGGCAGAATTTTATCAAAGAGCTTTTTTGTTTGATGCCACTATGTAAGTGTAATTTGGAAAAGGCAGCATTTTGAAAACCAAGACATTTTTTAAAAGGGCTTTTGTTAAAAAGTATAAAGCTGGATTTCCCCTAGTGATGTGTTTGTATTCATGGATTACCCAGGCTTACTGTGGCTCAAGTTTCTTACAAATTCCCAGAAATTTGGCAAGACCTTCTGAGAGGAAGCCTCTGGAAAGGTCTGTTTGTAGCATCTCATTTGTCCTCAGGCTATTCAGCAAGATCCCAGAACTTGGGGACGAGGGAATGATCAGGAAGGGGTCAGGATTCAGGACCTCCTGGGTTGCTAGGCAGGAGGTAGGTCTTTCCACCTCTCCCTGAGGTTAGGTTTATTGTTCTGGGCTAGCTGCTCCTTATGCATCTACCATCCCAGTTTATTTATTTCATGGACAAAGCCTTCCTCATGTTGCTTCTCGTGTTTCTAGATCCCAGAATGTGCCTGCTGACTGCCAGGAAGTGTTTTTCACCCCAGGCTGACCAGTCAGGGTAGTAACCACAATCTGGGAACCAGAGAAATCCAATGGCAAGTCTGAAGCAATTTAATTTAATCTTAATACATTTTCACAGTAAGTGGAAAATGTGGATGTCAGTTCTCCATTACTGAGTAAATTCAAAATATGAGAAAAAAAAATCAAAACTCCAGTTTTCATTGGGGAGGGTATGTGCTCTGGTGAGTGCTGTGAAATATGTAAACCTGGAGATTCACAGACATGTATCCCTGGGGCCAATAACACATTATATGTTTATAAAAAAATAAAAAATTATTTAAAAAACTCCATTTTTTTACCCAAATGCACCACATGACTGTTCAGTTTTTTTCATATTACTGTGTTATTCAAATGCATTTCACCAAATGCAGATGCTTATGGTCTCTCAGTGCCTCATTATCATCAAACATTTGAGAAGCCAGGAAAGCATTTTGGCAATATGTATCAAAAGCCATAAAAACATGCGTATCCTTATACAAGAGATTCCATTTCTTGGAATTTTTTGAAGTTTATCCTCAGGAAGTACGTAGCTACTGTACACACAAATTTAGATAACTAAATTTGTACTGTACACACAAATTTAGATAACTAAATTAGATAACTGAGCAAGCAGCTGGAGACAAACCAAATGTCCAACAAGAGATTTAGGATAAGTAATGGCTAATCCATGCTACAGAACACTATATAGCCTCTCAAAGCTTTATCTTTGAAGAACAGCAATGGCATGGGAAATATTTCCTATCACCAAAAGAAGGGGTATGGAGGGAGAGACAGAGACAGAGGGCTGACAGAGGGCTAGGGGTAGAGGTGAGACCTTCGATAGGTGGGATGGTAAGGCAGGGCTGAGTTGTAGGTTACTGCCTGGGATGTTGAGGTGAGAACGTACAGACTCCTCTGAGAGTTTGCCTATGTGCCCATTTGCTCAGTTGGTTGATATTGGTAAGCTGTGGCCAGGGCAGGGAGTCAGGAGATTTTTTTTTTTTTTTTGTCACAATAATAATAAAAATAATATCTGTTTTTAAAAATCCACAGGGAATTATCATGGAAGGAGCTTGTCTTGCTCTCAGCCCTCGCGTTTGGGAATTCCCGGCCTAGTCCCCGGGCTCCCTCCTGTCCAGCCGTGATTAGTGCCTGAAGTTGGGGGTGGGGGTTGGGGACCCATCCTCACCCAGAGTAGAGTAGACACAGTGTCCAGGGGCGGCTGTGGCCAGGGCAGGGAGTCAGGAGATTTTTTTTTTTTTGTCACAATAATAGACAATTTTGCCATTCTGAGAAGTGGGTGGGTGAAATTATGAACAGATGGAAACCACATGCCCTCTGCTTAGATCAGGGAAAATACTCTGTAGTTACCAGTTGCTATACATGACATTATTATTATTATTATTATTATTATTATTATTATTTTAGAGAGAAAGAGAGAGAATGGGAATGGAGAGGAGGCTGGCAGAGGGAGAGAGAGAATCTTTTTATTTTTTTTAATATTTTATTTATTTATTTGATAGATCACAAGTAGGCAGAGAGGCAGGCAGAGAGAGAGGAGGAAGCAGGCTCCCCACTGAGCAGAGAGCCTGACGCGGGGCTCGATCCCAGGACCCTGAGATCATGACCTGAGCCGAAGGCAGAGGCTTTAACCCACTGAGCCACCCAGGGGCCCCGGAGAGAGAGAATCTTAAGCAGGTTCCATACCCAGCTCAGAGCCTGACATGGGGCTTGATCTCATGACCCTGAGATCATGACCTGAGCTGAAATCAAGATTTCAACACAATTTCACAATAGCCAAACTATGGAAAGATCCCACATGTCCATTGACAGTTAAATGCATAAAGAAGATGTGGTGTATATATACAATGAAATACTATTCAGCCATCGAAAAAATGAATTCTTGCCATTTCCAATGATGTGGATGGAACTAGAGGGTATTATGCTAAACGAAGTAAGTCAATCAGAGAAAGACAATTATCACATGTTCTCATTTGTATGTGGAATTTAAGAAACAAAACAGAGGATCATAGGGAAAGGGAGGGAAAAATAAAACAAGACGAAATCAGAGAGGGAGAAAAACCATAACAGACTCATAATCATGGGAAAAAAACTGAAGTTTGCTGGAGGGGAGGGGGATAAGGGGATGGGATAGCAGGGTAATGGACATTAAGGAGCGCATGTGATGTGATGAGCACTGGTGTTATACAAGACTGATGCATCACTGAACTCTATCTCTGAAACTAATATATGCTATATGTTAATTAATTGAATTTAAATTAAAAAAAAAGAGTCCAATACAACTGACTAGGCCACCCAGGCACCTGCCCCACATGACATTTTTAACATGCTTGGTCACAATCTTCTTTAATTAAAAAAATAATAATAATACAAATGAAGATTCCCTCACCTCTAAATTTTCTTCTAACAACACATGGTCTCTTCTTCCCTTCCCAGAAACACTTCTTAAAGGAATAGAATCAAGATGTCTGCTGCCTCATTATCTATTCACTTCTCAGCCCACTGAAATCAGGCCTTGAATTCCACCACATCATTGAGACTTCTGTGGCAATGATCACCACATGGTTTATAATTGCCCCATCTAATAGACTCCTTCCTGTTCTTGTCTTCTTGGATCTAATATAGCATTTAACCATTCCTTACTGAAATTTTCTCTAAAACTCTTCAAATGCACCATTCTCACTAATTTTCCTCCTTTCACTCTTTCCATCATCTTTTTCTCTCTTTTCCTGATACCTTCTACTAGGCCTGGCGATTCCCACTAGCCTTAAAACGGTCTTCTTATATTTCAAGACTCAGCTCCAAGTTTGATGCCACTTTGTTCCCCCACTCAAATTAGTCGCCTGCCTCCTCAAAGGTGGATTTACATGGAAGTTAATAAAACTTAAGCAACAGGGCACTTTGTTTGCTAAGGCCCTGGGCCTCGGGTGTTCATGAGGACACCTGTCCTTGTAAATTTGCTGATGTCATCTATCTTAATTATAGTAAGTTAACTGTCTCTTGTCAGTCTGACTGCCCCCACCCTACTTACTTTGCATGTTCAGTAGTTTGGAACATCTGAAGGGATTTGGGGGATCCGGGTCAGAGAGTTGAGTTAGAGAGAGACATTGATTTGAATTTCATCAGATGTATTTATACGGTTCATAAACACTTACATGTAGAGTCAAGTGATGCTAGCTGCCCTGGTGAAGGAATGGTTTCCAGGAATACTCTTACTGCCCACAGGGCTGACTCACCCTGCCCCATGGCACTCAGAAGCAAAGAGGCCAGAGGCTGGATCACAGTAAGAACAGCTTGCCACACCGGGCACTGGGACGGTGAGAGCAGGTGAAACAAGGTTTGAGATGTACCAAATTTTCTCCCAATTTTTAAATATATAAAATTATAAGTGAGTGATTCCATCTTCAATTGCACCTAGTCAAAATTATCAGTAACAATTATCAGTAACGTTCAATGAACTATGCTAGAAGAACTGAATTACATTTCTGTCTATGAAAAATGGTTATAAAAGTTATTGTCATATGAAGAGGCAATCAAAGAGTATATGGCCAAAACATATAAGGGAAAATGTACTAGAAATTTGTTATGCAGTTAGTGAATAAAAATACTATGTTGGTTCTGCCCACCCCTCCCTGGATTATAAGATACTTGAGGTATTTGTCAGGTTTTTAAAATTTGGAATTTGTTGGAATTTGCTTTTTCACTCTGAATAAAATTTCTCTTTGATGCTTAAATTTCTATTTGTGACATAATCTATTTTTTTCCAAAAGAAAACCGCAAATTGCATTGACTTCTACCAGCCTCCCCTGCAGACATGCTCAGGTCTTCATCTTGTAGTTCCATTACTTAAGCCAGGTCTAAATGCCTCAGGCAGGCTCAGGAAATGTTTGTTGAAAAATGTATCAACCAAAAATGATGTTACCCTCTAGATTTACTTTATCTTACTAAATCCAAAGAGTGAGAAGTAAGGGAATTAGGAGATCCTAGAAAACCAATCCTAATTCAGATGGTGTACCTTTGTGGCTCCTCTGCTCACACAGCACTTCTAAATGCTGTATGTCATTCAATCTTTACAATGTCCCCCTAACAAGTGGGAGAGATAAGAAAAATGCAAGGATTCCTCTAATTATTATAGGTGATTCAGGGCCGAGAAGGCAGCAAAATGAAGAGGAAATGAAAGAATAATGAACAATATCTGCCTAGGACCCCCGAACCACTGAGATCCCAGATTCCCTTTTCTGCAGAGACTACCCAGCTGTTACAGGTGTAGTCAGGGCTTAAATCTCAACTGCAAACATCAACTCTTTTACATTGTTACTTTACTTTCTCTTAGAGGCCTTGCTATTTCAGGTGATGAACTCTACCCGGAGGCTTAAATTATAGGTATGCAGCTGGTTTCTGACTCTGCAAAGCACACTCTGCAAAGTCCTTCTCCTGTTTCAACCTCCTTTTTGCTCCCATTCTAGAGATACTCTTTTCTATGGGACTCCAGATAGACTCTCCTTTATGTGAGTCTAGTGTTAACCCCCTCTCTGTATTACTAGTACCAATTTCCTCCATCTTCCAGGTTTTATGATCAGAACACTATCACCTCACCTCATCCTTGACCTCTACCCTGGTTCAAGTTCTTTCTCTAATGACTGGTTTTTCCCCCTCCAGATTTTTCTAACCATGGAATACAGTCCTTTTCTTTTATCCTCTGTAGGTGTTCATCTAGCATCTTCATCATTGGGCCCTTTACCTCAGCAGCCCCCTTTGTATAGACATTACAAGCAAATTTCCTGGAAAGAATTCATATTTGCCTGATAATATAACACCTGTGATGTAATCCAACAGCCCCCCACCTGTGATTCTGTCAGTCAATTTCTTAATAAGTATAAATCTGTCATCCCCAATTCCATGTCTACAGGTTACTCATCAGTCTACATTTCCTTGCTATGAAAGAAACAGAGGGCACCAACTCAGGATTCATAAATAGTTAGGCCTGGACAAGGTAGTTCAAGAAGGCAGTAAAAGTATATGGAAGAAAACCAGGATAAACCAAAGAAGAAAAAGGACATGGAGAGAATAGCCACAAAGAAGACAGAACTTTCATCCAATGTTCTAGATAAAATGAAAAAGAAAATTTTGAAAACAAAGTAAGGAGTGGTCTCCTAGAGAAAACTGAAAAAAAAAAAAAAGTCTAAAACCTTAAAGCATAGGACAGATAACTTGAAGCAAGAGATGAAACAACAACAACAAAAAAAAAATGTAGAAATTTATGTCTTAACGAGAAGAGAAATGTCCCCCTCTATCTGAGAAGATTGACCAACAGGAAGATGCAACTTCTGGGTCTTATGTGTCCATATTAACATAGTGAAGAAGAAAACCCAGTGACCATGCCAATAGGTATCATAGGCATATTATAGGGACAGCTTGCAAAACAGTAATAAAATAAATCTGATATTTAAAATACTAATAACAGGTTAAAACAAATACATTAGCACAATAAATGTAGGAGTTTAAAAGCAGATACAACAAATTCGTTTATATAAGAAATCTTTGGAGATATAGTTAAAGTATATTTGAGTTTGAAGATACAGGGACAATATGTTTCAAAGGTAGTAAGAATATGTGCTTCTTGTTTTTGAATAAATTTGGTATGACTCCAAGAACTAGTTACTCATAATCATAGGCTTTTCTGACTTATTAATTAAAAACCAATTAACAATAGTCTTTTTTAAAGATTTTATTTATTTATTTGACAGAGAGAGAGTATGAGTAGGCAGAGCAGAAACCAGAGGGAGAGGGAGAAGCAGGTTCCCCACTGAGCAGGGAGCCCGATGTGGGTGGGGCTTGATCCCAGAACCCTGGGATCATGACCTGAGCAGAAGGTAGACACTTAACTGAGTGAGTCACCCACGTGCCCCAATTAACAATAGTCTTAACCTAGATTTCTTTCCAGTTCCCTTGACAAACTGGCTGTGGGTGTTTCTTGAAAGGGAGCTATAATGAAGTTGTGTTCTACCTTTTCAGAGAGTCTGACATTCCACCACCATCACACAAGGGAGCAAACAGGTTTTTTTTGTAGGAATGTTGGCATAAATTTGTGCTCAAAAATAGAACATCGCAGGGGAATGTCAACCCATGAGAAAGGAGTGGATGAGAAATCAGAATCTGTATTATCTGATTTTGGCCAAATTTAGGGGATGGAAATTTGTACATATTGAGTAGTGTTTTCCTATATATACATAAAAAACTTTACCTATTCAATATCCAGAATAACATATCTCTTTGACAAATGAAAGGTTCCATTTGTGAAACAAGTCTCCAGGATTTCACTCCTTCCTAGTTGTATAAATTTGGGGGTAGACAAAGGCCAGCGACAATAGTCACACTGTTCTTCATCTCCCTTCCCACCCCCACTAGGACCACAGTATTTTCAGGATCTGGATACCATGCACTAATCAAACACAGTGACCAGAACTGTCTTCTGTCAGCATGAGGAAGCCCCTAGAAGGAATCTTCACAGCAGAAAAATAGCAAGAAGAGTAAAATTAAAAAGTGCATTTCTTTCTGTTATATCCTAGATCATTAAAATGCTGGGTCTCAAGAAAGTATTTCCCAAATCCATTGCACAACTTTGCCTGGTAGATGAACATATACATACCAGGAAGATATATTAAACTTTTCGGGTTGTTACAATGAAATATACCCCTATTCTCTCCTACCCCCATATCCCATTCTTATGTCTGTTTGGTCCTAATGACTTTGGCATAATTCCCTGGCAGGTGAAACACAGATTAAATGATCTCTGAAGTCTTTTCCAGGAAGATATCCAACATTACAAAAAGGGTTATGTTTCTTGGGTATGTTCTGAATAGCCCCACTGTTTTTTTCTCGGGAAGCTGCTTGTGTGTTCACTTTATGCTTACCCAACCACACCCCAAATAAACTTAAGCAAAGAGGTGCCATAAAGAGTTCACATTTGAATTGTTTTTGAACAATTTTCTGGCAAGAACTGAAGTGTTCCAAGTTAGGGGCTATTTCTCATATAAGAAGAGTAGGCATCACTTGCCTGACAAGTCTTTCTGCCATCTGACTCTCATGTTAGCTGCAGCAAGTGGTATTATAGTCATGAGCCAAATTCCAGCTGACAGTGATCAGGGCCACCTTGACCTATGAGAGTTAATTAACAGAGGTCCAGGGGAAGTGTATGCATCCCTGGAATTGTTTCACTGAAGCACAAGAACCAGATTCAAGATTTCTTGAATCAAGGGGAGATGTCTTATATTCTAAGAAGCTGAAGTAGTTCTGATAGTCTTACCAAACTGGTATTCTTACAATTCAACCTATCCGTGAAGCTTTATTTATATGGGCAAGAGTCACAGAGCCATAAAATTCTTTAACATTCCTCCTATGGAAAGATAGGTTTATATCTCCTCTCTATAAGTCTGGAGCTTTATGAGTGCTTAACTAACAGAATTCAGAGATTCTATGCTAGTATTCATAGTATTCAGAGATACTATGCTAGTTTCAAACCTAGGTCTTAAGGGTACTGAGCTTTCACTTCCTGTCTATCGGGATATGAGACCCAAAAACCACATAGCACATAAAGAAACCCACATAAGAGGAACTGAGGTCGCTGGTCCATAGTCTTTGCTAACCTTCTAGTTAATAGGTAGTACCCATTTGCCGGCCATGTGAATGAGCTATCATGAAAATACATCCACCAGCCCCAGTCAGGCTATGCAAGCTGACCCCCATATGAGCAGATGAGTTGTCCCTGCTGAGCCCTGACAAAATTGCAGATTTAGGATCAAAATAAATTATTGTTGTTTTAAGTAACTCAATTTTAGAATAGATTAGTATGAAGCAATGTATAAGTGATACAGTCAACTTGCTACAAGATATATTTAGGCAACCTGAAAATTAAAAGTAAGGCAAACCGTAAAAGACATGGAACTCTAGGAAACAAAGTAAAGGTGGCAGGAGAGGAAGTGGGAGTGGGGGAGTGATAATTGGGTGATGGGCATTAAGGTGGACATTTGACATAATGAGCTGGGTGTTATATGCAACTGATGAATCACTAAATTCTACATCTGAAATTAATTTTAAAATAAATTTAAAAAGTGATCTCTCCTTAATTTAATATCAATTTTGAAATCTAAGAAAGTAAATTCCATTTAAGAGAGTTGGTATTTTGCAGCAAAGATACATTTGATGTTGCTGTTTTACAACAAACTCTGTTAAATTAATATCCTGCACATTTAAAATTGAAAACAATGATATTAATAACAAAACCATAGCACTGGGATAAATCTAATCATAATATTATTCCCAACATGGGAGTTCTGTTGTTGGTTACCTTTGAAAATTTTTCCTTCAACTGCATGTCTCTTGGTGGTGGACTATTTAAATGCTTTAATTTTTCTGGATCATTAGTTTACATAACCATAAAGATTTTCAGCATGGGACAGAATACATCAAAACAAAACCTTATGAAATTTTAAGTAAATGAAACACTAGAGGACTTGAAAAATTTATTACAAGACATCTCAAATCCTTACAATAAAGATATATTCACTTATTTATCCATTCATGCCACAAACATATAATGGATTCCAATCATGTACCAAGCATCTGTTAGCGATTGGACATAAAGATTGGACATAAAGATTGAATGGATTCCAATCATGTACCAAGCATCTGCTAGCGATTGGCATAGTGAATAACAATGAATACCTTCCACTCTTATCAGCAAAGTATTTGTACCTCTACACCTGGGGAAACCGGGGCTTATGGACCTCAGACCACTTCCCCTGTCTGTCTCAAATGAGGCAGAAATTGCCTGTGGAGACCCGTGCACTTTCATGGAGTTCTAAGGCTAAATATCCTGGATATGGCAATACACTGGTCCAGGTTCCTTTGTATGTTAGCCAGTGTGGTGGCATCTGTTATTTTTTTCAAGATTTATTTATTTTAGAGAAAGAGAAAAGAGCACAGCGGAGGGGTAGAGGGAGAGAGAAAGAGAAACTCAAGCAGACTTCGAGCTAAGCGCACAGAGCCTGACGCAGGGCTGGATTCCACAACCATGAAATCATGACTTGAGCCAAAACCAAGAGTCCTGGGCTCAACTGATTGCACCATGCAGCCAGTGCCCCTGCTGCCCACCTTTTTCTTTTAAAAGATTTATTGGCATGTTATTTTTGTCTGCTTGATGTTCATCCCCTACTTATGGTAATAGCACCTGGATTTTCCTTTCAAGACTCCCTGTCAGTGCATACATTACTCTACTCCAGTCTAGCTAAAGCATTCCATTCCATTCTGTTTTTCCTGGCCACAGTAATTGGCTTACAGTTTGGTAGGAGACACACATAAGGAAGATGTGGACATTCTTTATAACTGCCGGGAGGGAGAAACTCTTTTTCTTTTTTTTTTTTTTTTAACTGTTAAATAAATTCTTTTTTTTAAAATTTCTTTTCATCATAACAGTATTCATTGTTTTTGCACCGCACCCAGTCTCCATGCAATCCGTGCCCTCCCTAATACCCACCACCTGATTCCCCCAACCTCTCACCCCCCCCACTTCAAAACCCTCAGGTTGTTTTTCAGAGTCCATAGTCTCTCATAGTTCACCTCCCCTTCCAATTTCCCTCAGCTCCCTTCTCCTCTCCAACTCCCCATGTCCTCCATGCTATTTGTTATGCTCCACAAATAAGTGAAACCATATGATAATTGCCTCTCTCTGCTTGACTTATTTCACTCAGCATAATCTCTTCTAGTCCCGTCCATGTTGCTACAAAAGTTGGATATTCATTCTTTCTGATGGAGGCATAATACTCCATAGTGTATATGCACCAACTCTATGGTCAAATAATCTTCGACAAAACAGGAAAAAATATACAGTGGAAAAAAGACAGTCTCTTCAATAAATGGTGCTGGGAAAACTGGACAGCTATATGTAGAAGGATGAAACGCAACCATTTTCTTACACCATACACAAAGATAAACTCGAAATGGATAAAAGACCTCAACGTGAGATGGGAATCCATCAGAATCCTAGAGGAGAACATAGGCAGTAACATCTTTGATATCAGCCACAGCAACTTCTTTCAAGATATGTCTCCAAAAGCAAAGGAAACAAAAGCGAAAATGAACTTTTGGGAATTCATCAAGATCAAAAGCTTCTGCACAGCAAAGGAAGCAGTCAACAAAACAAAGAGGCAACCCATGGAATGGGAGAAAATATTTGCAAATGACAGTACAGACAAAAGGTTGATATCCAGGATCTATAAAGAACTCCTCAAACTCAACACACACAAAACAGATAATCATATCCAAAAAATGGGGAGAAACTCTTTTTCATCTGGGGTTGCAAGCCTAGGAGCTGTAAGTCTGGATGGAACACATCAGGGCACTACAGGGAGGGTGTCTGACCTAAAGGAAAGCAGAGTAGAGGTGTGGACAGATTGATAAGGCACAGGTGGGGTGGGGTGGGGTGGGGGAAGCACGCTACGGGAGCCAATAATTCCTGACCTTTTGCTGAGGCTCATTTGAATAGGGTTTCTGTCAATTATAACCAAATATTTCTAAAATAGCTGATCTACTGGATGATTTGGTCAAGAAATGGCCCACAGAGAGGTAATTATTCTCTAAAAAGAAGAGGTTAAGAAAAGCTGAGAATCTAGGACCTCTCCAGTGAGGGTGTTCATGCAGTTAAAGACAGACATGACGGTCCTAAAGATGCTTATGGTTTGGCACCAGGGAGCTGATACAGAACCGTGGAAACCAAGACAGAGGGCTACTCCCAGAAATTCTCTTTCCTTACGCCCATGGACTTGATACTCTACAAACATACATATACTAGAACTTAATATTTTTATTATTTTTTTTAAAATCTACAACGTGATTTAAAGTTTTCAAAGAATATCCAC
Organism: Mustela erminea; assembly: GCF_009829155.1. NCBI lineage: Eukaryota > Metazoa > Chordata > Mammalia > Carnivora > Mustelidae > Mustela > Mustela erminea. Next base: position 55,368,311 of record NC_045628.1, on the reverse strand, counting down.
ACCGCCATTTCAAATAATTCTCACAACTGCCCCCAAACTTTCCTCATTATCCAAAAACAGCGATGTTATAACTCAAGCCCAAAAGTTGAAGGGCATGCATTTCGACCTAAGATATCTGACTCCAAATTTAGTGTTCTTTTCACTATTCCACCCCTGTTGGAAAAAAAAACAACCTCAGATCATCTTTTTTTTTTTTTTTTTAAAGATTTTGTTTATTCATTTGACAGAAGTAGGCAGAGAGGAAGGCAGAGAGAGAGAGAGAGAGAAGCAGGCCCCCTGCCGAACAGAGAGCTGGATGCGGGACTTGATCCTAGGACCCCGAGACCACAACCAGAGCTCAAGGCAGAGGCCCAACCCACTGAGCTACGCAGGTGCCCCAAAACTCAGATCATCTTTATTGTGATTTCACATTTACAACATTTTCTTTGGGGAGAAAAAAGGGGAAATATTAAAGAATCTGATATCAAAGTGTTTCAGGAACCGGTATCTGATGAAGATTATGGGAACTAAAAGTTGCCTACTTGCAAACTGAAAAGAAAACTGAAAAGAAACTACAAACTGAAAAGAAAAACTTATTTTTTATTCCATCAGGATAGTCAGATAGTATTTTTAAACTGTAATAGATTTTTCTGACTATATGACCCTCTTCCCCTTGTAGGCCAGACTAGGTTCCCTAGGGCACAGATGGGACAGGTGAGGGGGCCCTGGTGGACAGAGGGGGCTGGTGGGGTTGACAAATTTTCCTGATAGTCCAGTTAGGATTTTTGCAGCGAGACAATCAGCTGGAGAGGTTGGCATTATCAAAGGGAAAGGATTTCCTAAATTAATTTTACCCCATTTAATTAGGAAGTTGGCTGGGAAGAGAAAATCATTGTTTTGTATAAGTAAAGGCCTGAGAAAGCAGGAAGAGGAAGTCACAGAAAATCCACACCCTTGCTACTCTGAGAGAGTGCGCCGGTGGAAGAGATGTGAGAAGTCATAACTTGATATTCACACCCTGGGAATTCAGTGTAGAGTCAGAAGTTTTCCTTGATGGGCTAAGGGAAACGCCAGGGGCAGAAGAGCTTCTGCTCCCTATCCTTTTCCCTCCTAGAGGCCCATCATGGGAAGAGGATGGAGAGCATGGCCAAGCAGAAAATGGGTTTTGATGTTCCTAAACCTCCTGCAGCTTCTGAGTAGTACGGACAGTAGGCTGAGAACTGTGGGGCCTGACACGAGGGACAGGGATAAAGACAGGACAGATAATCCTACAGAAGCCATAGTGGCTAAATATGGAGAGACTCAGAGCAATTTATGTGTTAGGGAAAGCCAAGAGCAGAAGGGTTGGCAAGGAGAGGTCCTGGGGCAGAGCAAGACAAGAATAAAATAATCAGGAAGTCATTGGCCAGAGACACTAACAATGAAATGGACCCATCTCCCTTCAGCAGGGGATGCCCAGTGCCCATTCAAGGTCCAGCACCAAGCCAGTGGTCCCCCTTTCCCCATGCCCTGAGGTTATGTGAGCCACACCCTTCCCCCCCTTACTCAAACACAACCTTCTAGAGAGTTCCAAGGAAAGGGAGAAAAAATCCATAAATCTGAGCAATTATCCCAGAGCTTTGATTTAAGCCTAAAGAGACTTGAAATTCTTAAATCAAACTGGGCTGAAACCGGTGTGTGTGGAGAGAGCCTACCATCCAGGAAGAGGGAGCCTCCAGAGGATTTTGCACCTTCTAATCAGTATCTGTGCTAAAGCCTTTTCTGGGTCTGGATGCATTCTTATTCTTTCCACCACGGTGTAATTCAGTCTTTCTTTGGAACATTGGTCCCCAGGCTTGCTTGATCATAAGAATCACCCAGAGATTTTAATTAGAAATACAGATTTTTATATTTTATAGTCCCACCAGACGTACTAAGTTAGAATTGCTAAGGGAGGACCTGGAAATCTATACTTCTCATGACCACCTCCTATGACCCTTGTAATCGATTTGGCAATTGCTACTCTAGATTTTGTTGGAGCTTCAACAAAACATAATTCCATAAGTCCTCCAAATTGTGTAGCCTGGCAGGCTGATTCTGGCTGTTTGTCACTACTATGGAAAAGTATGGTTATTCTTGAACCAGTTGTACTTATTTCTCCTTAAACTTTGAGGGGCCCAGATGTTATCACTTCATTACCATGTTTACACAAAGTCAATTAAATTTTGTCCAGTTGGTTAAAGATGTTAAGCCCTTTGTTTTAAGTTATGCAGATAAATTCACAGCTTGGATGGCTACATCCCACACATCACCCTGACCATCAGGACTGGTTTGGTTGTGAGCAGTGCTAATCAGAGTAAAGCTAATGATGTGGCTTCTCTGGTGAAGCAAAAGATGAACGCCCATTTTCTACTCCAGATGTGAATGGGAAAGCATATATCGCAGTTTACTGGGATATTAATCACAATATTTGGGGCCAAGCCACAGAAATCTGCAACAAGCTCATCCAGAAAGTCCTCAAATCGCAATACTAGACAGAGAGCAAGGACCCATGCTCATATCAGACAAAGAACAGATTCTGGAGAAATCTGGTCAGGAATCACGGTAATTTCCAGTAAAGAAATGATATGGCAACAGAAAGTACATGGATTGGGATGCCTGGGTGCCTTGGTCAGTTAGGTGTCTGCCTTTAGCTCAGGTCATGATCCCAGGGTCCTGGGATTGAGCCCCCATCAAGCTCCCTGCACAGTGGAGACCCTGTTTCTCCCACTCCCTCCGCCCCGCCCCCTGCTTGTGTACTTGCTTGCATGCATGCACACTCACTGTGTCAAATAAATAAATAAAATATAAAAAAGAAAGAAAGAAAGAAAGAAAGTAAGTAAGTAAGTACACGGCTTGGAGTCTACAAGGAAGGATCTGTATCTCACACAGGAAAACGCTTCTGTCTTCCAGGCACAGAGGAGCTTCCAGAGAGCAGAAACAGCTGTTAGTCCAATGGAAGCCACTCTGGACACAGGAGAACCTGCCCATCATGGACTTGTGAACCACAGATTGGAAAAGAAGAACAGAAGGGTGGGTGACACATGGTCCCTGTCCTGCTGTAGTCAACAAACTTCTAAGCCCATTAAAGAAGCAGCCAGTCTTTCCAAGGCACCAGGAAGAAATGGCCTGCTCTGCCCCATGGGATCAGGCAGGACTCCAAGAAAGCAGTATTGGAACCCAATTCTGAAGAACAAGTAGACTTCTCTGTTCTTGGGTTGTTTGTGCAGCTTGCTTTATTTTGTTTTCCTATCTTGCCATATTCCAAAGAGGATTTGAAGAAATTCTGAATTAGGATGTTTACAAATGAGAAGTGCATTGAGGCAGAGAAAAACAGCAGAAGTAAGACACAAAATAATGATAAATGGACAGGACCAGAGCCCTGAGGAGACAGGAGTGGGGTGGGTGGTAAGACAGGCTCACTTGTTCAGGTAAGTATGATAAGGTCCTGGACCAAGGCAGGAGCAATGATTTGGAAAACAGGGACCTACATGGAGTTTGTTGGGGTGTTTTGTTTTGTTTTGTTTTGTTTTGAAGAGCGGGATAAAGAGAATGGGGGAGGGAGAGAGAATCTTAAGCAGGGTCCATGCCCAGTAAGGAGCATGACACAGGGCTTGGTTTCACAACCCTGAGATCATGACCTGAGCCGAAATCAAGAGTCAGACATGCTTAATCGACTGAGCAACCCAGGTGCCTCCGTGGAGACATTTTAAAAGCAAAATCTGCAGGACTGGCCACAAATGGAATGTAGTAGGTTGAAAAAGGGAATAGTTGAAAATAACACTGACATTTCTAGTTTGATGCAGGCCAGATGAAAACATTATTAGCTAAGACAGAAATTTGGGATAAGCATGAGGCACAGAGACACCTGGGAAGGGATGAAGTGGTCAGTTTGGAACCAGTCTGTTTGGAATAGAAGTATATTTAAAAATATAGACAATGAGCAAAATGGGTAAAGGGGGGTCAAACAGTATAAAGTTCAGTTATAAAATAAGTTCTGGAGATATAATGCAGAGCATGTGGCTATAGCTGATAATAACTATATGCATACTTGGAAGTTTCTAAGAGAAACATAAAAGAATCTTAAAAGTTCTCTTTACAAGAAAAAAACATTTGCAACCATGTGTGATGACTGATTTATCGTGGTGATCACTTTGTGATATATACAAATACTGAGTCATTACATTGTACAGCTGAAACTAATATAATGTTATATGTGCATTTTACTTCAATGAAGAAAATTTAACTTGGGGAAAAAATCCAAAACAAAAGGTGTTTTAAATATCTTAGTATAACTCAAATTATTAGAGCATTTTGATGTCCAAGGACCAAGAATAAAGATGTTTCAGAGAAGCAGTGACAAAAAACAGATAGTCTACAAAAACCTGCCTTTGTTACCTCACTCAAGGAGAGTAATTTTGAACAAAATCTTGTGAAAGCAGACTATTCTGCTAGAGATGTTTACCATGCTAGGTGCTACTTTTAGTTGCCACTGCAAATGAAGGGGAAAAGATGACCCTACTACTCTACAAAGTATTAGTTATAAAGTTAGAGCTGGGAGCTTAAGCTCCTACCTCAAGGAGGGGGCAGAACTAGATGAATATAGACTGGAGTACAAAAGCTTCAAAAGTGGGGCGCCTGGGTGGCTCAGTTGGTTAAGCAACTGCCTTAGGCTCAGGTCATGATCCTGGAGTCCAGGGATCGAGTCCCACATCGGGCTTCCTGCTCAGCAGAAGTCTGCTTCTCCCACTGACTTCTCTTCTCTCATGCTCTCTCTCTCTTTCATTGTCTCTCTCTGCCTCTCAAATAAATAAATATTAAAAAAAAAAAAAAGCTTCAAAAGTGACCAAAAAACAGGATAGGAACACCCTTAAGATCTAAGGACTGATGATACACATGTCTCATTTTAACCTATGTTTCCTTGAGTTTTGATATTGCAATTGGTTTGTTGTGTTATGTTTGTTTTTGTCTAACAAAAGTGTCTGAGGAATGATCAGGTGCCAGCAGGTTGGAGGATGGCAGTCCCAGGCCTGCACTGTCGCTCCAGAATGGGGCAGGGAAAGGAGAAAAGCCAGTGGGAAATAATGAACAGCACAGCTAATTACCAGAGCCCAAGAGCCAGCTGGAGGGCTGTGGGAACTGCTCCAACCTGCAAGACACCTAAAGCTTTAACCAGTGAAACGATTATGCCCAAACATCCAAGACTTCATGGATTGCAGAAGTCAAGTCCCATCCCCAAATAAGGCACAAAAGCAAACTGAGTTTGTTTGGTTTTACTGCTGAGGACATAAACTGCTTTAGAGAAAAAACAGCAACATTAAAAAAAAAAAAAAAGATTTATTTATTTTTATTTGAGAGAGGGAGAGAGCAAGTTAGGAAAGGGGCAGAGAATCTCAAGCAGACTCCCCACCAAGCTGGGAGCCTGACTTGGGGCTTGATCCTAGGACCCTGAGACCTGAGTCAAAATCAAGAATCAGACGCTTAACCAACTAAGCCACCCAGGAGCCCCAGAACAGCAGCAATTTGTTCAAGAAACTTGGCAAGTCCACGGTGTTGACAACATGCTGAGAGAGTCAGTTGATGTTTGACCTCACCACGATTCAACCTATTTGCATTTCCTGCCCCTCAGAACACTGATGGTGAAAACATGTCACTGAGACCTCTGATAATGGAAACCTTTTCTCTGCTATGTTTTCCAGCTATCACCTAAACTTTTTTTTTAAGATTTTATTTATTTATTCAGCAGACAGAGATCATAAGTAAGCAGAGAGGCAGGAAGAGAGAGAGAGATAGGGAAGCTGGCTCCCCGCTGAGCAGAGAGCCCAATGTGGGGCTCAATCCCAGGACTCTGGGATCATGACCTGAGCCGAAGGCAGAGGCCTTAACCCACTGAGCTACCCAGGCACCCCAGCTATCACCTGAACTTACCCATAATGTTTCAGCAGACAATAGTGAGATTGTCGAGTCAAACAGTAACTCTTTTAGTGATTCCATCCAAGTCTCTGGATTTACTTGGATGTCAGGAGTCCAGGCTTGGCAGAGAGAACACAGAGGAGGAAGGACAATGACTGGAGCAAGATGTGTCATCAGGAAGAAATCCTGTTTTCTGGAAAAAAAAAAGGGGAGGGGGTGAATGCCTTCTTATTGAATACATAACTAAGTCATGGGTCAATTTCGTATGACTCAATTACTTCTCTACGTTTGTTGACACTACTTCCAAGAATTGGAAGCCAAGAGCAGGGTTCTGAATGCACAAGAAACAAGAAGAAATGCAGAAATGTTGAAAATAGCAGAATAATGGGAAATGATGAGGATGAGAAATATTTTGTGGGAAAAGGACATAGCATGGGATTTCTCGATCACAGAGCAGCTGCTCCAGATGAGGGCATCAGCCCTGAAAGAGCAACCAAATTGGGAAGAGTTGGATGAAGCCCTGGTCAAAAGGGTTTTTATTCTATCACCATCTCTGCCAATCCCCACATTTTATTTGCTGTTAGTGAAATAGCTGGGGTGGGGGGGGAGTGCAAAATATTTAATAAATAAAATGGTCAAGTCTGACCAATCAGAATAGATGTAGGCCAGAGTGTTGAAACAGGTGCTAAGACCTACTGTCAGGCTGGATCCTGGAGACCCTGGAAATGGGGTCCGGCATCTGGAACATCAGAGCTACTGATGGTCTGCCCTGTTACCAGGCCTTCTTTGAAGCCTCACTTTTGTTGCCATGTCCTCTTCATCAACCTGAGATCAGATGGCCTTCATGCCGCACAAGAGCATCTGATTTCATATCACTCCAGATTCAGTTGTCTGCTGACTTCCCTGTCTCTCCACTATTGTAAAAACCTAAGAAAAGCTGCCTCTTTCCTCTGTGGTTTTGGTATCTAGCATTCTACTTCTACTTTGGGTAGCAGTGCTGCAATCCTGGACAAGGTGGCATCTGAGAAATGCTTGTGTGGGATAAAATTCAGATATTCAAAACATAAATAAAATAAAATGGGAAGCAAGCAGGAAAGGGCTATTGCAGAAAGAGGAGGTATTGATGTCTGGCTGTATGAAAGAAGGGGAGTAGCAGGGACCACATCTGAAAAGGTAGTCTGAGACAAAACTATGAAATGTCGTCAGTAACCAACAAAGGAAATTAAAAGTTAGCCTGAAGACAAGTGAGAGAAGTGGGAAATTTTAGAGCAAATATTGATGCAGAGGTGTGATATATCGAGTGGAAATGAGTCTAAGCATTTGGAGCCAGAAAAAAGGCTCTTTCCCTAGTCCAGGCAGGAGAAGGTCATAACTTGACCTTGGCAGGTAACAACAGTGGGAAAGGAGAGGACAGTTTGGATATGAAAGATACTATGAATATAATTAGCAGTCCTGGTAACTGATTGGAAGCACAAATAATGGGGGATAAGAATCAAAGATGATAGAAAAGCTGTGAGACTTAATTTCAGGGAGAATGGTGTTATCCTTAGTAGCATGAATAACTCAGAGAGAGCCCAGATTAGGATTCAGTTGGGAAGGGGAAAGGAAAGGCTACATTACGGGCATGGGAATCTAATGGACTTAGCAGAAAACCAAGGGGGAGCTTGAGAATAGTCACAAATATGGTTTCAGAGCTTAGGAAAGACATCAGAGCTCGAGGTAGAGAATTAGCTCAAACTGACTCAGTTTTACTGAGCACTAAAAAAAAAAAAAAAAAAAAGCGTAGTAGATGCTCCAGATACTCCCCAAAATGGGTTGGGGTCCCAGCAATGGGGCTCCCTTTCTCACTTCCTGAGGCTCTTTGGTCTCAGAGAAAGGTGAGGGAGGTGTGCAACAGTTGATTCCTAAGCTGCCTAAGCTTGGCTGCCCTTGTGCAAAGCTGACATCCAAGAGGCCCAGCTAAAGAGAGGCAGCCTTCACCCTGAGTTTTCCTCAACCTCTACCTAATTGTATTTTCAAAACTTTCTAGGAGTAGCTGGGTGGCTCAGTCGGTTAAGCATCTGCCTTCGACTCAGGTCATGATTCCAGGGTCCTGCTTCTATTGTGGAGCCAGCTTCTCCCTCTCCCTCTCTCTCTCTCTCAAATAAATAAATAAAATCTTTAAAAAATGAAAATTAATAAGTAAAATAAAACCTTTCTAACAGTGTATTGTGAAATGATACAAGTGAAGTCATACAAGTAATTTTAGTGAGTGAAAATGGAAAGAATATTTTATAGAACGCAAATTTATATTACCCATGGCTAGGAAATGATAGATGGTTCACAGAAGTTTTAGTCTGGCTCTCAAAGCCCAATAACTCTAAGAAACATCATTTTTTTCCTCTCCGTACATGAGACAATATTGATCCAAAACTGACAATCTCAGCTTACCAGGTAGAAAGTTCTTGCACTCTGCTTTTACTGGATTTACTTGTTAGTAACTTTGCTTATCCTTGCTCAGTGTTAATGCACTATATCTTCATTTTGAAGTGATTTTAATTTTAATTTTTAAAATTCATTCTAGGCAATTTTTGAACCAGACATTTTAAAAAACTAAGAGTTCTTACAGCCCCATGCCTGCAGAGCAATGATTTTAACATCTCAGCTTGTACAAGGGCATACTCCCACAATTAACCATATCATTTCCCAAAACACTCATATCAGATTCACTTGGACAATTACTTCCTTTCTTAATTTACTTACATTTCAAAAAAATTAAAAAAGTAAAAGAAAAAAAAGAAAAAGAAAATGATCAAGTGTTAATGCTCCAGAATCAGATTCCCGCTGTTTGAATCTTGGGGCACCATTAATAGTTTCCTGCAGCTGCCATAACAAATTACCATAAACTGGGGGAGAGGAGCTTAAAATGACAGAAATGTGCCTTTTCATAAATTAGGACCCCACAAGTCCTAAATCAAGGTGTCAGCAGGGCCATGCTCCTTCTGAAGGTACTAGGGAGAATCCTTCATTGTTTCTTCTACTTTCTGGTGGCCTCAGACCTTCCTAGACTTGTGGCTGCATCACTCCAATCTCTGCCTCCAAGTTCACGTGGTCCTCTTCCCTCCATGTGTTTGTGTGTCCATTCTATCACTTACGAAGACACTCACATTAGACTTAGGGCCCACTCTAATCCAGAATTACCTTGCTTCAAGATCCTCAACTTAATAGAAAAGCCTTTTATAAAATAGGGTCACTATCTGCAAAGACTCTTTTCCAAATTAGGTCACTTGCAAAGTACCAAGGGATAGGACTTGGAGATGTGTTTTTAGGGGACAAATGCAACCCACCCACTGCAGGCCCCCAGGACCAGCTCTGTAACCCTAGGCAACTTGCTTTACCTCTCTGTGTCTTTGTTTTCTCATCTGTAAATGGAGATGGTAATAATACTTAAAAATTATATAAATAAATATGTGCAAACCATTTAGCACAGTGCTTGAAATAAATATTGGCTAATATTATTTTTTGGTAGAAACGCAAACCATTTAGCACAGTGCTTGAAATAAATATTGGCTATTATTATTTTTTGGTAGAAACAAACAAAAAAACAAACAACAAACAAAAAACACGAGATCAGGTTATGACACTACTCTTTACCAGGCACTGTAAATTTGACACAGAGATCACAAGTAGGCAGAGAGGCAGGCAGAGAGAGAGGAAGGGAAGCAGGCTCCCTACTGAGCAGAGAGCCTGATATGAGGCTCAATCTAGGACCCTGCAATTATGACCTGAGCTTAAGGCAGAGGGTTAAGCCACTGAGCCATCCAGGCATCCTAGTTATTTTAGGTTTTTATTACAAACCATCACCCCATCTCCAACATTTTGTCTGGATATGAGGAAAGGATTGTGATAGAGCTCTTGATTTGAAATACATCTAATGACAATTGATATGGGAGAGAGGCAAAAAAGCAAGACAAATTAGAAAAGAAAGACAAAGGGCACCTGGGTGGCTCAGCCATTAAACATCTGCCTTTAGCTCAGGTCATGATCCCAGCGTCCTGGGATGGAGCGAGCCCCGCATCGGGCTCCATGCTCAGCTGGAAGTCTGCTTCTCCCTCTCCTACTCCCCCTGCTTGTGTTTTCCTCTCTTGCTGTCCCTCTCTCTGTCAAAAAAATAAATAAAATCTTTAAAAAAAAGAAAAGGAAAAAAAAAGAAAAGGACAAGAGAATATATTTATGAAGTGATTAAAAGTGACTTAAGACATCTTTTCTGTCAACTTTCATATGTAATACTGTAGTTCGTTTAGTCCAAAACAGGTTATCAGGCAACCTTTTTGAGCTAGTCACCTCAGATCTGCTCCTGTGCCCCGCAGGACCACAGTGGGTTGGAACGAGACACAGATGTCCACAGGGGAGCTCTTTCCCACTTCACTCCTTTTCAACCTTACTCAGTGGCAATTACCTGAAGTTCCAGCCCGACTTCTAATGCTTCAGGGAAATTGGGGACAGAAACAGGTAAGAAACAGGCAATAAAAGAACAGTAGGAAGAAACCTTGAATTTAATCCTTTGCCAACTGTGGTGAGAACAAACCCACTCTATTTTCTTCAAAAGGTATTCCTTGGAGGAAAAAACATTAGATATATTGAAAGGAAAGAACGTGAAGGAGTGATTCTGGTATTTTCATCTAGATCACTCAGCCTCTAGTTCTGAAGTTCCCCTGTGGGCTCCTGCTAGAAGCCAGAAAGTTGCTTGATAGAACAAGAAAGAACAGGAATAAAGCAGGGGGCATGGTAAGGAGGGGGTGAGATGATGAGGTGGGGACATATTTTTATAAATTATGTCCTCAAAATATGGAGTGTGAATAATTATGTAAGTGGATGAAATATGAGTAAATATGGGTATTATAACCTCTGCTGAAAATTGGGCTCATACTGTTTAAGTCATTTTAATAAACTTGTGGTTTATTCGATAATGTATTTTCCAAATTGTTCTAGAGAGGCTCAAGGCACACGTACAATGAAATCATTCAGCAGAGTCCTTTAAACAATTGATACTAGTAATAACATGAAAACTGCCTGCATCTAACTGTAACCCACATTAAGATAATTCTTTGCCCTTCTATGGCATTTGCCTTGAAGTGACTGACCTATGGGTAAGGATTAATTAAATCCCACAACAGGAATGAGGGGCAAAATTCCAGACAAGTACAATTAAATCCTGTTATAAGGCACTTTTTTATTCACAGGTTGGGTTACACCTGGGTCAGATTATGCCCCTGATACACATGAGAATGTGGAATGAACACATCTTTCACTTATAAGCCTGAATGCTTGTAACACAAGGTTGTCCTTTGTCCGGGAGGACTGATTAAACGCCTGACTCAAGAATATATTTTTTTTGTTTCCTCCTCTACCCATGCTGTCTCTCAGCTCCTCATCCCCAGATGATGTCCGTCTAATCCTACAGTTAGAGCATTATAGCCTTTAACAAATACGGTAATCAATTTCTCAAACTCAACTGTTTCTCCTTTCTCCAATCTGCCTTTCATGAAAGAACTGGACAAAATGTATCCTGCCTGCTAGAGGAGCTATTTCAACTAAAGCATCAGGAGACTGGTCTCTCTTCCTGACTGCAGGACTGGATTCTATTTAGTTATATTTCTGGAAGCAGGTTTTTTTTTTTTTTAGATGTAATTCCCCTCTAACTGAAACTTGAAGTCTGCAGGGTACATGTCCTCCAGGAGTGGGACAGAGAGCCTAGAGCAGGAAATGGCTAAACATCCATCAGATAGGAGAATGTTCGTGCACTGAATTGCCACTGTTCTCTCTTACATTTGAACAAGGAACTTGAAAGGGAATATAGTCCATTTAGGTAACTCAGCCCTTTTTTCACACTGCTTTCAGGCCTTCACATCTCAATTTTTTTCTCTGCCAACTTAAATCTGACCCCTCATCTTGTCAATCGGTTAGATGCCATTAACATCACCTGCCATGTACAGAACATGCTTCTCAGATCATGGAAAAACCAAAGAAACTTCTTTGCCTACTTGGAACAGAAATAAAAGTTAGCCTAAACGGAGAGACATGGCAGTGTGCAAATAAGAAACAGAGATCACATATATGGTTAATTATGGCTTCAAACAAGCTCTGGCAAAGCCAACTGAAGTGAAAAGACATAGAAAGGGGTTTTCTGAAAACATCTCAAGGGGTATAGAAGCTGTGGGACAAGTTTTAAATGTTAAAATTAATTTTAAAATTTAAATTTAAAACTGAAATGTGCACAAGGGGTTAAATTGCTCCAAGCATGCAAAAATGTGTTTAGCTGGAGAAGAGGGAAGTCCTGAACAGAGTTTTTACCCACAGCCCATCCAGAGAGTTGATAACCAAATGTATCATTAAAAAAAGAATTGCTCCTCTGCTTTGTTACATTTTGTGTATCCTATTTTAGAGTCTCAGATGCTCTCCAACTCAAATAATAAAAACAAAATAGATAGTATTTCCATATTGCTAACCTCTAAAGAATGGTGAGTTGCTAACTGCCATATTGCTCATATATTTCCTACAGAAATTACAGAAGCAACTTGGTGCCCATGGGAGTTTGTAAGTAGGCAAGGAGCTACTGGATAGATGATTCCTGAAGACCCCTACCTTTAATGAGACAGAACAGGTCAGGAAAGATCCAAGCAGTGATACCCAAATGTTAGATGTTAGAACACTGTATGCTATTACAAGACTTGAATTCACATTTCTGGGAATGAAACCTCTACTTGGTCCTGGCACTCTTATCTCCACAGCCAGAGTACAAATCCATGTCTTGGGGAGAGCTCACAGAATTCTCTAGTCAAGCGCACAGTAACAACCATTCTTTATCATCACAATCTAAAGAAATCTCTTCCATAAACCACATCACCAAATCCTGAGTGGAACTGAGAATTTCTTCTCCTCTGACCCACTGCCTGCTTGACCACTAATTCTGCTGTTTAGGTTTTCCAAGCTAGTGGGCTGAGGAGCTCTGGATCCCCAAGATTCTCGGGGCTCTGGACCACTGATCTTACTTCTAAACCTCATCATTATCAGTGCCCAAGGAACTCAGAGGCTTTGCATGAGGGCTTTGCCTCAGATCTGCTGGTTTGTTCTCCACAACATTAAAAAAAAAAAAAGAAAAAGAAAAGAAAAAAGCCTGCTGATGTCCATTTACTGCCAGAGCATGTTCTCCTGGCTCGCTTTTTCATCTATTTTCTTATTGACTCAACAAATACTAAATACTGTCTAGTCCTTACTCTGCGTAGGACACTATGTTAGGTTTTACTGGGAGTGGAGAGTAGAGTTAGTTGTCTCCTGGAGTATGGGCTGGGAATTCTCCAAAGCTTGGTACATGCATAGATACCATGCAACTCCTCTGTTACCCACTCTGATCTTGGAGTTCACTGAGTCAGGCATGTATAGAAAATGGGAAGATGCAGTGTCCTTGGGGGCTAAAACTGAAAGATGAAAGGACAGAGTTATAAGCCATTTATTACATCACTTTCCAAACAGGTGCCCTCCTCTCCTGGCTTCAGACACAGCCAACTCCAGATTATAGTCTTGAAGCCAAAATCTACCCTGTAAACCAAACATACCCTGGGCAAACCCACTGCCCCCAACTACAGGGATGCAAAAATTTCCCTACTCAGACATTAGCTGAAACTGTCTAGTAAATGGATAAAGGAGGTGAGAATACTTGACTTTTGTTAGAGAATGAATAAGCAAAAAGGAGAAACCAGAAAGTAGGAAAGCAGAAGATGATTGTGTTCATTTGTTTCCTTTCCACCACTATTATAGTTATAATAGTACCACTATTGGCAATGTTGGTACTTCTTCTGAGGAGACAGAAATGAATAGATCAAACAGAATTCATCTTTAGAGGAAAACAGATGGCTATATAACATGCTTGGTGAGTCAGAAGAATTCCTAGAAGGAAAAATAATAATCATCATCAATTGATAGTGAAAATTAATTGTTGCCACTTACTGCCTTTTTCCCCCTTAGCACAGAAGGTAATTCAGATGACATGAAGAATTCCTCAAAAAGTTGAAAATAGAGCTACCCTATGACCCAGTGATTGCACTGCTGGGTATTAACCCTAAAGATACAAATGTAGTGATCCAAAGGGGCACATGTACCCGAATGTTTATAGCAGCAATGTCCACAATAGCCAAACTATGGAAAACCTAGATGTCCATCAACAGATGAATGGATAAAGAAGATGTGGTATATATATACAATGGAATACTATGCAGCCATCAAAAGAAATGAAATCTTGCCATTTGCGACAATGTGGATGGAACTAGAGGATATTACGCTTAGCGAAATAAGTCAATCAGAGAAAGACAATTGTCATATGATCTCCCTGATATGAGGAAGTGGAGATGCAACGTGGGGGGTCTGGGGAGTAGGAAAAGAATAAATGAAACAAGATGGGATCGGGAGGGAGAAAAACCATAAGAAACTCTTAATCTCACAGAACAAATTGAGGGTTGCTGGGGGAAGGAGTGTCGGGAGAGGGGGGTGGAGTTATGGATATGGGGGGGGGGGGGTGTGCTGTGGTGAGTGCTGTGAAGTGTGTAAACCTGGGGATTCACAGACCTATACCCATAGGGCTAAAAATACATTATATGTTTATTTAAAAAAAAAAAATGACACCAAGAAAAACTTGGTGTCATCAGAAATTCACAGAATTTATTCACAGAAATCATACCTAACAGGTCAAAGAGATTCTTCTTCCCATGTAAAATCAATTCTTCTTCCCATGTAAAATCAATTTCCTTCCTTCTGTCTTCCTTCACTTCCTCCAGCAGCCTTTCCTGCTGAATGATGCTAAGCTTTTTGCTGAGTCAGCCTGGCATGTCTTCCATTTAAGACGCTTAGCAGGTGTTTGACAGGCAGAGGTGACAGACTTTTGAGATTCATTTCCATCCATCAGCCTGACTGGCTTCACAGGAATTGATTTCAGTACCTGTAACAGGACTTCCCAAGAGCCTCTGCACACCAGCCAACTACTATCAGAGAAAAGAACATAGGGCAGTTTGCCTGCCTTTGCCCTGCATCCTTATGCACTCAACTTGCCAGAATAAATAGGAAAGTCTCCTGGCCTCCTATCATAACGTGGAGGTTGCTAACCTGAACATTGTTCATGTTTGTGGGTATAAACATGAACATGAATACACAATTAATCACATGTGCGCTCATGAGGTAGACTTAGAAAAAATTCATTCCACATATTTCTCTTGTTTTTCCTTATCTCTTCAGCTGAAAAAAAAAGAAGGGGGGATGCAATCAGTCTACTTAAATGAAAGTACTAATGGCACTTGGCATACTTTTACAATCAACAATTCAAAATTGAAGTCAATTCTCTGGGCTCAGACTTTCAGCTACAAGATGGGTAAATGATAATCATAAAAAAGTGATCAGAAGAAATGTTTGGAGAAATAATACTCTTTTCTAGTTTAACCCTAGTAAAGAAGAAGAAACACTACAAATGGGCTAGCATGCCGATTCTTATCTGCTAACCCTGTGATATTGTCTTCCTCCCACTTCATCCCTTCCTTCAGGTTTCAGATTTTTATTCCCACAAAAATCTTCTGGCTAAACTAGAAGATGGAAAAGTTATATTAAGGTGCAATTTAAATCTTAATAGCTTGCTAGTCTATGGCCATACCACCCTGAACGTGCCCGATCTCGTCATAAATCTTAATGGCTTGCTAAAAAGATTGATACTGTAAATTTGTTTTCATGAAGGAAGACGTCAGACTTAATTTTATTCCCGATCCATGCAAGACAGAAACCAAACTAATCCCCACTATTGATTGCCAGAAGAAAAAAGTTTGCCATTGATTAAAGAGATCATTGCAAGAAAACACCATTTGTACTACCCAATTGTTCACCAATGGAAGCAAAACCAAAGTTGACCCCTTGGTGCCTTGTTATTTTAAGCACAAAAACTCCTGGTGATTTTCTTTAGGAAGGTGAACACACCCCCACCAGAATGTAGTTACTGAATGCAATGGTATTTTGAGGGTGAGAATCATCAGGTGTTTGTTCAATATACAGATGTTCAATATTCAGTGATCTTCAATGACATTTCTGATTCAAAAAGTGTGTGCCTGATGTCCCAGGTACCTAAATTTTTTTTTCTTTTTTTTTTTTTTATTTCCAGCATAACAGTATTCATTATTTTTGCACCACACCCCGTGCTCCATGCAATCCGTGCCCTCTATAATACCCACCACCTGGTACCCCAACCTCCCACCCCCCGTCCCTTCAAAACCCTCAGATTGTTTTTCAGAGTCCATAGTCTCTCATGGTTCACCTCCCCTTCCAATTTCCCCCAACTCCCTTCTCCACTCTAAGTCCCCATGTACCTAAATTTTTTAAAAAAGCTCTTCAAGTAACATTAAATAATTTGCTAGCATCCATATTGCTGGCTAGAGGTAAAACCAAGACTAATTCCAGGTATTTTCACTTTTAGACCAAGATGATTGACAGTTCTGCACTGCATACAATTTTATTGAGGAAAATAACAATTAAAGTCATCAGGCAAAGAAATACAGGACAACATACCTGTAAGACCATTATATTTTCATGAAGCTTAGGTGGCATTGAAACTTAAGGGTATTACCAAACTATCATTTAAGGCTCTAGTTTGAAGGACCATGTGCTCTCCTCATTTTAATAACTATTTTCAACTTTTAAGGTTTTCTTTAAAACTAGGATATCCCTCTATTCAACTTAGCATATAAACCCAGAGCGCAAAGGTTAAGTCTTTATGGCGCAGTACAACAGAAAGTTCAGAAATCTAGTCTATCCTACTTCAGACCTTCAGTCCTTTCTTTGCTCCATGTTCTGGGATCTCTGACAGCTCACAGGTGTCTCAAGTTTGTCATATGTCAAACGGAGGAGGCATATCATGTCCCTTGTCCCTCTAATATCCACAATTCCAAAATAGGATCTTGCCTTGGCCATGACAAAATTCAGCAGGAAACTGGCCATTTCCCTAGCATAACCCATAGTAAAAATCTCCCAGACACTTTGGCTAGGACACTTTGTAATGAAATCCAGGCAGTTTTCCTCTCTCAGACCCTGGGCTTCCCCAGATTCGGTTTGGATGTGCCTCTTCCAGGGTTTCTGATCAATTGGCTGCAGTGGTACCTGAAATGAGGCTCACACAATTCAGCAGGACAGCCTGCACCAGGCAGCATAGGTCAGACGAGGGTTTAGGCATGGTGTTAGAATTTTTTTATACCATGGACACCTTGAGCTGTCTGATGAAATCTATGAACCTTATGACAGGTAGAATACTGCCCCTGAAAGACATCCTCATCTAATTCCTAGAACATAGGAATATGTTATTTCATGACAAAGAACAATTGAAGTTGCTAGTCAGCTGACCTAAAAAATAGAGAAATTATTCTGGATTATTCAAATGAGTCTGATGTAATGACAAAAGTATAAGTGGAAAAGGGAAGCGGAAGGGAAGGTTGGAATGATAGGATTTGAGAAGGACTCAAACAAGTCTTTGAAGACAGAAAAAGGAAGTCCTCAACTACAGCCTGCAGGCAGCCTCTGGGAGCTGGGAAAGGCAAAGAACAGATTCTCCCCAACACCTAAAGAAGGGGCACAGCCCAACTGATGCCTTGATTTCTGCCCAGTAAAACCCATGTCGGATTCTGTCCAGTGCGGCCTACAGAACAATATATTAATTTGCGTTGTTTTAAATCACTAAGTTTGTAGTAACTTCTCACAGCAGCAATAGAAAACTAATATAGACCTCTTCTTGAAATGTTTGTAAATGCAGAAATAAAATGCATAGTGTTACAACGGAAAGCCATTATATTGAAATTGTTATCTAAGGTTTTTAAAGTGAGATATAGCTATATATCTATATCTATATATAGATATATATATATATAAATTCACTAAATAAGATTTTGTGGCAAGTATAATTACTGTAATTTTGAAATAGTGAAGGTCATTAGCAACATTTTGAGAGATCTGCACAGCTATAACATAGCATAAATTACTTGTGATTTCTAATCATTATGGTCACAGGTACTGTTAATATTATTATAGTTTGCTGCTTACATTCATAATTAAAGGAAATGCAAATTTTCATCACTGATCAATAGAATAAAGATGCAATTTTTGCTTTCAAGTTCTGGAATTCTATCCAGAGATCCATTACAGGTCAAACTCAGGTGAAGACCTCCTGATTTAGAGAGGAACTTGGCTGTGATTCAAGCAAACTGTTTCAGGATAGGAACATGGTGGATCTTAGGCAACATCCTAGAAGAGCTAAATATAGGAACAGGCTACTCAAGAGAGTATCATAACCCAGAAACCAAGCCAGGGAGATGAAAGCCAGCAGACCCTCATTCTCAAGTCCAGGCCACAACTGTGGGGGTGTGATGAGCACAAGGTCAGGACAGAAAGGAACCCAGAAACTGTGATCACTCCTATGCATCTTCTTGCTGAAAAATTCTGGGCATCCCTTGGTAGCCCACACAATAAGGAGATCCCCCTGAGCCTAGAGGAGTGGTTATTGGCCATTCTTCCATTCATAAATCCTTGTGCTGGTGCCTACAGGCAGGGCTCTTTTGTCCACCAGACTGCAGTCACAGGTGGAAACAGGTCATAAAACTGTTCTATTTGACCCACATGTTATTATGATTGTTATTATTTTAGATTTTTATTTCTTATTGTGATATAATTTTACAAAGGGAAATATATATACTTAAGCACACTGAATACTGAAAATTCCATTACCCCGGAAAGTTTTCTTCTGCCCCTTTCTGGTCAAAACCTGACCTTTCTGGGGCATCTGGATGCCTCAGTCATTAAGTGTCTGCCTTTGGCTCAGGTCGTGATCCTGGGGTTCTAGAATCAAACCCTGCATCAGGCTCCCTGCTCAGCGGGGAGCCTGCTTCTCCCTTTTCCACTCCCTCTGCTGGTGTTCCCTCTCTCACTCTGTCTTTCTTTGTCAAATAAATAAATAAAGTCTTTAAAAAGAGACTGACTTTTCCTTGCAAAAGACACCATTATTACTATTTCTATCATCATATATTAGTTTTTGATATTCTTAAACTTCATTGGAATGAAATTTATAAATATGCATTATCTTGTGTCTGGCTTCTTTCACTCAATATAATGTTCCTGAGATTCGTTTGTATTGTTGGCGCATATATCAGTAGTTTTCTCTTTTTTATTGTTAAATAGTATTCCACTATTTAGTATTCCACTATATAGTATTCTCCACAAAAGAATACATATTCTTTTGTTGGTGGGATTTGATGGAAACAACACCTGTTATTTTCAGGAGTATTTTAGGCTACTAGGAATAAAGTTGCTACAAAGAACAGTGTTGTTAACAAGTCTTTTAGAGGACATAATTTTTTATTTCTCTTAAGTATATGCATAGGAACACAACTGCTTTTTCATAGATAGGCATACATGACACCGTGAGAAACTGCCATCGAGTGTTCTAGAGTAGTTATTCCATTTTATACTCACACCAGCAGTGTATAAGACTTCCAGCTGTTTTATATCCTTGCCAACATTTGATGTCATACTTCTAATTTTAACCATTTTAGTGGATACAAAATGTTATCTCTTTCACTATGGTTTCAATTTGCATTTCTCTGATGAAAACTGATGTTGACCAAAACCCAACCTTTCTTGCCACACTGCCTTTTGATCTTTTCAATATCTGAGCTATAAGAAAGGTTGGCTTCAGTTGAAGGTATTTTGGGTTCACTCATGTTTTATTATTTATTTATTTGGGGGGAATGGTCACATTTAGATTCAACTCAGTCAGGGTCCTAGAATCCAATTACCATGGGAACATAAGGTAATATGTTATTTCCTTTCTGCTTACCATCCTTTCCTTTACTGTTGCCTTCTCAGCCAAATTTCGGTTTGGAGAGAGACTTGTTAAGCTAATTCTGCTCTGTGTCTACTCTGCTTTTTGCTACCCCCACAGAAAAGTGTGATTTGAGTTTTGTATGGGTTCTTCTTGTTACCATGAGAACAAAGGGCTTTCATAGTTTTCCATAGTGTAGCTGGAGGGACACACCTTTTCCTTTTCTCTTTTTCTAGGTTTTGCATTAACTGACAACCATGAAAAATTAGGGAAACCTCCCAAAATATGCAGATTTCCCACTTCCCTTTACAGTAGGTTCTCTTGAACATACGAGGCCTTTCCATATGCAGTGATTGGTCACAGCTAAGCAGAGGCTACCCCTGAACGCAGGGTGGGTACCCCCACTTCAGCCTCATTGCCTGCATTCCCATCATCTGGCCCAAGTCACATTACTCTTGATTCCTAGTCTTTTGAATATTCATCACCAGATCTTTCCATCAGCCTGAAAGAGAGTCATGTAGCAAACTTTTTTGACAAAATACTGATTCATTTAAACCTATGGGCAATAAAAATTAGGTCAAAGACATCCTGAGCCACTAATAATCTCTTCTGGTTCAAGTATCTGATAACATTTGGCAGATAATAGATCTCCCCAACAGCAAATCAGGAATAACTGCAAGTAGGTATCTCTTGTTTTAAGATAGAATTTCTCTGCTCTGGAAAGATATGGAAACTCACAGTCTGGAAAAGCTACCCTTAAGTTTCCATGTTCTGAGCTGCTTGTTCTGAAGTATTGTCTAATAATAGATAGGTGACAATTAAACATACTTTACACTATGTTTGAACTTTCTTTTGAAACAACATCAGCATGTCTTGGAACCTTCTCAAACAGTATACAAGCAACTAAAAAAAAAGCTATGTTTTTTTACTACAAAATTCCCTCCTCCCAAGACTTCTAGTCAGTATCAATTTTAAGCAAGAAATCCCAGCCTATTTCCTATAGGTATATTCTTCTCATCATCTGAACTGAAATGCCCCCAAACTATACCCACATTTAGTACATTTAAATGAAGTCAAGGAGGATGAATTTTCAAAATAAGCTTTTATCCAAAATCATAGTGAGCCTCATACTAGAAGTTCACCAGAAAAGAACTATCAAGAAAACAGAATTTAAAACTCATAGTTAGGGGGCACCTGGGTGGCTCAGTGGGTTAAGCCACTGCCTTCAGCTCAGGTCATGATCTCAGGGTCCTGGGATCCAGCCCCACATCAGGCTCTTTGCTCAGCGGGGAGCCTGCTTCCTCCACTCTCTCTGCCTGTCTCTCTGCCTGCTTGTGATCTCTCCCTGTCAAATAAATAAATAAAATCTTTAAAAAGAAAATTAAAAAAAATAAAACTCATAGTTAGAACGGAAATGATATGTTTTAACCAGCACCAAAATTCATTCCTGTACCTAAACTATTATTTTGTATGACTGTTTTGCAACCAATCATGAGTTTCTTGGGGGCAGAGACTGCATGTTATTTATTATGTGACTTCAGCATCTAGCTCAATGCCAGGTTTACTGTGGAAGTTCAAAAAATAAATGTTGAAGAACTGACTATGAGAAATATACTTTTCTGAAATGTGCTGGATGCAAGCTTAGAAAACTCTGAGAATCTCAAAAGCATACACTATTGCTGGTTTTTGAAAATAATGAGTTAAAAGACTTCAAAGCCATATTTGTGTTGTAATGAAACTAGAATGTCCTAGAGTATATTACAATTTAGGCGCTTGTGAGGGGACGGCTTGGAGGAAGAACTCTGTAGAAAGAATCTTCTCATCCTTAGTTAACTATTAAATTCTTGGCTCTCAGGAAAGTAGCCCTCCTGTGATGGAACTCCTTGCCATACAGGATTCATTTAGTGGGCATTTATAGGTCAGCACATATTCTCAGGGCAAGGACGGCAGGGAAATTAACACTGGGTACACTAGCCTTAAGAGATGACTATCAAGATGGCAAAAAGGTAGAAAAAAATTATGAGAAATGGATAAATGGACAATATTAGTATGGGTTTTCAAGCAATATCCAATTTACCTTTCTTGGTGACATTTCACAGTATATATTTTTTGCTAGATTTAGAGCCATGACCAATTCACAATGGTCCATTGTTGAAGCAGCTTCTCTGCCTTCTAGACCTAAATTCCAAATACCTTGGCAAGATTGGCACATTCTCTACCAATGTTACCCATAAACCTTTTCACTGGACTTATATTTTTTAAATAATGCCTGAGATGACAAATCAGCTTGGAATGATTCCTCTTATCTATTTTTTATGTAAAGCTTATTTGTATTAGACTACAGTTAGAAAAAAAAATGGGGGAAAACTAATTAGGAAATCCTGATTTTTAAAAATTCTCACCATTAAACCAGATTATAAATAGAACACTGGACTTAAAGGCAGACTTTGAGCAAGTCATTGGGTTTTTTTGCTGCCTCAGTTGTATCAAAGAGTTAGACTGGACTCAATGATTAAATTATCATTTTAGGAATGATATTAAAAACTAAAGTTTCCTACAAACCTTAAATTTTAGACAAAATTTTTATTTAGTTTAATATATCCAAATAATATGCATAAATTATGATTATCTTGCTCAAGAATTATCACAACGAAGAACTCAACCAACTAAGCCCCACCTTGATGAAGAAATCAAACCTTACCAGCAACCCAAGTCTTCCTCAGGGCCCACCCAACTCTTACCCTCTCAGTTCTCCCCAACATTATCCTTATTTCTAATATCTTGAATCAGTCTGCTTTTGAACATTATTATGATGAAATTATACCACATGTATCTTTTGTATCTGTTAAGCCATATATTGGTCATAATTTGATGCTAATCAAAATTCAGATTTATCAACATAGCTGACCAAAGTATTGGGCCTTTGTGCCTAAGCCTTTGTGTTATTCAGGTTTACTTGGGGAGGAAAAAGTGACTGTATAAATTTTGAGTGAAGAGATATTTAATATAGAAATTTCAAATTTCACATACCATTGGAAGAGCTGGGAGAGCAAGTGTCAAGAGGCTACTTTAGGAGACCTGCAGTGATCACAGGAAGGCTCTGCTGATGTCCTTAGCTGCCTGTCTAAAGGAACCCCAGAGCTGAGGGAAGTCATCAGTGATGGTCACAGCTCCCTACCTTCTCCTCTTCGGCCTTCCAAATCTCACCTAAGTTCCTGTCATCTGCAGGTTGAACTCAGAACTCTACAGGAAAAGGATTTTTTAAAAAATGGCATTCTGAGCCTCTTCTGTAATGCAGGACAGATTACAGAAAAGGGAATGATGATTCGTGCTAAGAGCCTCGTTTGGCAGAAGCTTAGACAGTTTTAAATTAGCTGATGGAAGAGAACTGGCGCCTGGCTACATTTCTGACCTGCTAGTCACTCCTTGGTCTTCAGATTCCTTTCCAACACAAATCCTACAGTGCCCTCCTTAGGGATACTTGAAAGCCTGCTTCTATTTTACTTCTTTCAAGACCAGTGAGTTACAAGACATTCTTCTCTTATTTTGCAGATTGTGCTCTACTTCTACTTTGAAGAAAAGGAGGCCTGTGTATAATCATCTGAAGATTCCCAGAATTATGCAATATGAAATTCATCATATTGAATCTAGGCACTTCCCACTGACCATGTCTCTCAGATGGTGAGACTACCTTTTAGGGAAGACGTAGTTGAAAATAATTACTATTCATCATCCTCTGCTAACCCAAACAATTATTCCCCCTTATGTAGGTTTCCAGCCTTAGAGGCTGCCCTGTCCCTGCAGAAGTAGTACCAGAGAGGTAAGAGTTTTGTTTGTTTGAAACTTACACCAAATAGAATGGCCAAAATTAACAAGACAGTAAACAATAAGTATTGGAGAGGTTGTGGAGAAAGGGGAACCCTTTTACACTGTTAGTGAGAATGCAAGTTGATGCAGCCACTTTGGAAAACAAGTGTGAAGATTCCTTAAGAAATTAAAAATAGAGCTACCCTATGACTTGCAATAGCACTACTGGGTATTTACCCCAAAGATACTGATATAGTGAAAAGAAGGGCCATCTGTACCCCAATGTTCATAGCAGCAATGGCCACAATCGCACAACTGTGGAAAGAGCCAAGATGTTCTTCAACAGATGAACGGATAAAAAAGATGTGGTCCATATATACAATGGTGTATTATACTTCCATCAGAAAGGATGAACACCCAACTTTTGTATCAACATGGACAGGACTGAAGGAGATTATAGTGAGTGAAATAAGTCAAGCAGAGAGAGTCTCACTTACTATGAGTCTCACTTACTTGTGGAGCATAAGGAATAACATGGAGGACATTAGGTAAAGGAAAGGAAAAGTGAATTGGGGGAAATCTGAGAGGGAAACAAACCATGAGAGGCTATGGACTCTGAGAAACAAACAGGGTTTTGGAAGGGAGGGGGTGGGGGGTTGGGTGAGCCTGGTGGTGGATATTATGGAAGGCACATACTGCATGGAGCACTGGGTGTGGTGCATAAACAATGAGTCTTGGAACACTGAAAAAATAAAATTAAGTTAAAAAAAAAAAACTAACCAAAAAAAAAAAAAAAAAAGAGTCTTGTTTGTTTGCTTTTCTGTGCATCTGAATATCCTGACAATCTAATCTCCAGAGTCCCAGTAACCAGGCAACATAAGACGTGCTCCAATTGTAAGGTACACAATTCACTTTTTCTGTGCTACTCTATTTCGAAATAGAAGCAGAACTGCAAAATTAGATTTGGATCTTTATTACTACAAGCAGATAACTTTTCCCCTTTCTGATACTTGATCGGAAATTCTGAGATAAGTGCTTTTAAAAAGGTTAGAACAACTAATCTCATCTAAGAATAAGACCAACGCCAGATCAGAAAAAAAAAGAAAATGGAAGGAGAAAGCTTTTGTCTGGTGACAGTTTATTTTAACCCAGACGTTTTTTCCATTTGTAATTTGGTGTCACTTGTGTTATGAGAATCACTGCCAATTCAGATGGGTTTCTTGGGCAGGGACTAACAGACAAGGTTAAACACAGCTGTTCTGGTGTCTGAAATCCTTAAGAGTCCAGCAGGACCTGAGCTGGTAAAATACTCAGAGAACCCTGTCTGAACCAGCTTTTCTAGAGACAAATTGAGCACAAACAAGCATGGAGTCAGCAGAGCTCCCGGGCCAAGGTCAGATGCAACCTGGGGACATGGATTTACAGAGGAAGATACTGTCTACAGCACATTTGCTACAACACAGTACAGAATTGAACATTCTGTCTTTTAATCATTAGGCTATCACAAGGAAAAGTGGTCCAGATTGGCACTGACCCTGTCAGCGCTTTTTGTAATAAATGCTTCATTTACTGGGAATTTTGCTATCAGGTTGCTGAAGATAAAAATGTCACCAAAACACAAGGTCAAACCACAAGGCTAAGAGCT
Source organism: Mustela erminea (assembly GCF_009829155.1). Taxonomy (NCBI): domain Eukaryota; kingdom Metazoa; phylum Chordata; class Mammalia; order Carnivora; family Mustelidae; genus Mustela; species Mustela erminea. Next base: position 55,343,079 of record NC_045628.1, on the reverse strand, counting down.
TTCTATTAGTGAAACACACACAGTCCTAACTATTCAGATAAAGTGGCGTAGTTGCTTTCTCAAATGGTGCTTCAATCTCTAGTGATTTAAAGTACTTTTACACAATCATAACAACACCATGGTGTGTGGGCCCCTGTTACACAAATGAGTTGAATTGAAATTAGTTTCGCTTGCCAGTTTTAAGTGTTTTCCTTTAACCTCTGGGTGGCATAATTTTCCATGTGGCTTAAGAGAGATTGTTGTCATTTGGCTCTCCCAGGTGTAGAATACTTCTAGAGAAGCCAACAATCTGGAACTATCTCAGTTCTAACACCTTAAATGAGAGTTCCTTCACCTCCCTGGGTTTCATATTCTTCATATGCATGCCTTTGATATCGTGAACTAATAAATGATAAGAATGAGACTGTGTGTGGCTCTGGGGCTTTTACACTCAATGGTGGGAATAAATATTAGCATGACTTTCTATTGACCCTATGTAGTAAAACTCAAAATGTATGTATCATTTTATAAATAAAATCTTATACTTAACAATCTATCCCAACGAGAAAACCATATCAATAGGCAAAGATATACAAAAATGTTCCCTGCAATTAGAAACAATCTCAACATTTACCAACACAGGACTAGTGAAAAAAGAAGTGATAGGGATAGTCATATAAGAGAACCTTATACACCTACTAAAAAGAATCATGGAGATTTGTACTCATCGACTTCAGTAGAAACTCCATGACATATTTTTGAAAGAAAAGAAATTACAAAACAGTATAGTTGATATAATTTCATTTATATATAAATGATGTAAATCCCAGATCCTGCTGCGACCCACCTCAGCAGCATACAATGTTTACAATGTTGCCTTCACAGAAACAGCTCAGCTACTAACAGGCATTACAAACTAATTTTAGTCTTTGCTCTTAACTTTCAGAAAACATTAAGGAACGTATAATTCCTAACCCACAGCACCACATCTTAAAATACGCTCTGATTCTACCTTTTTCGTCGTCTTCTTTATCTCTAACACATTTCAGCGAAGGCTTTCTGTCCCCAACAGCCTTTTCCTAGTCTCAACCACAAACTATGCCCCTAAATTGACCAATCACTCATCTTTTTGTCCCTCTTCCCCTTTCCTTTGGTTCTCTCTCCCTTGATTACCATAATCTGAATAATAAAGTGGGGAAAGAAGAAAATGCCAGGTGAACCAAATTTCCTTCCCAGGGACTAGGAGGAAAAGAGATTGACTATGTTTATACTACGATGTGTTAACTTTGCAGTAAATGCAGAGTTATTACACTGCTACCCACTGATATTTATGTAGAAGTGGCTGCAAGGTTGTTAAAATTCTTAGCAGTAATGATCTCAGTTGGAATTTCTTTAATGTCTCTCCTTCTATCTCTTTGAATTACTCATGGGAAACATGTTTTGTTTATAATCAGAAATGAGAAATAAACTTGTATCAACATGTAAAAAAGGGATCATAATGATGTTTACAATGAATAATGGATATAAAAAATTAATACACAGTTTAAGTATAAATACATGTATTTTAAATAAATAAAAATACAGTTGGACTGTGTCTTCCTGTTTGCAATATTAATAAGCTCCATTATTTGCGGATTAGCTTTAATTACCCCTATGTGTTAGAGTTGGTCAGTTTCTCAGCAGCAGCTGAACTCTCCCTTATACTGCTTAATTTGTTCCTTTACTCCAAATCAATCCTATTTAATTTGTGAGTCCACTGCATTGTGACTCTTATACAACATCTAATGACTTATAAAAAATGTTAACGTTTCAAACTAATTGTAATCATTTTCACCCATTTGCCTTGGAAGCCTTTATTTTTATGGGTCTCTTTGGTGAATAGGGAGTTACTGTATGTATGTTTGTACCCATTTAAATTTCTCCACACCTACACATCCCTCTACCTCTCTCTAAATAGATAGCATTTATTAACTTTTGTGGGTTTTGAGCCAGACAAATTTTCCTGAAAATCAAGGTGTCTAAACATGTAGTTCCCAACACAGTGACTCATGAATCTTCTCTCAGCTAGGGGAATTCTAAAGAGAAATTTGCAACACATCACTGGTGGGGCACAGTCCCTCAACTGCTAATAACTAGTGCCAGGCAACAGGCACTACTAGTTCCTGAGAAAACAGCTTGTTAGTCAGACTCTCTGCCCAGAAATGCCAAACAGCACCCTTGTTTGTGGCTGGAAATTCCAACCTGGGAATTCCAGAAAGCATAATTTGTCAGGTGACTACTATATTTACCTCTCAAAGTTCCTTCAGCATTATAATTAAGTAACTGAATCAGTTCTAGTTGTAGACAACTTACAGCATGTCTCTATGAGGAGAAAAGAAATAATTGCTGATCAAAATCCTGAAGGACATTGAAAAATTAGAAATAAGCTTCAATAGGCTGGCTACTGAACAAAACATTCAGAGGGAAAAAAGTGCCCAGACTAGGTAGAAAATGGTTAACTTTTTAGCCCCACAGATTCAGATGTCAGGAAGGGACTATGCCCTTCAGTGATATTATATAAACATTAAGTAACATTTTAAGAAATAAAATCAGGGTACATCTGTTTACTTTCTGTTTGTTCTTTTTGTCCTTCAGAGTCACTTGAGCAGAACTCAGTTATATGAATATGGCTGAGTAAGCCCCATTGAACTAGAGCTATAGTATAACAGGACTCCTTTATTTCTCTCTCTTGTTTTTAAAATGACTTCCACCTTCTGGTAAGATCAACATAGCCAGAAAGCCAGACTTTCCTACCCCTGAAGGATGAACTCAGCAGAATCACTCCCGCAGGAAAGCCTTCCCAGACTTTCCTGACCAGATGGTTCTTTTTTTATATAAACTCTCTGTGCCACTCCATCACTGCCTTATCACAGTTGTGACTTTATGTTTATATCATTACTCTTTGTTAATATCTCAAACTTCCTCTAGGCTTTAAGCAACATTAAAGCAAAGACCATGACCCTCTTTACCCGTATTTATATTTCTAAGGCCTCACATAGTGTCTGACCCACATTAGCACTCAATAAATATAGTACTTGTAGAAGAGATGAACAGTTGAGTGAATGAATAAATAAATGAATTGGAAAGATCTATTTAGTGTGGTACCAATCAAGGTCAGTAGGGAGAGAGGATAACAAAATGGCCAAAATAAAGTTGTCACAAAGGTAGAAAAAGATAGGGCCAATAGATTAGCCCTGGATATGGGTTAGAAACAGAGAAAGGGATAATTGTTTAATTTCTGTGATGTGAAAGACACTAGAACTGGTCTTGATCCATCCTTCCTGGGAAGGCCAGTCCTTTAAACTGGCTGGGTATATAAACAAAGAAACAATTTGTATGAATGGTATCAATGTGCATCTCAGACTTATTATAGACTGATTCTATCTCAACTAAACAATGGACAGGAAATGACCTTCCCTCAAAGGCTTATTGAGGTTAGGACAGGGTTCTACCAAAAGGATCTCACCCAGCCCCACTGCATGTTTCTGGAGAGCACCCAGGGTTTACCGACAAGAGTTAGCAACATTCTGGAATAAAATTAATATACAAACTGTACTTCCCCTCCCTGCCTGACTCTTCTTCTTTTGCAGGGTTTCTGGGTCACTTCATTCCACATGAGATGCTTATAAAACAATGATTGTTACCCCAAATGGGCTTTCATCTACCTTAAATTCACACAATGATTTTCATCAGAACGTGCCCTAAAGGAGATGAGTACCACATGAAATGTCACCAGGTGAAGGAATTGAAATCATTATAACTCAAAGGGACCTTGTCAGGGGGCTGGAAGTCATTGCCACTGAGTACAACCCAGACCCTCCCTGACATTCTTGACTACCTTAGGAACAAAAAGCTTCCATCTCTGTATTTCTAGCAAAGTCAACCTCTACTAGGAGCTTTCTACCCTTATCCACTGTCGGTCACCCATATGGCTCAGAAGCAGACTGAATTCTCCCTACCAAGATACCTGTGAATATTTGAGGGCTGGCAGGATACAAGATGGGGATGACATTAGAGCTGCAAGAACAGACTCAATGTCTGGACTGTGTGTCTGCTTGTACAGACATGCAATTACTTGAGTATCACACCTTATGAACCTAGTGCAAGTTATTTCTACCCAAAACCAGATAAACATTTATGTTACACAAATAAAGACCAGAAGAGAACTCATCCATTAAACTCAGTATCCCTCTCACCAGTGCCACCTGTAATGCTATCTTCCCAAAAAATCCAGATTGAATCACATCACCCTTCAGGTTAAAAATCTCCATGGGATTCTCATTATCTACAAGATCAAATCCAAACTCTTGTTTCATGCCCCTTTACACATCCTTGAATTTGTGTTAACCACATCAACTTAAAATTTTTCATTTTAGATATTTTAAGTATAAAATAATACACACTCAAAAATCAAACAATGTAAATGGCACAAAGAAAAAATATTCTGTTCTTCTATCTCCCCCTCTTTCCCTTCAGAATAAACTGTTAATGCTTTAGTGGGTAGGCCTTTACATCTTCCTCAGCGTACGAATATTTGTGTATTGGAGTTGCATTATAACTCACTCATGCATACACAAAAAATACAGAAACAGACAAAGAGAAACATACAAAAAGAAAGCAGTGTAAACAGAGAAGTTCAGACCACTGTTCTACTCAATGAGCACCAAGTTCTGAGAGAGGCTGGGATGCAAGGCGTGATTCTGCTGTCTCTTGGGAGAGCTAAGTTTCCAGTCCTGTGGAAGACGGACATCTCATGGAGCTGAATGTGGTTCTACTGCCCACAACTGCAGAGTTGACTATAGTTGTTCAGGATCACACCTTTCATTGAGTGTAACTCCATTGCATATATGAATACATTTTGTTATTATAATGAGAATGTATTATACTGCTTTGCAACCATGAGCACTTTTGCAACTTTTTATTTAATTCGTAATTTTTTTTACCACTACCTGATATGCCAATGCTTAGATGTACCATAGTTTGATGTACATAGGGAGTTTAATCTCTCTCCTGCTGATAAGCATTTTACACCAGGTTTTCATTAGTATAGGTGATGCTCCAAACATCCTTTTACATAAACCTTTGTGCTCTTGTTTGGGAATATTGGTAGGTATATACCTGGTAGTCAAAATACTGGAACAGGGGCACCTAGGTGGCTCAGCTGGTTAAGCAGCTGCTTTCGGCTCAGGTCATGATCCCAGAGTCCTGGGATCAAGTCTCGCCACAGGCTTCCTACTCCTTGGGGAGCCTTCTTCTCCCTCTCCCTCTGCCTGTTACTCCTGCTTGTGCTTTTACTCTCTGTGTCAAATAAATAAATAAAATCTTTTTTAAAAATCAGAACAAAATATAGGTGCTTTTTTTGATAAATATTTTTGATAAATTTTTGATAAATGTTACCAAATGGTGATATAAACTTAAACACATACTAATAGTGTCTCTTACCCTTTTCTGAAGAATTTTTAGGGGCTATTTATTATAGAAAAGTGTGAAGAAGAAAGCAAATATATCCCAGAGTCTCCACTGAAATGTACAATACAGAATTGAAATATATAAATATAAAAACAAAAATATCAAAAAAAACTACCTCTCCACAATCTCCTCCAAAGGGAATTACCTTGAGTGTCCATTAACAAATTTTTGTATGCATATAATAGCATTCTTATGTACATACAAATATATATGTCCTTTTAATAAAAAAGGATTATTATATACATGCAAATTTTCATCGTGCTTTTCTTTCCTTTAAAAAATATATCTTTGAGATTCTTGCCATATCAGCATATATAAGTCTACTTAATTCTAATGGCTGTATATTATTCCATTTTATTGTATTTTATAATTTATTCAATTTGTCCCTTACTGGTGGATATTTATAATGCTTCAAGTTTTATGTTATTGCAAATGATCCTGAACACACTCATTGTAAAAACACACTCTTTTTAACTCACTCACACTCTAACACACTCATTCTTAAAATTGAACACCATCTTTATTCATACGTTATTAACAATATAGGTATCCCCCACTTTTCAAAAATTTCACGTTAGCTATTTCTCTTTTACAAAAGACCTACCTTAGTACCTGTTTTCGATACCCCCAAAAAAATCCAAAGAGGAATTGTGCTTTTGGGAAACAAGGCAAAAAGTGAAAATAGTATTCAGCGGTTTTTTTGCAGTGACGCCTTATGGAGGCCATGTAATCAGGAACAGATGGGAGAGTGGTTCTGCTCAGCTCCTTCCACAGGAGCTACACAGCATCTCAGCATCCAGCTGTTACAGCTTTAAAGAATGTCTGTGAGCATCTGTGTCTTATGTTGATTTCTTTTGTGCATCTGTTAAAAAGATGTTTCCTAAGGTATCAGAAAATCCTAAGAGGGGTTATTTTTTGGATATGAGAACGCTCAAAAATTGTTCCATATCAATTAAGGTCATTGTTTCTTTGCTTTATGCCATTTCAGCTTAAGCAAGTTATCACTAGAAGGCTCCACTTTCAGATAGTGGGGAAACTTGTATATAGATTGTAAGTGTAGTGTGATTATTTGGATATGTCTTCCCCAGAAAACTGTGAGCTCGAAGAAAGGAAGCATGACCTACTATTTGGTAAATCCCGCAGAGCAGAGTACATCATTACGGGATAGATGATTATTAAGCATTAAGAAGTAAAAAAGGAATGAAAAAAGTGTTGCTGGGCAAGTTGTATCTTTTCTTAGTTTTAATGTGAGTGTGAAAACTGTGCCTTTTATGAGTCCCCTGATGAAACAGACATTTATTAAGCATCTACTCTATGCTACACATTATGACTCATCCAGCCAGGAATTGAAGCAGGTATATAAACAATAATGATAACTGGAGATAACAGCCAAAGTGCCACGAGTAATCAGAGGGAGCCAGAGAACAGATCTAAAAGGTAGTTTAAGCTTAAAATCAGACAGTGTCGTAAGGGGCCAGTGGCACAATGGATAATGTGTCTGACTACAGATCAGACAGTGTCTCGTATTGGTAAACCATCCTCTGGTGGATGGGATGAGGGAGGTTGTTTGTAACATATACCAATTTGCATGGCCATAATTAAGCTACCAGTATCCTGAATAATCATCTCTCTTAAGCCAATACAAGTCTTCTCCAGCATCACACTGAATGAGGCATACCAGCTGATTTTTTCAAAACCTCTTTCTCCTCCTATCACCATGACCTCCCAATACCACATCGTTTTAACAATTGCCCCCAACCCATGTACTCTACAAAAGAAACAAAGTGGTTTTTGGAGGCTGTTAGCAAAGAGAAAATGGGAGCTAGAGAATGAGTTCCAGATGTGGTTAAGCTTACAGAAAACTGCTCTGTCCAGTTTTATGTGCTTCATGTCCAATTCTGCTGGCCTGCCATGGGTCATCCCTTCCTCAAAGGCTTCTTTTCCCCATTATATTGCCTACACTGGGTTCCTCACCAATACTTCCAACCCAGTTTTGCTGAAGAATCCAGAAATCTCTCAGAAAGGTAAGGAAAACAAAAGGAGATAGCATGTTTACAGGGAGGGCTCAAATCTAACCCAGCTCACATTCCCCCTGAGGCTTTAATTTGTATTTAGACATCAAATTTACAGGAATATGGGGCCTGGTGTTTGGGGGATGACTCAGAGTATATTTTAAGAGGTACTGGACACATGTTAAGATTATATTTTGCTTTAGAGCCAGGAAATAAAGTGTCTCAGCAGTGCCATGAGAAGGTGTAATTTCAAGATCTTGCTTTGGTTGCCCAAGTAAGAATATCATACAAGTTTGTAAAAGAAGGGCTTTATAGAAATTAGTCAATCTTAGCCCAAAGTGTTTTTAGTAGGGTTATTTGGCTTTGGGCTGCATTGTTTATCAGAAATCTTGAAAACAAAATAAGAACAACCAAGTGAAACAATCATATTCACCTCTTTGGGAGTTTGAAATTTATTTTTCCAAGTAGACCTTCAACCTACAATGTTCTCATTCATCATACCCAGACTTTCAAACTAGTGTGAGATTTTAATTTTCCACTCAAAATAAACCATGAAAACTAGTATGTCAGAAGAGGTCTCTTGGAGAATAAAATACTGCCTTTGATGATCAAAATAAAGAAAGGATGGGGAATCATAGACACAAAAATTAACCCAACCCAGTTAAAATCAATAAGAATGGTTTTTGTTGTTGCTACTGTTTAAATTAAGAATACCAATGAACTATCCCTGAACATTAGCATACATTCATTCTACTTTTTCTGTGGAAGATTTCAGACATGGGGAAATACTGAAGCTAATTACCAGCAAGAAAAAGAATGCTGTGTTTAAAAGGAAGTAGAATGCATCAAAAATCAAAGGCTGAATCAGGAAAGAACTTGGCTCAAGAGAAGGACAGAAACAGCAGATGATTACTGGGCTCCATGACCTTTAACTCATTTCCAAATAAAGCTGGCTTCATGAACTTGCCACCAATGCTGTCTCTCAAAGCCCCACACTCACACTGGCCCTGTTCTTGGGGCTTAATATTATGTGGTTGTCATCTTGAAATTGTTCATCTTATCTTTGAATTTGTGTTTTTAAAATAAAGTCTCCTGAGAAAATGGAACATGCGCTGGTGACCTGGAGCTTCAGCCCAAGAGAAGCCCCACCCACCTCAAGTCTTCTCCCTCAGATGGGCTTTTCAGCCACCCACTCTTCCACTCCCTAGTGCCTCAGGCCACTCCCATCTCTCTCTACCTGTCCTTTCCCAGGACTCTTCTGCCCTCTGGCCCCTTCTGGAGCCTTGACACCAGAAGAATCAACCTTCTTGGGACAGTGTGTGGTGGTGGCATTCCCATATTGGGCTGGTAGTGCCACAGTGCCCTAAGCAGATTCCTTGGATGGGGGAGATTCTCACCCATCTCCCAAACCACATTCTGAGTGCTTCCTAGTGCACAGGTTGCAATCCCTTGTGGGTTATCCATCAGCAGTGGGTTGGGAGAACAAAGAAATCCTGTGGGAAGAGGAGACTGACTTCTCTGCCCAGAGCAGGACACACATGTCAGTACAGTGGCTGAATATTGCTATCTAATTAGTGACTTTTATGAGCCTCTGTTTCACTTTTTCTTCACACAGTTATCTCTCCATATTTATATTTCCCCCAAGAGTTATTATTTTTAGTTACATAATCACCTGCCTCTTGCCTGCAGCTCTCCGCCCAGATTCTCATCTTTTGTTCCAAACACCCAAGGATAAAACCAGACACTGAAGTCAATTCCTCCCTCTGCTATTCCTTTTCCCTGGGGTCTTAGCACCTTAAGCCCTTTTTGCTTTTGCAAGACTTCAAAAATAATTTTTTAATGGGTTTTGATTTTTCAATGGGAGTATAGGTATACCACAAGCTATTCCATCATAGCTGGAAACTGATGACATAGTTTACTGTCATAAACAAGACAACTGTTCCTACTAACAGAAAGAACAAATGAACATCAACTGTTTCAAAATCCATCATTTTGAGTTCAGAAACTCTAAATCTTAGTTAGTTTGTATTAAATAATGTTTTATATTTGTTCTTTAAATTAGGCTATCTTTGGTTTTCTAATAGATACTTCAGATGATCAATATCACCTAATTGTAACATTATTCATGATGTTAAAAGTATGTATCCCATAATACTTCTAGATTGTCTGTCTGTATAGTGAAGTGAAACAATTAATTAAATTAGTTAAACAATTAGTTAATTTTCTAGGAAAAATCTGGCCCTACCTAAGGATTTACCAACCCCTATGTGACGGTGAGATTGCCACTGGTTGGACTCCCTAATATTTATAAAATTTCATGCAGAAAAGTCAAACTTGCCCTTCTCTTAGTTTATTCCCTAAATGTATTTAGGAAACTTCCTCTTATCAGTAACCTGGAGATTGGGTTCTAAATATACAAAATACTATTAATTCTTCATCGAACTATTTTTTAAATAAAAGGTTAGCTTTAAAAAAAAAAGGTTAGCTTTAAGAAATATTGCATAAGGAACACTACTGTAAAGTTATAGAGTCCTCTCTTTCCTCTTCTATCTAATAGAGCTGAAGAAAAAAAAATGCTTTAGATTTCATTGCTTTTTGGTCCCTCATATACAAACTATGCTACAGCACTGTGCCTTTGACTTGCATACACAGAGGTAACAAGAGGAAGTCATTCCAAACTTGCCATTTTATTTATTGCATAAATATTTTTAAGGACATTGATTTCCTTGAGAAGTCACAGGAGATGTTTCTGCCAGCTGTCAATATTGGGAAGAGTGATACTTCACTGAAAAAAATATTTTTTTTCATTTTTAGATACTCTAAACATTATAATCAATTATGTTTCATTTTGTTTGGCAGCTAAGAAGCTCAGAGGCAAATCTGAAATCCACTTCGGACTGTTATTTCAAGAATTTTGTGTATTAATCTTATTTCTGGTTTTACTTTATTTTCCTTTCCTCTGATTTCTGTACAGTTATCCTGCAGCATTGTATATATGTTTTCAGAGACAACCTGAAATAATTTCTGAAATAAAACAAGGGGTTAATAATATGCAAATAAATGACCAGACCTTAAGAATGGGGATGGGCTATGCTTAGGGTTCCACTGTTTCCATCTTTTGGATCTACCCTTGGCATGGGCAGAGCAGGCTGCTGTAGGACTCCATGTTCCAGCTTTTATAACAGGGATTTACCAGAAGCTCCTGTGCTGGCAGTGCCAGGAAAGTGAGGTGAGAGGAACATGGCAGCCCATCAAGAAGCTCAATCCATAATTCACTACAATTGATAGGGTAAAACTCTATTGTAAATATTTGTGACAGTCTCTTCCAGCTCTAAAATTTTATTTTAGTCTATAATTCTATAAGGAATCACAACAGTAACAGATTAATTCTGGTTTTGTAAGTTCTTGATGCTCTTGTGACCACTCTTCTCTGTGTTTCTTGAAGCCTTTATCTGTAGGGGTGCCCGTGCTCAGGTTCTTCCAGAAGGTTCTGTTCAACATTAAAATGTGGATGAGGAGAACTCATAGTCCCTGTTCCTATGCCTCCACAACATAACAAAAAAATGAAATTAGCAGCATACTTGCATCGGCCACCCTAGTCCCTACAGAAGGGATTCTTAAAGGAGGTGGGGGGGGTGTAATAGTAAATGTATTTACCCTTTAAAGAATCCATGGAAAAAATGTTACTAGCTTCAGAATCATTTGCCTCCTTTTCACCCTCTTTGTTTTCAGCAACTCTTTACTTAGACCTATTGCCTGGGGCAGGATATGCATAAATGAAAATTCTTCTCCTATGAAACACATCTTATAATTCCTATTATGAACTACATATGCAGGTTGCTAGGAGGATATACCAATCTTAGCAGATTTCAGAAGGGGTCCTTGGCAGTCTCTCATTCACTCAATCAATGTCAACCATGGCCTGGACATAAGGCAAAGCCACTGAAGGTAACTTCCAAAAAGGAGTTTAAGATCTGATAGAATAAAAAGAAGAGAAAGAAAGAATGTCAACATAGCACTACAGTTGAGAAATAGGGAAGGCACAGAAATGCCTCTATGAAGAGAGTGATCTACCCTGGGGGACGTAGAGAAAATTCAGAGAATTAACCTTGGTTGTGAAGGACAAGTGGTGGTTTGCCAGGGATAGAAGGGGAGGGGATGATTCAGGTAGAGTGGGCAGCAAGTACAAGATGTGGCAGGGAAATCTGCAACTCATGTTTGGGGAACTTCCCAGGAACGTGCATTATTTTTCATGAAGACTGAGAAGAGACCAGAAAGAAAGCCAAAAAAAGTAAGAAAGTAAGAAAGTAAGAAAGCAAAAAAAAAAAAAAAAAAAGAATGTAATGAAGGTGAGAAAGAGAGAAAGAAAGAGAGGAAGGGATGGGAAGGGATGGATGAATGGGAGGAGGGAGGGAGGGAAGAAGAGGGAGAAAGGTAGAAGAGGGGAAGAGAAGGGAAGGGTCTTCCCAAGAATGACATCTTGACCAAGTATATTCATTTTCAATTGCTGCTATAATAAATCACTGTAAACTTGGTGGCTTAAGGAGTACTAATTTGTTACCTTCAGAGTTCTGTAGGTCAGAAGTCTGACAGAGGTGTCTTTAACCTCGAATACACCTGCAAAGTCTTTTTTGCCATTTAAGGCAACATATTCACGGGTTCCTAGAATTAGGGCTAGAACATCTTTGGGAGCCAGTAGTCTGCCTGCCACATGAGGTGATGAAGGTTTACATCACTGGTAGAATGGGTCAACATCACACTGTCTCCTGTGGGATGCCCTGTGAGGAGCACTGTTAGCAGCATTCCTGGTGTATGGCTGCCAAGAATGCATGGCCTGACTCTAGGCAGGAGGAATCACTGAACAGACCCAGGTTGAGAGATGTTATACAGAATGAATACAGAATGAAATACAGTTACAGAATTCAAAATGTCAAGGCCATAGAATACAGGAAAAGAGTGAGGAAATGTTTCAGAGAGAAGGAATAAAGAGATATAACAATTAAATGCAACACATAATTAGGGATTAGGTCTTACATCAGAAGAAAAAAGAGATGTGGGGAACAGTTGAGGAAATGTGAATTGGTCTGGGCTTTGAGGGGTTGTGGTACCTTAATATTAATTTTCTAATTCATTGCCTTATATGGCAGACACATGGGGAAATTTTCTTTTTCGAGGGTAGAGGTAGAAAATACATATTGGAGGGTCTAGAAATGATGAAGCATCATGTTTGCAACTTTCTCTCAAATGAGACAGAAAAAGACTAATGATGATGGAGATATATATGCATGTGAGTGTGCATATGTGTGTGTATACATATAGAGATAAATGGAATAGTAAAAGTGGTAGAATGTTAATATAAGGGGTTCTGGACAAAGAAAATATGGTGGTCTTTAGGTTTGAAATTATTTCAAAATAAATTATAAAAAATTATAATGTAGATGTATGCTTAGTAAAATGGAAAAATACCCATGATTTTTTAAAAAATATTTTATTTATTTATTTTGAGAGAGAGGATGAGCACAAGAGTGAAGTGAGGGGCAGAGGATGAAGCAGACTCCCTACTGAGCATGGAGCCCGATGCAGGATTTGATCCCAGGATATCAAGATCATAACCTGAGCCAACAGAAGATACTTAACCAACTGAGCCACTCAGGCACCCACCCATGATTTATTTATACACGATTCCATATGTTTATGTGTTAACAGGAATAATCTCTTTACCCATAGAATTATAGATGATTGTTAACTCTCTCCTTATACTTGCCTGAATTATTGGACATATTTATAGGCTTTTACATTTTTCTGATTAGAAGGAAAATAAAAGGACTTTTTTTTCTATTTTGAAGTCAGTCTTTTAAAACTCCATAATTACAATTTCTCACTTGCAGTTTTTTAAGTCCCTTTGCTCTTCACAAACAAGACTAAAATTACACTATACATACAAATATATCCCTGCATATAAGGTACTCATACTTATGAAAGGCTCAAATACATGGATGTGAAATCATCACTTAAGGTATATATGTCAATCATTTCTAAGCAATGACCTAAAGTTGTTATTATATGTACTCATTTACATAATTAAGTGCTCTATTACATTAATCATCCTAAGTCTTGTGAACCAGCCACTCAGAAAATTAAAATTAAATCCAGTGACATTTATATAATACTCTACAGTTAACAAAGTGATTTCGTTAAATCTTCTGAATCACATTGTTTGGCTGTATTGCAAGAATCCATCTGTGTCTCACCTCAGACCTCTCTCGCTCATGAGACAGAGGCCAGCAAAGGCCTCCTCTTCCTCGAGGGAGCTCCTGAGAGTGTGTGAGTGTCCAAGCCAGTCAAGGGTGGGGAAAATCAGGAATGTGCCTCCACACATTAAAGATAACTAACTCTTGTCCTCACTTCTCACCCTGAACTACTGCCTCAGGCAGTCAGCTTGTGCTCATCCTCACAGCCCAGTCTGTTTTCTGAATCATCCTCAGAGAAAGAGAGGAATCTGCTCAGAGATCTGCAGGCTTTCTGTTCACCATTAAGCTCTTATCTTCATTCATTAATCCTAAGAAAGAGACCTGAAAACGGTTTTCCCAAATCAAAAATCATTAGCAGATCAATACCCTCAAGTGATGCATATATACATATACAGGTCAACTTCATTAATAATGAAGCATCTGCATCTCCAGTTCTAGCTGTTGAAACTGAAGCTGAGCAGTGCCTACTTTTGTAGAGATCTTACCTGGTGAGCCATTTAGTTTGCTTCGCAGAAGGAATGTTGTCTTTTGAGTATCCCGCTGGTCCCTTATTTCTGAGTGACTTTCAGTGGACTTTACCTTGGTCTCTCTTTCCACATCATGCTTTTTCATTAGTCCTGGCAGATCTGCACCATCACTGAGAGAATCCCAACTCACTCCTTTGTTTGGAATCTGTGGTTGTCATCAAAGGGGAAAGGAAGGAGACACCACAGTGTTTGAAAAGAGTGGCAAGAGGAGCAAAAGTGATTTCCGGATTATACCCTAGCATCCAGCCTGCTCACTAAACCAGTCGCACAGGTTGTCACTTGCCAGCAGATAGCAGGGCAGGAGTGAAACTGCTCTGCACAAGAAGGGGGTGAAGATAGACACAGAGGGAGAAAGGTGGATGAATATTCAGGAAAGTGTAGGCAGGAGACAAAAAAGCTAAGCATCAAGGAGGAAGAGAGGCAACCAAGATCAAGGAGTGAGATGTGAGAGAAGAAAAATGTTTACTGGAATATTTAATTAGAAACAGTCTTCTGGATATGCCCATAATCCATCTTCTTTTACCTTCCCCCATTCCCTCTACAAAAATCCTCATCACCTACTGGATTACAAATGATTTTAGGCAAATGGAGTTTTTTTTGCTAATCTTTCCTCTTCAATTCTGTTCCCTCTCACCCACTCTTCACATAGTCACCAAAAGGCTATTTTTAAGATATAAAATGAGAGGGGATCCTGGGTGGCTTAGTCAGTTAAGCCTCTGCCTTCAGCTTAGGCTAGAGTCATGATCCCAGCGTCCTGGGATGGAGCCCCCAGTCAGGGACTCCCTGCTTAGTGGAGAGCCTGTTTCTCCCTCTACCTCTGCCCCTCCCCACCATCTCTCACTCTTTCTCAAATAAAAGAATAAAATATTTTTTTAAAAGATATAAAATGAGACCACAAACTCCCCTGTCTAAAACACTTCATTTATTTCTCACTGTACTGATAATAAAAACTAAATTTCTGACCATGACCCCAAAAGTCCTGTATGATCTGGGCCATATATTCCCCCTAGCCCCAAGTCATATCTCCTTTCCCCAACTCACTCTCCGTCTGCCACTCTAGATCCTCATATTCTCTTAAAAATGCCTGGTCCTAGAAGTGTTATTCTAAACCAGATATGCCATGTTTACAGGGAAGTCACCTATAAACCTCAGGTCTTCCAGAAGCCAACGGGAAGGCGGAGATGTCAGCCAATGAGGAAGCTTCTAGTCTGACGTCAGACCAACATTTATTATTCCACCATCAGTATAAGAGAAAATTAATGGGCAGCTGCCTAGTTCTTCCCTGAGTGCCAGGATATCCCCATCATCACTAAGTGAGGTTACAAAGCTAGCAACAGGCTCCCGTAGTAGGGATGTCATGGTTCATAATATAAGTTTGATTTAGACAAAACTAGGTTTGAAACCTGACTTTACCACTGTGGCTGTATTTCTTAGTCTAGTTGCTTAATCTTACTGAGCCTCAATTTTCTACACTAAAATGTGGTAATTAGTTGACTTTGTGAAAGTGAAATTAGAAAAAGCATAGAAAGCTCTTTGTCATAGTAACCACTCAAACACTGCTAAATCCTGAACTGTAACTGAACAGAATTGCTGTTTTGAATTTTATTTTTGCTTTTACAAACCTCATAAGTCCAGAAGTTAAAAGATGAGTTAGGCAAGGAAAGAGCCAGCAAAGTAGTCAACTTGTCATGGTTTGGGACTGTGTTGGACTTTTCCTAAAGCTTTGGCAATATCGGGTGCAGTACTGGGCACACAGTGAAGCAATGTTTCTCAGGTGAGGCATGTCAACCCCTGCATCAGAAACATTTGTCGTGAGGCACATTCTTGAGATCCACCCAAGATCTCTCATTCAGAATCCCTGGGGTTGAGGGCAGTAATGGACATTTTAAACAAGTTTCCTAGATGATTTTTATTGCACAAACATATCGACAACATGTAACTGGCACTCAAACCAAAACTGACTGATTTATTGAACAGTAGAATCTACAGTTCTGATCTCAGAAGCACAAAATTTCCATTTAGCTTTGCATCTTTTAAAAAATCTTTTTCCAAAAACATAAACAATATGTTAGATTTTTTTTTAAATGCAATGAACAAAAGGTCAAGGGTTGCTGGGATATTTATTTCCAAGCCCCAGAGACTTCCTTGACATTCCAAATGCCCTCAGTGGGCCTGTAAATTGAATATTATATAACCACATGCTTATTAAACTCCATTCTCCCAGAGATTTGCCTCCATAATGCAGGTTCTATCAGGTGGTGGCTTATAGTTCATTTATAATATCAACATGGTGCCCTCATTCAACACTTTAGCATTCTTACTACTCTATGTGTCTGTAATAAAGAGTCTGACTCTGTTTTAGATTTCTGATTGCTGACAGCTTTGAAGCTACATCATTCCCCTTCTCTTTCTGCTCCAAGTCTGGACAAGCTGATAAGAAAGTCCGGGTGTTTCCTCCTTTGGTACCAGCAGGAAGTTCAAACCATGCAAGTCTCAGCCCATTGGAGTGAATACTCACTCCAGCCTTATACTCAGACCACCATAAAAAATCCAAGGGGTCACCCCTCTCTATTACTCCTAAGCTACTTGTGGACCTGCTTGGTAGTTTGTCTTGCTGTCCCTAGAAAGCCTCATTATGTGAATAGTAAACCTTTTCCTATCCTCTTAGTGTGTGTGTGTGTGGCATCTTCAGTCTAGACAGCCAAATCAAATTTTGCATGGTGGGAGGTCTATCTTGTATCCATAGAGTGACCTAAACCACTTGAAAAGGGGTAGTAGCCTTTTAGTCCCTCTCAGTGTCTGAAGTTTCTCTGTCCAGTCCACATATGACTGAGCTATTCATCTCCCCAACATGCTGCTCTGATTCTGTCATTTCTGCACTTAAGGATAGAATTAAAATTTTCAATGGTTTCTCTATAAAATCAAGTTCTAAAACCTTAGCCTGGCATTTAAGCGCATAATTTTAACCCGGTTTATCTTTCTAAGCTTATCTCCTGAACCATTTTTAAAAACTCCTGTTCTTTAGTCAAATAACTGAATTACTGATATCCAAAGGAATTTTAATGTCTGACTTGTATTGATATTGCCCTTGTATGTTCTTTTCCACTGTTGTCTTAAAGTATTACTTATCCTTATGATGTTATTTAAACTTTGAATTTCAACAATTTTCCTCTACAAGATTTTAAGAAGCCAGGAACCTCCTTTGTTCCTCCCATAGGACTTAAGGCAAAGCCTGGCACATCATATGTCCTTAATAAATATTTATTCTTCTGATTTGATTTTATAAAGAGTCATAAATCTACTCTAACATTTCTCAAGGGTAAAAAATTAAAATAAAGGATAATTTTTGATATTGACTTTTCATCCAAATTCTATGTTTTAATCATGTATGACTTTATGGGATTGCATTTGGGAAAATATTTTTTAATGAAATGGATCTGTGTTTTTGTAAATATGACACTGCTTAGGAACAGTACCATATGGGTCATAGCTTTATAAGTATTGTATCAGCTCCAAATTCTAAATTCCACAACACTCTGTCAGTTTCTCTGCTACAACTTCAGTTGTCATTCCCTAAAAAGTTCACTATACACACATAACACTCAAGACATTCTTCCGTGTCCAGGCATTTCTCCAACACACTCAACACTTTTCACGTATCTCTTTTCCTCTAATTAAGTGTAATTCCATTCATTTTCATTTTTATTTTGACTCACAAACTCCCACAAACAGGGTCACATGTCTGAAATAGTTCCCTTTCAGCTACTCTCCACATTCTATCCCTTTACATGTTCCATGTGTTTGGATAGTGTGAAAAATTTCAAGTTTCTGAAGTCTCTTTATAGGAGTTTTATGACTGTTTCTATTAGTTTAAGTCTCTCAAACATACTGCGCCACATTTTCTTCCTATCTTTTAATTTTTATAGCTATGTAATATTGATCATAACATCATTTAAATCTGGCAATGAAAGACTTTCCTCTATTGATGGAGAAAAAAATCTTCATTCATGATGATGGAAGCTAATAAAGCAGTTATCTGAGGCAAGGCTGTGCAAGTTACAAATGATGGCATGTGAGCCACATGTTACTAAGCTCTCTCAATTGCCAAAATTTATTTCATTCCTTTAAAAAAACGCAGCCTAAATTTCCAGCTGCAAAAGGCAAAGTGGAAAAAAAAATTACAAATTAGTGTTGGGTTTCTCAAGAATGTGTAGTTTTTGGAATCTAGCATCGTCACCTATGACTTCTTGCAACACAAGTAACATTTATCTGTAAAATATGGAAATAATCCTGTGAAGACTCAAATTGTAAGTAGAGAACATTTTAAATTACACACTTGAAGAACTTCCTGTAAATTAAATCTGAAAGTTCCATTGATATTCCAAATAAGGTTTCTCATCTTTGCAACAAATGAATAAAATAATCATTCCTAAATAAAGACCATGTGCTCAATAATGATTATATTCTGTTATTTCTTTTGTATTCACCCTGTAATGATCAAGCTAACAAATCCAGAATAGCAGTTTTACATTATAATGCTGCCACCTTTTTGTGGGGTTTTGATCCTAAATATGACTACAGAAGCTGGCCCCCAAATGTCTCTTTGGCAATGATCCATTTTGGCTCCCATTACATTCTATCATATTCCCCAAAGGGGCATGCTAAATGGAGACATTTTTCTTTATCAATTAGCCACTAGAACAACAGTAGGAAAAGTAGCTGCTCTTACTTCTGTCTCAGAGACTTCAAGAGCTGGTTTTCAGGCAAGATCTGACTTTCAATTTTTGAATACTGACTAATAAGCTTCCTGTTAAAATGTAGACTGAACAAGAATTTACTTTCTTTCTAGAAACCTCACTAAGAAGGCAGTAAATGTGTTAAGATATATACATCTACAACCATAAAGAGAATGGGAAAAAAAATGAAAATAGAATTTTGAAAGCTGAAAATCAGATGGATGAGTGGTTACTAAGTTAAGAAACTAGAAAAAGCCCAGAAGTGGTTCGAAGTGAGGAAACTCAAGGTAACTTCAGAAACAAAGAGATGCATGTTCTAAAGCCAAAGAAAGCCTGGGTATTTGGGATATCAATTACCTCTGCAAATGGAGGTTTGAGTGAGGAAGAAAGCCAGAAGCTTAGTTGATAATCTGTATAAGAAACAACCCCATGGAACTCCTCTCTCAGACTGTTCAGCCAAATGACCACTTCCTTCACCGTGAAAGAAAAGTTTTGCTCACAGGAGAAATTGAACCAGAGAGACTCCAGCCTCACTTTGTCACAAAATATGAAAGAAATGTACTAAAAACAGGGAGAATAGATTAATTATGAAACTTCTGAGAGGTAAACTTCCTCCATATCTACCCCAGCCTCTTCTTCCACTTAGTCCCAAAAGCTGGCAGGAACTCAAAACCCTAAGGCATGAAAATGGAGGATTTATCTCTAGGGAACCTGAGCCCCCAGAAAGACACATTGATATTGATAGCTGGGATCCTCTAAGAAAATATCTCAGCCAGATTATTTTACACCGAAGCCCACTACTCAAGAAGGCCTATCCACTCATTTAGAGTATAAAAGCAACCTATTTTGGTGCCTAAAATATGAGCACACCACCATTAACACTGAATATGAAAAAAAAAACAACCCTATGATAAAAAGTGCATTGAACAAAACAAAACAAATGAACAAGAATCAGAAAAGAAGTATTGAATGCAACAGAAGAAAACTTCAAACAAACAACTTAATTAATCCTTATCATCTTCAGAGAAATGAAAAAGATATAGCATACTCCAAACAAGAACAGAAGGCTACAAAAAACCAACATTTATTGAATAAAAACAAATTCTTGGAAGTAGGAGGACACAGCAGAAACAAACATTTTAATTGAAGGAATATAAGATAAAGTTTACTAAGTCAAGTAGAAAGCATGACACATCTGTTTAAGAGATAGAAAATAAGAAGAATGATAACATAATTAAGAGGATCAATCTGGAGGGCCATCATCATTTTAATGGAATATTCTGAAAAAGAAAAAATAAACCAGAGGGGTAGAAATTATTACAGAAATAATTTGAAAATGTGTCAGTGCTAAAAAAAAAAAAATTATCTTGCAAAGGGAGAGACCCACAAAATGCCCAGTACAATACATGAGCAAAGATCCATGTCAGTTCCTTTAGTCAGGAAATTTTAGGAGCTAAATGACAAAAAGGAAATCCTAAAACCTTCCAGAGAGTAAAAAACATATAAGAATCAGGAATCAAATTCACATTGATTGCATCACTTTAATACAGCAACTGCAAAATAAAGTGCAACCTCAGAATCTAGAGGATAATGGAGTGATATTTCAAACTCCTGAGGGAAATGATTTTCACTCTAACAACCTTTAATTACAAGACTAGAATAAGGACAGCAAGTTCTCAAAAAATATGTCCTATGAACTCTTTCCTAAGAAGTTATTAAACGACATGTTCCCAAAAAACAATGGAGGAAACCAAGAAAGATGAAGACACAAAACCTAGAAAACGGTATGGTCCAAGGTCCAACAGAGGAGAGAGGCAAAGGAAATCTCAAAAATAGTAGTGAAAGAATATTCTTTGCCAACACCTGTGTAGCAGTTCTAGACTACCAGTCCAGACTTGAAGGAAGATAGAAGGTTACAAGAGATATGTCTTCAAGAAAAAATATATAATGTGATAGTTTACCTGATTTAACTGAATATATTCAGAGGAGATTTTGTATTTCCAGGAGGAAGTTCAAGAATGAATTAATGGTAGTAAACAGTACATAAAATTTAAAATTGAAGAAGGTGATTAGTCTAGGGAAAACAAAAAGGTATAAAAAACGTTGTTAATAATGTTTACAAGAGAATAATATTGTAATTAATGAATACTGAACTAAGAAAATTATGTTGAGAAAATATGAGAGCTAAATTATCTTCCATAGTAGGAAGTGAGGGGATAATATCTAATGCTGAAAATCAAGTAGTAAAACCAGAAACATATTATTGAGAAATATGAAATTAAATACCAGAAGAAAACTAAAAGATGAGGGGGACTGCTTCTTGAAATTGAATTGAAATAGGATAGAAAGAGGCAAAGAGACCCCTGTTTTTTACTGAAAGCCTTAGAGAGCAATTTGAAACCTAAAGAGAAATTTAAACAGTGTACATAAATAATTTTGATTAAAAGTAAAATTAAATATAAAAATTAGAAATTATAAAGAAGAACTTAATTAGGACTGATTCTAAAATGCATATGAAAGCCCAAGTATTGAGAACAGCCAATGCAAGGTAGAAATACTTTTCCTGTCCTTTTTTTTTTAAATGTAGGCTCAGCATGGAGCCCAATATAGTGCTTAACTTTACAACCCTGAGATCAAAACCTGAGCTGAGCCCTTCAACACAGATGAATGGATAAAGTTATGCAGTCATCAGAAAGGCTAAATACCCACCATTTGCATCAACATGGATGGAACTGGAGGGGATTATGCTAAGTGAAATAAGTCAAGCAGAGAAAGACAATTATATAGTTTCACTCATATGTGGATCATAAGCAATAGCAGGGAGGACCACAGGGAAAGGGAGGGAAATCTGAAGGGAAAGAAATCAGAGAGGGAGATGAACCATAAGAGACTATGAATGCCAGGAAATGGACTGAGGGTTTCAGAAGGGAAGGGGCTGGGGGGAGTGGGTAAGGCAATGGGTATCAAGGAGGGCATGTGTTGTGATGTGCACTGGGTATTATATGTAACTAATGAACTGAACACTACATCAAAAACTAATCATGTACCATACAGTGGCTAAATAAACATAATAAGAAAACAAAACAAAACAAAAACCTGAGCTGAGATCAAGAGTTAGACACTTAACTGACTGAGACACTCAGGTGCTCCAAGATATAAATATATTTTATACAGCTTCATAATTAAGGTAGTGTACTACTGGCATAAAGATAAATAAATAAAGCAATGAAACAAAGTAGAATAGAAGAAAAGATCTATATATGTACAGTCATTTGATTTACAACAGAAACGCTACTATAATTTAGGGAGGAAAGATTGAAATTTTCAATAAATATTGTTGAACTAATTGAATATCCATTTGCAGGGAGGATATGAACCATGGCCCTTACCTCACAGAATATACAAAAGTTAATTAGATATAGACTAGAGAGTTAAAAGCAAAAAATAAAGCTTTTAGAAGAGAACAGAATAATAGATCTGTAAACTTGGGGTTAGATTTAAGTAGCATAAGAAAAGCACTAATTATAAAACAAGAGATTGATAAATGAAATTTTAACACAATTAAGAACTTCTAGGGGTATCTGGGTGGCTCATTTGGTTAATCCACTGCCTTTGGCTCAGGTCATGATCCCGAAGTCCCAGGATCAAGTCATGCATCAGGCTCCCAACTCCATGGGGAGTCTACTTCTCCCTCTGACCTTCTCCCCTCTCAGGCTCTCTCTCACTGTCTCTCTCTCTCAAATAAACAAATAAAATATTTAAAAAAAAAAAAAACTACAAGAACTTCGATTAATCAAACATTTAAAAGGCAAGTCACAGAGGGATTAAATTTAGAATACATAAGTAACTACCAATCAATAATATAAATGTAGACAACCCAAACTTTATGGGCAAAAACCTGAGTAAGAATTTTATAAACATGGATATCCACATGGGCAATATTTATTTGGGGAAAAGTGCTCAATTTCATTACTCATTAGGCAAATACAAATTAAAAACAGAATACCACTGTGCACTCACCTGAACATCTAACATTTAAAAGACAGGCAATAGCAAAATTTGGTGATGAAGGGAGGTAATGAAGGGGGGCAACATCTACCTCACATGTCACTAGCAGAAATTTAAATTGTATAACCACTTTGGAAAATTGTTTCAGTATCTATGACAGAGTAATTCCACTCTTAGTAACACATACATTCAAGAGGAATGGATGCATACATCTGCCAAAAAATGTATATGAGAATTTTCATAGCAAATTTATCCAATAAAGAAAAACACTGGAAACAACCCAAATCTTCATCAGCAATGGAGTAGATAAACTATGGTATTTTGCTATAATGGGATATTAAGTAGCAATTAAAAAGAGCAAACCAACATTAAATGCAACAATGTGAATGAATTTCACAGACATGTTGGGTGAAAGAAGCTAGACACAAATGAGTACATATAGCATGATTCCATTTATGTGAGGTGTGTAAGCAAAATAAATTTTCAGTAATACAAATTATAGTAATTATTCTGAGGACAGAAATAGTGATGGGAAAGATGCACAAGGAAGCCTTCTGAGATATTGGAAATATTCTGTATTTTGATCTGTCTTGTGGATCCTTAGGTATGCTCATAAATAAAAATTCAATAAACTACACACCTAAGATTAATGCACATATATTTTTATACCTCAATAGAAAAGAGAAGTTTGTTTGTGGGACATCGTTTTAAGCTCCTTCACCTCCCTCAGGGTCTCCTTGTAGCCACTACTCCTAGTTTCCAGTAACCTCTGTTTGTCTTATTTACTCTTAGATACTTTCCAATGTCACAACACTAAACACCTTCTTCCCCCAACTACTCAAAAGTTAACAGTTTAGCCATCTCAAGCTTAATGTTCCAGACATTCTGGCCTTCCATCAGCCCTAAGTAAAATACCTGCTCTTGGAGAAAGTGCACAGACTATTTTTAAGATTCCATGATGTCATCTTACTCCACATTCTAAGCTTGCTGAAGTCCTCTTCTTCACCCAAAGCCCCCGTACCACCCACAAAAAAAAAAAAAGAAAAGAAAAGAAAGAAAGAAAAGAAAAGAAAAACACAGAGAACAGGTATGAGGGGTGACTGTAAATTAAAAAAAATTTTTTTTCTGGTGGCATAAATTTCATTTTCTTTATATTTTTGTAATTTTCATATTTTTCTACCTTTTTCTTTCCTTTGCACTAGTCTTATTTCTTCTTTTCTCTGCACCTGTATCTGTTATACTTTAAAAAGACATGAAGAATGAGTTGATTCTAGAATAATTTCTTTAATAAATAGATTTTTAGAGCAGTTTTAAGCTTAGGGGAAAATTGATCAGAAAGTACTAGAGAGTCCCATATATCCATCCCCTTTCAAGGACACCAATCTTTCTAACTAGTTTCCCTAATATTAACATCTTGCATTGGTGTAGTACAATTGATGAAGAACTATTGATACAATATTATTAACTAAAGCCCATTGTTTACATTAGGCTTCACATTTTGTGGTGTACAATGTTATAGTGTTTTAATTTTAAGTAAGCTCCATGCCTAATCCAGGACTTGAACTCATGACCCTAGGATCAGGAGTCATGCTCTACCAACTGAGCCAACCAGGTGCCCTTTATGGGTTTTGACATATGCATAATGTCATGTATCCATCATTACAGTATCACACAGAATAGTTTTCATACCTGAAAAATGCTCTGTAGCCCCCTGTTCACCTCCCTCCTCCACCTCTGTCTCCCATCTCAAACTTCTGGCAGTTTCTGATATTTTTATTCTCTCTATAGTTCTCCTTGTTCAGAATGTCATATCATTGGAATCATACAGGATATAGACTTTCAGACTGGCTTCTTTCACTTGCAATATGCACTAATGTCCTCGATGTATTTTCATGTCCTGGTAGCACTTTTTACAAAAGTATTGTTAGGTAATAGTTCATTGTTTGGTTGTACCACAATTTGTTTACCCATTCACCTATTAAATTATATCTTGGTTGCTTCCAGTTTTGGCAATTATGAATAAAGTTGCTATAAACAGTTGTGTGCATGTTTTTTGTGGACATAAGAGGAAGGGAGAGAGAATCTCCCCAACGTGGGGCTCAATCTTATGACCACAAGATCATGACCTGAGCTGAAATCAAGTCAGAATTTGGGTAAATACCTGGGGGTACAGGTCATACGGTAAGATACTGTTCAACTTTGTGATAGATAATTTTTTAAACATTCTAAATACAAAGAAATGAGGTACTTCTTCAGAACAGAACATTGGAAATGGCCTTTTTCCCATCACTACCTCAGTCCTACTTAGTAGTAGATCTCAGAATAGTTCAAGTTTTCACATTTTAATCTACATTTCTTCTCTTGAAGGAGCCGCTAAACTCCTCTGTAAAACAAGCCAGAATCAAGTAGATCTGGGTGGTGAGGAAGAGAACCAAAATGCTATAGAAAAAATTCCATTGGTAAGAGCCCTTTTTGGAAGGGGGTGGGGGTATGAGATTTGAAATGAGGTATGTCAAGCTTGACTCCAAAATCTGCTTACTAGTTCCTCATTATAGTTACTTAACCTACCATAGCCTCAATTTCCCATCCATAAAACAGTGATTAACAGCATAATGGCACTGGAGAAAGCTTTGATGAAATGGCATATTTCAAACACAAAACAGAGCCAGGTATATGGGAGACCATCAACAAAAGTTTATTTCCCTCCTTTGATTAAGACTACATGATTACCACACTAAACTTTTCCTCCCCCCACCTCACTGGGACAATACCAGTGGGACCTCCTCTCGGGAGACCAGGAAATCTCTGATAAGACTTCCAAGTGAATTCTTGAAAAGATTTCTAAGATTGAGTGACATCCTGTGGAAGTCATTAGAAGTAGGATAGTAATAGGCCTTGGCAGTTCTCTTGATAGATTTACTCCCTAATGCCTTTTAATGTATTATCCTCCCTGGAGTATTTGCATTTTAAATTAGGATTTCAGAAGATAATATGAAGAAATTAGTGTCCAGCTGAATTTTAATCAATCTTGTGAT
The DNA here is from genome assembly GCF_009829155.1 of Mustela erminea. NCBI lineage: Eukaryota > Metazoa > Chordata > Mammalia > Carnivora > Mustelidae > Mustela > Mustela erminea. The sequence continues at coordinate 55,317,023 of NC_045628.1, read as the reverse complement.
TGACTCTCCTTAACCTGTCCCGAGAAATACCAGTCATTTTGCAACATAGCCTAAATGGTCCACAGAATTCAACTCAGACTCTTCTAACAACAATGCAATGTGGGATCATTGTTCCTACACTACAAAGTTCAAATGAAAGGACTGCTTGGAGCCTTATGAAAATGAGACTGCTATTTTCTATGAATGTGAGGGTAAAAATCACTTTTCATGGAAATATATCTATCTTTAGATGTGTTAGCTCTAACTACCACAGGGAGTATCCAATCAAAGTTAAGTGACTTCACAGATATCAAAAGTGCTGAGATTTGCTGATCACATCTGGGATATGTCAGACTTCTTAGAGATAGTTCTGTGCTTTCAGTGTCATTATAAATTATAGTTCCCTTTTTTCTCCCTAGATGATTACCAGGAGATTAACAGTTATTTAAATGAACCAATATTTTGGCTCTCTGCAAGTCATAGATCCTACCATTCTTCCCCCAAGATAATTTACCCTCCCAGTTCTCAGGGTTATATTTGTGTCATGGAGCCAGTGTTTTCCTTCCTCAAAAGAGGGCAAGACCCATGTCTTATTTGCCTATGTACTTGGTAGCATGAACCCTTGTGTACATGGTGTTGACTATCTATTGGCAACTGTCATAGCCTTATTGTAAAATAAGAAATTAAAGATGCAAATTCTCTATTTACAAAGTGATTTGATTACCAACCCGGTAGTTTAATAATTTGCATTTTATAACTTACAGGAACTATGTGGTAGTATTAAAAATAATCGTAGTAGGCCCTGGCATTCTTAATATATATGTCCTGAGACATTTACAAACTCCTCAATTCACAGATTCCATTTATAGTATGGAATTTCTCTTGTAAATTTCAGTCAAGTATCACTAAAAACTTTTAATTGATCCCTTAAGACCTTTATAATTCTATAAATAGAAGACTAGACTCATTTATAAAGCTAACAATATGAATTCTGTCTGGAAAATTTATTGAAATAGTTTGTGAATTGCCTTTCCTTCTTTCCTTATGGAGCACATGGTAAAAATATTCATATCATGGACCCAAACCACTACCAATGTCGCACTCCTTCTCTATAACTTATCCCAAGCATCTATTTCTCTGTATAAGCATCATCTACTTCTTAGGTTGTATAACTTCCTCTTCACACCATGACAATATTGTTTTTAAAGATTTTATTTATTTGTCTGTTTGTTTGTGTGTTTGAGAGACAGAGAGACAGAGAGAGAGAGCCTGATCTAGTGAGGGAGGAGCAGAGAGGAAGGGAGAGAGAATCTCCCCAACGTGGGGCTCAATCCCATGACCACAAGATCATGACCTGAGCTGAAATCAAGTCAGAACTTTAACCAGTTGAGCACCCAGGCACCACACCAAAACTTTTTTTATTTCTAGTTGGTTTTGGTTGTCTGTTTTTGTTTTTTTTTAATTATTTTATTTTTTCCGTTTCTTTGTTTAGTATAGGTACTTTCCATAAAATACAGATTGTTGCTTCATAGAAGGTGCACAAATGGGGGGATGAGCTAAGAACCATAAAGTCAAGCTGAGATGAGGATGTCTGGCATTAGATAGGCTCCACCTGAGGAATGTGACTCCCTCCTACCAACTAGCCTCCTCTCGGTATGTAGGATTCAATTGTGTACATCGGCAAAATTCAAACTATCAAATTATGTGAACTATTGGAATTGCTTAGCAATTGTCAAAACTGCACATATTAATTCTCTAAATGCCAATGGTCTTACAATGATTTTTTTTTTAATTCTAACATAATTCATGAATATACAGCCTTTTTTGAGAAGGAGAGGGTTGTAAACTAAATTAGTGAGTCCTATTGTGAGTAAGAAACTGGGTTACTTGTCTTATGCTCTAGAAACACGACATTTAATTCTCCCAGAAACTTTATGAGGTAGGTATATTATTCCTGGTTTTACAAGAAACTAAAGCTCTGAAAAGATTTAAACTTGCCCAGTATTATACAACTGAAAATTGGCTGGGAAATCATTCAAAGCTGGGTCTGACACAACAGTGCTATTTTCTCTTGGACCTTTGCTGTTCAAAATGCCTACAGCATTAGTGTCACTGGATGGCTGCTGTAAATGCAGAATCTCTAAGAAATACAAACCAGTTTACAGATAATTGAGATTGGGTCTGCCAATCTCATACATGCCAAGGAATGAATGGAAAAACTAAGAAACTGAGGTACACAGAGATTGAAAGTGTTGACAGGGTTTATTCACTACTTAATTATATAATCTAACCTTTGAATTTATTCCTTTTCTCCAGGAAAATTTCCACAAGTCAATATTATACAGGATGATATCTCTTAATAAGCAATAAAAAAGTAATATGCTCCAAGCTAATGATAGATTAACCACAATATTTTTCCAGGCAAGGGGAGATGAAAGAATAAAGTCCATGTTTAGTTGAGGTGTATCCTTTAGAGGAGCACTGATGTCCAGCTGCTAGTATAAGAGTCCTCTGTTGCTAAAGCATGTTGCTAGGGAATATGGGCCATGGTGTTGGCATTGCCCAGCGAGAGGAGCTCTGAGGCCACTCCATGGTCTTCATCACTGCAGGGAAGAGTTGCCTTTACTGGCAGGAGCTAATGAACACCTCTTGGATAATCCTCACAAACACTCAGTCTTTATGTCTAAATGTCCCTTTGCCATAGTTGCTTCTTCATGTTTTTATTGAAAGCCCTCAGGGGCCCACCTCAGCAGCCCAGCTTATCACCAGCAACAGATGAGATGACAACACTCTGTCACAGCAGACCTTACTCTTATAGCAAAAATGATGTTACTATTAACAATTTTATTTTTGTCATAAACAAGTGGATTTGAAATCAGATCAAACCCATATACAAGCTTAAGTTACTTCAATTCCCTCTTCCAAACATACTCCTCTTCTAGTCTTTCTTAGTAGTGACACTGTTCAGTTGCTCAGACCAGTCCTAATGGTCATCTTTATTCTCTTTCTATTGTCCTACATATAATCCATCACAACTTTTTTTTGATTTCCCCCATAAAATATCCTAAAATTCAACCACATTTCACCATTATCACTTCTTCCAAAAAACCCCATCTTTTTCCTGGGTAACTATATGGTCTCATAATTCACTATTTTTTCTTATTCTACTCTTTAACTTCTATAAGTCATTCACTACACAGAAGTCAAAGTGATATTTTTAGTTACTTCTAATAATTCCTCATTGAATTAAGAATAAAATTCAAATTCCACGATCCAGCCACTCTTTCTACCAGTTTCTTTCTCATTATCCATGCTTGAGTTAATACTGGCCTTCCTTCTTTTTCTGGAACATATCAAACTCATTCTCACCTCAAGGTTTTCATACCCAACTATAATGCTACTCCTTCAATTCTTTCTGTGCCCTTTCTCACACTCACACATCAACTCAAATATCAGTTGCTCAGAAGAGCCTTACCTGATCATCTTAACTAAAGCAACCCCTCCTGGCCCTGAAATGTATTCCAAAAGACAGTTTTATTTTTTTCATAGCACTGTTGCAGGTTGGGTTCCCCTGGAACCAGAGACTGGGTAGTGGCTTTGCTTGTAGGAAGCTTATTAGAGATTTTCTTGATCAACATCTGATGAAGGGAAGGAAAATAAGAGGCTTTGACTATCAACAAGGGGGAGGGCAACATTTTTATATCTCACATCAACTCAAAGATAGAATATAAAGGTCTAGAGAAGTCACAACCCAATATTTCAAGGTCATTCTTTTTTGTATGTCAGCTTCAGGATAACAGACATTTGGGGCTGGGAAGAAGAAGGAAAGAAAGGAGGGAAGGAAAAAGGAAGGAAGCAAGCAAGGAAGCAAGGAAGGAAGAACAAATGACCTTACCTTCACTGATATTTGCTCTGTTTTGGATTAGGATTAGATTAGTTTATTGCCCAAACCAAGTGGAACTGAGGTTAGATTTTACATATAATTACTTAAAGAAAAACACATACAAATATACTTAACATTTTATGTGTAAAGCTACCTATATATCTATGTACAGTGACATATATAGATATGTAAAGATATATTAGATGCCAGGTGGTTTCCAGATAGTGAAATAATATTGAAAATAATACTCTTCAGAGCCATAATTTTTTACTCAATTGTTAGGACCTGTCTATCCAATACACACTTTTAATAGTGGCATGAGATATGTGGAAAATACAAGGAAGAAAAACGCATGCAAACAGCAAATGCCAAAATCGAACTGAAAACTCAAGGCATGCCAAAGTCTAAAAGGCATGATATGTGTACAGAAGCAAGCTGAAGCGGTCAGCCAGGCTCCATGAAATAGCTTTCAGCTCAGCTGTGAAGTCCAGAATAGGATTTTCTCATCTACCCTATTCTTCATTCTTTGGTTTCTGCATGAACCCAAATAAATACATTCTTTATCTAGATGGGTGTGTCTGCCTTCTGGTGAGGGTCTAGTTACTGGTTTTAGGGAGGAACTGAGTATTGAAATTGGCCATGGAAATCTTGGTTTACATTGCCTTTGAGCCGCAGTCTTGTTTGCTCAGGGAAAGGAGCTGGCTGCAGGAAGAGGCACCTTCTTCCTCTGCTGCTGAATTTCAATAAGCAGAATCAATCAACAAAGTCAGGGCACTGTTCAGACCTGACAGGCTCTGGGCCTTCTTTGGGATGAGGCCAGACTAGGGATTTAAACCTGACACAGAACTTGTTGGATTTAATATTAAAGAAACATGAAGCAATGGCATGTCCCCAGGAGGCTCTTTCTCCTTGACACAGGAATAGAAGTTATGGCCACATGGCCTTATCTTTTTTGCCCTGTTGTCAGAGGCTACTTAGACATAAAAGACACCTTCTTTTGAAGAGAGTTATGGAAACAATGTATAATAGTTGCTAGTTATACATTTTACCAATATAATTAGCAAACAAATGCCATAGATTATAAATAAGGAGTGTGTGAATTTAGAATTTCATTCTGTCCATAGCCTTCCTTTCCTTGGAACTTGAAAGCCAGTACATTCAGCTGCCAGAATAAATCAACTCCACATTTTGGAGGCTTAACTTCAGTGCAGTCACCATGCAAGTGAGATTCAAGGGTTTGCTGCAGATCCTGGTGTGTTTTCGGTTTCCCTGTTGTGAATGTTTAGTAGTGGTAACCCCTTCAGTGTTACTTCTCCCAAGGTATCTCTGATTCCCCTTGATTTATTTCACCGACAGAAATCACACTTTTAATCTGTCTGTACCTCTGAGCCAACTGAGAAAAGAGGGAACACAAAATGGCCCCATTTTTTGTGAATTATCCAAACACATTGTCAGCAACTCTAAATACTGCTCAAGATTAATTTCTCCATTGGTTCCTTCTTGTGTTTTGGCCCTAAGCTTTGCTAACTGTGACTTTTGGCTCTGGTTCCTTTTGGGCTTCCTCCTCCTGGCTTCCACCTTGTCTCAGTAGCAGAACTTCTAGCTCTGACCATCAGCTGTGTCCTTGATCTGGTTTGTTGCATGTCCTTAAGGTCTCCCGCTCTCTTCCCCATAGACCTGGGGTGAGGTACTAAGGTAATTTCAAAATTCATGGCCTAGTTCTGATGGCATTTCGTGGAAAGAAGGGAAACCAGAAAACCTTGTCTTCTAATATTCTTTCCCTACCCTGAAAAACAGATTAAAATGTATTTTGCCCTTCTGGACAGCATAGGTGTGTTATAAAGATTAATATCTGTGGAGCCTATGTGGATTAATGGGAAAAGCAGCCATGTAGAAGATTGCCAAGCTATTGCCTTGGCAACACCTCCACATTAGGAAGAAACCTTTAACACAAGCTGTAATTACAACTAAGGAGACTGTTTTTGTTTTTATCAAGCAAACCAAACTCTGTATTTCCAGGTGCCTTTTGTCTCCTTCAAATTAGCCATTGGGTGAAACTGTCACTTATTTCACTGATTAAAGCAATTAATCCCTGCTCAAAAAACTGTTTGGAATGACCTTTTGGTATTGCCTTAAGGTCTCATGGCATATTTTTTTCAAATATCCTTAATGACAAAAAGTCTTCATCCTATTAGGGTGGCCCTCAAAGTACCAAATACAGATAGAAAGTTAGCCATTAATCTACTAGGAAACATTAGAGAGACGGAGAGAGAGAGAGAGAGAGATGGAAAGAGAGAGACTAGACTCTATCCATAACTATAACCATATATAGAGAGAGGACTGATTCTAAAGTAATAAGGTGTATATGTGTGTACAAATCCATGCTCCTAGGGGTGAGTGTGTGTATGAAAGAGAGAAAGACAGAGAATATCCTAGGTTTATTGGTAGAGTAGTGACTTTATGTTTCACTGAACAAGGAAAGCAAATCTAACAGACCATGCATGCTACAACTTCCACCCCATCAGGAAAATTTCTCAGCTTCAATCTTGATTGGAAGCACAGAAAAAAAAATTATTATTTTGCTGTCTGCTAGAAGGTCCCATGGGGCACAGTATGGGAACACCTTTCCTGAACCCAAGACTCACACAACGTGGTCATCATCACCCATCTCTGCTGCTCCAGAAGACCAGACAACAGGACTGGATGTGCAGACTTGTTCTGAAGAAAATGTGCAAACTGTCAGACTGCCTCTAAAATGCAAGCTACCCCCCTTCCCACCCACTCTCCCCTTTTTCCACTGCGGCTAGTCTCTATCCCCATTATTCTTTCCCTCAGGCCTCTCTCTGCCTTTATAAAGATAAGCAATTATTTTCAGCTTCAAGAAGGATGCTGCCCCTTAGGGTCTTTCTGAATGTAACAAATCTGGGAAAGGCGGATGATTTACAGATTCAACAACTACCTGGCAGATACTGTGCGATATTTTGCTGTCAACCCCAAAGGACTTATAAACATAGTTTTTCTAGTCACAGAATATCTGTAAGAAAAAAAAAGGGAATCAAAGCTTTTCCTCTCCTTTTAAAAAATCTGGTTCCTTCTTTCCTTCCCATTGGCAAATAATTCCATTTTTTGATGCCTACAAAAGAAGCAGAAGCATTCTTACTTTGTAAATTCTGGTATTTCCTAATTCATATTGTATATGATTCTTCTTCAACATTAACAACGGACAGAATTCCTGGGTTTGTACTATTTTCTGGATTCACAAGTCAGTGTGTGTGTTGGGATTGGTGGGGTTCTGCCTGTCAGATTCTACTGAGGACCACTGATGCTAAGTCAGGACATGAGAACTCAGTTTTGTTTTGTTTTTTAAAATTTTGCTCATTTATTTGAAAGGGAGAGAGAGCACAAGAGCATGAAGACGGAGGAGCAGACTCCCCGCTGAGCAGGAAGGCCATCATGGGGATGCTGAGCTCATTCCCAGGGTGCTGGGATCATGTTCTGAGCCCAAAGCAGATGCTTAACCATTGAGCCACGTAAGTGCCCCGGGAACTGAGTTTATGTTCTTGCTCCTAATTCTCAGTGGTGTTAGTCACCTCTCAACCTGTAACTGACATACCTACCTTCTCACTTTGCCAGGACTGACAATTTGCCACATTTCAGGAAATGCTTTCGTGTATGCCAGAGCATACTCAGGCCCCATGTTTACAGTTTTTGTTGTTGTTGTTTTCTATTTTAATCCCTCTGGCAGATTACTGCAACATTTAGAATGGATTGGTTGGGTCTGCTTTGCCCTGTTGCCTAAATTCAACTCATCTTAACAATCATTTATGGAATCCGTGCTAAGGACAGATATAAACACTGTAAAAGGTAAATAAAAGGTTGAGACATAATCAACAATCTAAATGGGTAGATAATTTGAGCACAAAAAGGAATGTAACATAAGGAAGAGTAAAACAAATGTCTTAAGATATACGTGACATTACTCTTTACTATTATACTGTTAGATGTTGGCCATCAGGAACAGTATGGTGATAAGAAAAAGAGTGAACAGAAAGCAGGAAAGGAGGTTCTAGAAAACACTTCTCCAATAAATAAGTTCAAATCTGTATTCTTTTTTTTTTAATTTTTTTTTAAATTTATTTGACAGAGAGAAATCGCAAGGAGAAGGAGAGGCAGGCAGAGAGAGAGAGGGAAGCAGGCTCCCTGCTGAGCAGAAAGCCCGATGCGGGACTCGATCCCAGGACCCTGAGAGCATGACCTGAGCCGAAGGCAGCGGCTTAACCCACTGAGCCTCCCAGGCGCCCCTCAAATCTGTATTCTTAAAGGGTCTTTATTCCTCTGGCTACACTAGAGCCCTCTGAATATGAATGCTACGTTGGTAAATCTGTGTAAAGAGTGTTAAGTGTAGGGAAGCCATTATTTGTTCTTGAAGACCTTTTTAAAGAGCAATTTTAGATTTATAACAATTTTGAGAGGAAGTTGCAGAGATTTCCCATATGTCCCCTGAACTCACATGTATATAACCTCCTTGTTATCACCTTCACTCACCAGAACAGCACTTTTTTTTTTTTTTTTTTTTAAACCAAGGATGAACCTACACTGATGCATCATAATCACCCAAAGTCCATAATTTACCTTAGGGTTCACTCTTGGTTTTGGACATTCTGTAGATTTGGACAAATGTATAATAACATAATATCACTATAATATCACAGAGTATTTTCACTACCCTAAAAACTCTGCTCTGCCTATTGATTCCCTAACCCTGGCAACCCCTGGTCTTTTTATGGCTTCCATAGTTTTCTCTTTTCCACAATGTCTTATAGTTGGAATCATATACTCTGTAGCCTTTTCAGGTTGGGTTCTTTCATTTAGTAATATGCATTTAAGGTTCCTCCACGTCTTTTCATGAATGGATAGCTATTTCCTTTGTAGTGTTGCATAATATTCTGTTGCATGTTTATACAACAGTGTTTTTTTTTTTTTTTTAAGTCCATTCATCTACTAAAGGTAATCTTGCTTCCACGTTTGGGCAATTATGAATAAAGTTACTATAAATATCCATGTGCAACAACTCATTTGGGTGAATACCAAGAAGCACTATTGCTGGATTATATAGTAAAAGTATGTTCAGTTATGTAAGAAATCACCAAACTGTCCTGCAAAGTAACTGTATCATTTTGCATTCTTATCAGTAATGTATGAGAATTTCTGTTGCTCCAAATCCTTGCCAGAATTTCATGTTGTCAGTGTTTTGTTTTGGCCACTCTAAAAAATGTGTAGTAGTATCTCATTGTTTCAAGAGAACCCATTTCATTTGTTTATTTCTTTAGAAAAGAACAGTGGAATCCAAAAGTAGAAAGAGACCTACAGGCCAGCTGACCCAACCCTCTAGAAGAAGTTGACTTCCTCCCTCCAACAGAAAAATTATTCTATCAGAGACATGGTACATTTCTCTAAGTAGATCCAGCAGTTACTCATTTACTTCCTCCTTACCCAGTTAATTTCTCTTTCTTCAGACAATTCTGTTCATCTTTCTCATATAAAAAGGAAATCTAATTCCCTGCAATCTCCACCAGATGAACATCAAAACATTTCACCATGAAAGCCCTGGAAACAGCTATCATGACCCATCATCTGTCAGTTGCTCACCTGACCCTGCCATGCCACTCTCTTCTGCAGCTCAATTCACCAATTATCTCAATAAGTATGCCCTTAACAATTCTTTTATTTTGTTTGAATGCAAAAATAATCAATGACTACAGTAGAAATTATGTTATGGCATTAAAAAACAACTCCAGAAGCATGTGGTCTAGTTAGAAAAAAAAAAAGAAAGAAAGATAAATGTGTGTTATGGATATTATAAGAACACAAAGAGGGGATAGCTGAATGAAACTGGGTGACAGTGACAACTGAGTTGACTGCTGATGGATGAGTAGGACAAGAAGCAGACCTAGAGATGTTTCAGGAAACATACTGTGATGTCCAGAGCTTGTGCCATAGTCCAGAAGTAGGAAAGTGGGCAGTATTTAAAGAATGGCAGAGGGCCAATTTGGCAAATGGTTTGTATGAAAGTGGTAAAAAATGAAACTGTAAAAAACAGTATGGAAACTTCTCAAAAATTTAAAAATAAAACTACCATATAATCCAGCAATCCCACTCTTATGTATGTATCCAAAATAATTGAAGTCAAGATCTTGAAGACACATCTGCATTCCCATGTTCACTACAGCATTATTTACAATACCCAAGATATAGAAACAACCTGAAAGTCCATCAACAGACATGAATTTTAAAAGTGTGGTACATACATGCAATGAAATATTATTGTGCCTTAAAAAAGAAGGAAATCCTACCATTTGCAACAACAATAGATGGACCCAGAAGCCACTATGCTAAGTGAAATAAGATGTGAAATGTTTGGAGCCAGAGACTAGTCTACAGGAAATTCCTCCAAATTTTAAAATTACCTATGAAAGAAACTTTACTGAGGTTTTCCAAATTTGATAACAATAAAAATGTATACGATTATTCCTATAATGAGTTGTGAAATGTTTTAGAAATTAATAAAATGTTTTAGAAATTATCGATAAGAAAAATAATTGTAATTAACCATACTAGATAACAAAGAGGATTATCTTTCTAATATTTCTATAGAAAATATTATCAAAGTTATTGTCATAAGAAGAATCAAAGGATAAATGGGTATGCAACCCAAATACATTTAGCAGTCATTTAACTAAAAACATGTTACTTATTTCTGGATTTCTTGAGGTATTTATCAGCTTTCTCAAATTTGTAATTTAGTATGATCTTAAATAAAAGGTAAATAGGAAAAAAACATAGATTTAAATTAAACAATAGCACTTATTATATCAAATGTAATTGGTGTAGCCATATGAAATATAAAGCAGACATTGTCAGATCAGATATCAAAAACAACTGTATGCTCTCTATAAGAAACACACTTTAGGGGATGCCTGGGTGGCTCAGTGGGTTAAGCTCCTGCCTTTGGCTCAGGTCATGATCTCAGGGTCCTGGGATCGTGCCCCGCATTGGGCTCGCTGCTCAGCGGGGAGCCTGCTTCCCCCTTCTCTCTGCCTGCCTCTCTGCCTATTTGTGATCTCTCTCTGTGTCAAATAAATAAATGAAATCTTAAAAAAAAAAAAAAAAGAAACACACTTTAAATATGAAAAGGCAGATAGGTTAAAAATGAAAGGAATAAAAAAGTTCATGATAACACTAATGAAAAGAAATCTGGAGTAGCTGTATTAATACCATATAATGTATATTTCAAAGGAAAAAATATAAGCAGGGGTAAAGAGGGTCATTTTATAATGGCAGAGAAGGAATTCACCAAGAGGGCATTACAATTCTAAATGTGTTTGTACCTCTTAACAGAACTTCAAAATACATGAAGCAAAAACTGCTAATACTGGAAAAACAAATAGACAATTCCACTATGGGAGTGCTCTCTCAAAAATTGACAGAGGTGGACAGAAAAATTATTAAATGTGTATAATACTTGAACAGCACTGCCAACATACCTGACCCTATTAACACAGAAGACTCCATCAAATATCAGCTGAATACACATTTTTTTTTTTTTTACAAATGTACATGGAACATTTATCAGATGTATTGGTTTCCTAGGCTACCAAAAAAAAAAAAAAAAAAAAACCACAAACTAGGTGACTTAAAACAATAGAAATTTATTCTCTCACAGACATTGAGAGATAGGCTCCTTAATCCAGTATGACCTCAGTATATCTGCAAAGACCTTGTTTCCAAACCAGGTCCTATTCACAGGATTAGGACTTGAACTATCTTTTTGGGGGACACAGATGAACCCATGATACCCGATTAGCCCACATTCTGGACCAATAAACAAGTCTTAATAAATTTTAAAAGATTGAAATAACATTATATATATATATATATATATATATATATTCACTAACTCCAATTGAATTAAATTAAAAAATCAATAACAAAAATATATATAGGTACAAGAGTTTTAATAATGATGTCTTGGTGAGACAATTTGAGGTCTCAAATGATTGAGAGGTGAGGGAGGGCTCAATCTATGAGTTCTAGAAGGAAAGTAAGGTTATTATGATGAGAGATTGAGAAATCTCTACTTCCCCTTCTCAGAAATGTTGCCGAAATATCAGAAAGGAATACCCACCAATGTGGGAGCAGTTAGGCCAAGATATGCACACTGATTTTAGAATAAGAGAGGATGAACTGATTTATATATACAAGCAAAACTCATACTAAATTCATAAGATTTAACTGCAGATGAACACTGCATACCAGGACCATAGTAGGGAGGAAGAAGGTGGCAAAGAAAAGACCTTGATATGGGTGCTAATAGTCACAAAGAATTCTCTTAGCTAAAGAAAATTACAGTGAGTGCATGCTGGTATTATTCCTGCACACATCCAACTCATCACCCCTTATACTGGAGTCCATTGTTCTTGTAAATGGTTATATATAAAAGAAAAGTAACTAAATTGCCTTGCTTTCTTAGGAAGAAAAAATATAAAAAGCTTAACTCATCACATTTTAAGCAAACAATAAATAATATTAAATCATATTCAATACACAAAATTTGTTCCAAATTACCCTTAAAAAGTTCCCTTTAGTCCCAAGTATGGTCCATTAAGTGGGGAAAGAAAAGGGAGTGAAGAGAAGGTAAAAAAGAGAGAGAGAGGAAACAATAAATAAAGAGAAATCAAAAGGAGAAAAGCAGATAGAAAATGAGGGAGGTAAAAAGTGACCAAAAGGGGAGTCAAGATGGCGGAGAAGTAGCAGGCTGAGACTGCTTCAGCTAGCCGGAGATCAGCTAGATAGCTTATCTAAAGATTGCAAACACCTGAAAATCCATCGGCAGATCGAAGAGAAGAAGAACAGCAATTCTGGAAACAGAAAAACAACCACTTTCTGAAAGGTAGGACCGGGGGAGAAGTGAATCCAAAGCGACGGGAAGATAGACCCCGGGGGAGGGGCCGGCTCCCGGCAAGCGGCGGAGCAACGGCGCACAAAATCAGGACTTTTAAAAGTCTGTTCCGCTGAGGGACATCGCTCCAGAGGCTAAACCGGGGCGAAGCCCACGCGGGTTCAGCGTGGCCTCAGGTCCCGCAGGGTCATAGAAGGATCAGGGGTGTCTGAGTGTCGCAGATCTTGCGGGTATTGGAACGGGAAAGCCGGCTACAGAGACAGAGCCGACAGTAAGCTCACAGCTCGGTGTTACCTTGAACCGGTCGCAGGCTCAGAGAGCTCGGAGCGCGGCCGGAGGTCAGGCAGACAGGAGTAACTGGGCGCTGTTCTCTGAGGGCGCACTGAGGAGTGCGGCCCTGGGCTCTCGGCTCCTCTGGGCCAGAGACCAGGAGGCCGCCATTTGTATTCCCGTCCTCCAGAACTCTACGGAAAGTGCTCAGGGAACAAAAGCTCCTGAAAGCAAACCCGAGCGGATTACTCACCCCGGCCCCGGGTAAGGGCGGTGTAATTCCGCCTGGGGCAAAGACACTTGAGAATCACTACAACAGGCCCCTCCCCCAGAAGATCAACAAGAAATCCAGCCGAGACCAAGTTCACCTACCAAGGAGTGCGGTTTCAATACCAAGGAGAGCAGCAGAATTCCAGAGGAGGAGAAAGCCAAGCACGGAACTCATGGCTTTTTCCCTGTGATTTTTTTTTAGTCTTGCAGTTAATTTAATTTTTTTCTTTTTCATTTTTTGTTTTTTTTTTTTTCTCGCCTTCGGGTAAAATTTTTTTTTTTTAACTGTTACCTTTTTCTTTTTTAACGATTTTTTACTAGTTTATCTAATATATATATTTTTTCTTTTTTACATTTTTCTTAGGTGTTTTCCTTTTTTTTTTTTTAATTCTTTTCTTTTTTTTTTTTTTTTCTTTTTTTTTCTTTCTTCCTTTTTGAACCTCTTTTTATCCCCTTTCTCCCCCCTCACGATTTTGGATCTCTTCTAATTTGGTTAAAGCATTTTTTCCTGGGGTTGTTGCCACCCTTTTAGTATTTTACTTGCCCCTTCATATACTCTTATCTGGACAAAATGACAAGACAGAAAAATTCAACACAAAAAAAAGAACAAGAGGCAGTACCGAAGGCTAGGGACCTAATCAATACAGACATTGGTAATATGTCAGATCTAGAGTTCAGAATGACAATTCTCAAGGTTCTAGCTGGGCTCGAAAAAGGCATGGAAGATATTAGAGAAACCCTCTCGAGAGATATAAAAGCCCTTTCTGGAGAAATGAAAGAACTAAAATCTAACCAAGTTGAAATAAAAAAAGCTATTAATGAAGTGCAATCAAAAATGGAGGCTCTCACTGCTAGGATAAATGAGGCAGAAGAAAGAATTAGTGATATAGAAGACCAAATGACGGAGAATAAAGAAGCTGAGCAAAAGAGGGACAAACAGCTACTGGACCACGAGGGGAGAATTCGAGAGATAAGTGACACCATAAGACGAAACAACATTAGAATAATTGGGATTCCAGAAGAAGAAGAAAGAGAGAGGGGAGCAGAAGGTATACTGGAGAGAATTATTGGGGAGAATTTCCCCAATATGGCAAAGGGAACGAGCATCAAAATTCAGGAGGTTCAGAGAACGCCCCTCAAAATCAATAGGAATAGGCCCACACCCCGTCACCTAATAGTAAAATTTACAAGTCTCAGTGACAAAGAGAAAATCCTGAAAGCAGCCCGGGAAAAGAAGTCTGTAACATACAATGGTAAAAATATTAGATTGGCAGCTGACTTATCCACAGAGACCTGGCAGGCCAGAAAGAGCTGGCATGATATTTTCAGAGCACTAAACGAGAAAAACATGCAGCCAAGAATACTATATCCAGCTAGGCTATCATTGAAAATAGAAGGAGAGATTAAAAGCTTCCAGGACAAACAAAAACTGAAAGAATTTGCAAATACCAAACCAGCTCTACAGGAAATATTGAAAGGGGTCCTCTAAGCAAAGAGAGAGCCTACAAGTGGTAGATCAGAAAGGAACAGAGACCATATACAGTAACAGTCAACTTACAGGCAATACAATGGCACTAAATTCATATCTCTCAATAGTTACCCTGAATGTTAATGGGCTAAATGCCCCTGTCAAAAGACACAGGGTATCAGAATGGATAAAAAACAAAACCCATCTATATGTTGCCTCCAAGAAACTCATTTTAAGCCCGAAGACACCTCCAGATTTAAAGTGAGGGGGTGGAAAAGAATTTACCATGCTAATGGACATCAGAAGAAAGCAGGAGTGGCAATCCTTATATCAGATCAATTAGATTTTAAGCCAAAGACTATAATAAGAGATGAGGAAGGACACTATATCATACTCAAAGGGTCTGTCCAACAAGAAGATTTAACAATTTTAAATATCTATGCCCCCAACGTGGGAGCAGCCAACTATATAAACCAATTAATAACAAAATCAAAGAAACACATCAACAATAATACAATAATAGTAGGGGACTTTAACACTCCCCTCACTGAAATGGACAGATCATCCAAACAAAAGATCAGCAAGGAAATAAAGGCCTTAAACGACACACTGGACCAGATGGACATCACAGATATATTCAGAATATTTCATCCCAAAGCAACAGAATACACATTCTTCTCTAGTGCACATGGAACATTCTCCAGAATAGATCACATCCTCGGTCCTAAATCAGGACTCAACCGGTATCAAAAGATTGGGATCATTCCCTGCATATTTTCAGACCACAATGCTCTAAAGCTAGAACTCAACCACACAAGGAAGTTTGGAAAGAACCCAAATACATGGAGACTAAACAGCATCCTTCTAAAGAATAAATGGGTCAACCGGGAAATTAAAGAAGAATTGAAAAAAATCATGGAAACAAATGATAATGAAAATACAACGGTTCAAAATCTGTGGGACACAACAAAGGCAGTCCTGAGAGGAAAATATATAGCAGTACAAGCCTTTCTCAAGAAACAAGAAAGGTCTCAGGTACACAACCTAACCCTACACCTAAAGGAGCTGGAGAAAGAACAAGAAAGAAACCCTAAGCCCAGCAGGAGCAGAGAAATCATAAAGATCAGAGCAGAAATCAATGAAATAGAAACCAAAAAAACAATAGAACAAATCAACGAAACTAGGAGCTGGTTCTTTGAAAGAATTAATAAAATTGATAAACCCCTGGCCCAACTTATCAAAAAGAAAAGAGAAAGGACCCAAATAAATAAAATCATGAATGAAAGAGGAGAGATCACAACTAACACCAAAGAAATACAAACTATTATAAGAACATACTATGAGCAACTCTACGCCAATAAATTTGACAATCTGGAAGAAATGGATGCATTCCTAGAAACATATAAACTACCACAACTGAACCAGGAAGAAATAGAAAGCCTGAACAGACCCATAACCAGTAAGGAGATTGAAACAGTCATTAAAAATCTCCAAACAAACAAAAGCCCAGGGCCAGACGGCTTCCCGGGGGAATTCTACCAAACATTTAAAGAAGAACTAATTCCTATTCTCCTGAAACTGTTCCAAAAAATAGAAATGGAAGGAAAACTTCCAAACTCATTTTATGAGGCCAGCATCACCTTGATCCTAAAACCAGACAAGGATCCCACCGAAAAAGAGAGCTATAGACCGATATCCTTGATGAACACAGATGCGAAAATACTCAACAAAATACTAGCCAATAGGATTCAACAGTACATTAAAAGGATTATTCACCACGACCAAGTGGGATTTATTCCAGGGCTGCAAGGTTGGTTCAACATCTGCAAATCAGTCAATGTGATACAACACATCAATAAAAGAAAGAACAAGAACCATATGATACTCTCAATAGATGCTGAAAAAGCATTTGACAAAGTACAGCATCCCTTCCTGATCAAAACTCTTCAAAGTGTAGGGATAGAGGGCACATACCTCAATATCATCAAAGCCATCTATGAAAAACCCACCGCAAATATCATTCTCAATGGAGAAAAACTGAAAGCTTTTCCGCTAAGGTCAGGAACACGGCAGGGATGTCCATTATCACCACTGCTATTCAACATAGTACTAGAGGTCCTAGCCTCAGCAATCAGACAACAAAAGGAAATTAAAGGCATCCAAATCGGCAAAGAAGAAGTCAAATTATCACTCTTCGCAGATGATATGATACTATATGTGGAAAACCCAAAAGACTCCACTCCAAAACTGCTAGAACTTATACAGGAATTCAGTAAAGTGTCAGGATATAAAATCAATGCACAGAAATCAGTTGCATTTCTCTACACCAACAGCAAGACAGAAGAAAGAGAAATTAAGGAGTCCATCCCATTTACAATTGCACCCAAAACCATAAGATACCTAGGAATAAACCTAACCAAAGAGACACAGAATCTATACTCAGAAAACTAT
The DNA here is from genome assembly GCF_009829155.1 of Mustela erminea. NCBI lineage: Eukaryota > Metazoa > Chordata > Mammalia > Carnivora > Mustelidae > Mustela > Mustela erminea. The sequence goes on along the minus strand of NC_045628.1, from coordinate 55,299,743 downwards.
AAAGTACTCATGAAAGAAATTGAGGAAGACACAACGAAATGGAAAAATGTTCCATGCTCCTGGATTGGAAGAATAAATATTGTGAAAATGTCTATGCTACCTAAAGCAATCTACACATTTAATGCAATTCCTATCAAAGTACCATCCATCTTTTTCAAAGAAATGGAACAAATAATGCTAAAATTTATATGGAACCAGAAAAGACCTCGAATAGCCAAAGGGATATTGAAAAAGAAAGCCAACGTTGGTGGCATCACAATTCCGGACTTCAAGCTCTATTACAAAGCTGTCGTCATCAAGACAGCATGGTACTGGCACAAAAACAGACACATAGATCAATGGAACAGAATAGAGAGCCCAGAAATAGACCCTCAACTCTATGGTCAACTCATCTTCGACAAAGCAGGAAAGAATGTCCAATGGCAAAAAGACAGCCTCTTCAATAAATGGTGCTGGGAAAATTGGACAGCCACATGCAGAAAAATGAAATTGGACCATTTCCTTACACCACACACAAAAATAGACTCAAAATGGATGAAGGACCTCAATGTGCGAAAGGAATCCATCAAAATCCTTGAGGAGAACACAGGCAGCAACCTCTTTGACCTCAACCGCAGCAACATCTTCCTAGGAACAACGCAAAAGGCAAGGGAAGCAAGGGCAAAAATGAACTATTGGGATTTCATCAAGATCAAAAGCTTTTGCACAGCAAAGGAAACAGTTAACAAAATCAAAAGACAACTGACAGAATGGGAGAAGATATTTGCAAATGACATATCAGATAAAGGACTAGTGTCCAGAATCTATAAAGAACTTAGCAAACTCAACACCCAAAGAACAAATAATCCAATCAAGAAATGGGCAGAGGACATGAACAGACATTTCTGCAAAGAAGACATCCAGATGGCCAACAGACACATGAAAAAGTGCTCCATATCACTCGGCATCAGGGAAATACAAATCAAAACCACAATGAGATATCACCTCACACCAGTAAGAATGGCTAAAATCAACAAGTCAGGAAATGACAGATGCTGGCGAGGATGCAGAGAAAGGGGAACCCTCCTACACTGTTGGTGGGAATGCAAGCTGGTGCAGCCACTCTGGAAAACAGCATGGAGGTTCCTCAAAATGTTGAAAATAGAACTGCCCTATGACCCAGCAATTGCACTACTGGGTATTTACCCTAAAGATACAAACGTAGTGGTCCAAAGGGGGACGTGCACCCGAATGTTTATAGCAGCAATGTCCACAATAGCCAAACTATGGAAAGAACCTAGATGTCCATCAACAGATGAATGGATCAAGAAGATGTGGTATATATACACAATGGAATACTATGCAGCCATCAAAAGAAATGAAATCTTGCCATTTGCGACAACATGGATGGAACTAGAGCGTATCATGCTTAGCGAAATAAGTCAAGCAGAGAAAGACAACTATCATATGATCTCCCTGATATGAGGAAGTGGTGATGCAACATGGGGGCTTAAGTGGGTAGGAGAAGAATAAATGAAACAAGATGGGATTGGGAGGGAGACAAACCATAAGTGACTTTTAATCTCACAAAACAAACTGAGGGTTGCTGGGGGGAGGGGGTTTGGGAGAAGGGGGTGGGATTATGGACATTGGGGAGGGTATGTGCTTTGGTGAGTGCTGTGAAGTGTGTAAACCTGGTGATTCACAGACCTGTACCCCTGGGGATAGAGTATTATGCCTCCATCAGAAAGGATAAATACCCAACTTTTGTAGCAACATGGACGGGACTGGAAGAGATTATGCTGAGTGAAATAAGTCAAGCAGAGAGAGTCAATTATCATATGGTTTCTCTTATTTGTGGAGCATAACAAATAGCATGGAGGACATGGGGACTTAGAGTGGAGAAGGGAGTTGGGGGAAATTGGAAGCGGAGGTGAACCATGAGAGACTATGGACTCTGAAAAACAATCTGAGGGTTTTGAAGGGACGGGGGGTGGGAGGTTGGGGTACCAGGTGGTGGGTATTATAGAGGGCACGGATTGCATGGAGCATGGGGTGTGGTGCAAAAATAATGAATACTGTTATGCTGGAAATTAAAAAAAAAAAAAAAAATTCAAAAAAAAAAAAAAAGTGACCAAAAGGGAGTCAGATATACCAATAAAAATAAAAGAGGAACAAGTGAAATGAGCATGGATAACAAACTTAATTTTTTTAATAAAAATTGATTATAAAAAACCTCTCCCTCCTATTCCTTTTCCTATTCTTTACTGAATTTGTGGTGATGTTTTCATCTAAATGTTGACAATAAGGAACATATAAACATTTGAATTTTTTAATGCTTTAATTTTTAAGTTTTAAAGAACCATAAAAATATAGTTACCTAGAAAAGTTAGCTAGAAATTTTCAAGTTTTAACAAGGTCTCTTTTGATAAAATATACTAACATTGTTTCTTGCATTATTTCAAAAGGCAACATGATACAACAATTTGCAGACTTGAAAAATAGAAGGAGATGAGGGGAAACACATTTGTATTTGTCGTTATTGATTTTCGAAGTTCCTATATCTTTCCTAACTCCTTAGCATAGCCTTCAATAGATCCTGAGCTTGTATTTAAAGTCACAACAGTTGTTCTCTTTGAAACAAAGAAAGGAAAAAGGATTACTACTTCCCAATGCCTGTTAGATAAAATACTGGGAGGCTCTTCTTTTTCCTTCCATTCTTTCCTTCCTGTCTCCCATACTCCCTCCCTCCCTCCTCTCTCTCTTCCTTCCTTTCTTCCTTCTTTTTGTAAAAGGGTTAAATGATCAACCAATCTGTTTTTGTCAAATGAGTCTGTCAAAATGTTAAATCTAGTGAATAGACAAGGGGGAAAATTTGCTGGATATTTATCCATTCATTCCTTATGCTACCCATAGCTGTGACTAGAGCAATATTACTTCCAAAGAAAGTTTGAATCATCAAATAAAATCTATATCAAAGGTTCCATCCTACATTAAGATCATGCATTGTACTACTCCAAATGATTCAACTATCTAAATTTTCATTTCTTAACAGGTCAGATACGATAGTCTTACTTCGTTACTCTATGAAAACTCTAATGTACCCATGGTGCTAAGATTTAGATACAGATTCTCAGCACTGCTGAAAAGGACATAGAGTAGTGTCCCCTAGTACAAAGTGGGGCTAGATATAAATTCCTTACACTTTAAATACTTACACAACTATAAAACCAAAAGAAACTTATACTTATGTATTATACATATTCAAACAAAATTAGTAAAATTCAAATTTGACACATTAATTTAGTTTAATGTATGGTACTGATTGGCTGAAAATAAAAGTCTCATATAGAAAAATGTCAACTCAGATCCAGTTTTAGAGTACACTCTCTCTAGAATGATGGGATGTGAGGGGTTTGGAAGTAGAGGAGATGGGGAGATGCTGGTCAAAGTGCACAAGCCTTCAGGTATGGGATGAATAAGTCTGAGTATCTAAGTACAGCACAGTGCCTATGGTTAATAATACTACCATACACATTTGACATTTTCTGATAGAATAGACCTTAAGCATTCTTGGCACACACAAATAAAAAATGCTAATGATGTGAGATGATGGATGTGTGGTAATCATTTCACATAGTATATGTATGTCAAATCATCACTTTGTACATTGTAAATACATGCAATGTTGTCTATTAAACCTCAATAAGCTGAGAAAATTTTTTAAAGATTTTTTTTTATTTGAGACAGAGAGAGAGAGAGAGAGAGAGGGCAAGTACACACTAGCAGAGGGGAGGAGAAAAGGGAAAGGGAAAGAGAATCTTAAGCAGTCTCCACATCCAGCATGGAGCCTGATGCAGGGCTCTATCTCACTACCCTGAGATCATGACCTGAGCCAAAATCAAGAATTGGACACTCAACTGATACAACCATCCAGATGACCCAAAAAGTTGAAAATTTAAAAAAAAAACAAAAACAAAAAACAACTACTCTTTCCCACATGCAAAAGATTATAGAATAAAGCCTAACTCCTTAGCATGACCTTCAAGACCCTCCAACTAGATCCCTTTCCAACCTCTTTTCTTTCTATATTCCCCACTCACCATTCACCAACTTCCAACTCAATGACTTTCCATGATTTGCCACTCCCCCAGAAAAACCCAGTCCTCTTACCTACCTGTGATTTTGCCCAGGCTATCTTCTCAGCCTCTAGTCTCTGCTGTCTATGACATTCTAATTTTGCTTTCAGATTCAGCTCCAATGTGTTTACTTCATAAAGCCATCTCAGGTGCCTGGACTTAATAACTGCACCTTCCTCTGAGTTTCCAGAATGCATTGTTCATATCTATTTCACATTTCCCAGTACCATGTTATCTGTTTATAGATATGTCTTCTTTACTATATTGTTACCTTATAAAAAATAACAACTTTATTGAGATTAATTCACATATCATGATTCACCCATTTGAAGTATGCAATTGAATGTTTTTTAGTATAGTCACAGAGTTGTGCAACCATCACCACGAACAATTTTAGAACATTTTCATTACTGCAAAAAGGAATCTTGTACCATTAGTGGTCATTCCGTACCTGCATACCCCCAGCCTAGGCAAACCTTAATTTTTCTTTTTGTCACTATAGATTTGCCTATGCTGAACATTTCATATAAATGGAACCATTCAATCAATATATGACCTTCTATGTACTTATAAATCTTTTAAAGGTAGAGACAAATCCTATTCATGGAAGAAGGAGTTAATGAGCAGGATATGTGATATAAGAGAAAGAGAATAAGTATGGAGTCATACAAACCTGAATTAAAATCTCAATTCAGCCATTTTGTGTAACTTTGGACAAGTCATTTTGTCTCTCTGAGTCTCAGTTTACACATCTATAAAATGGGGATAAACAATTCCTCTCTTGAAAGATGGTTGTGAGGATTAAAAAGAGGATATGAAAAGTTCCTAAAAAAGTTTGCTTAGTAAATATAAGCTGTTATTTGTATTTATCTCTGCATATCCATAGTACCTGGCATAGTAAACAGTAATGCATATTGATTTAATTTATGGATGAGTGATGAAAGATTCTAATGCCTTTCCTTCAGAGTGCCAATGAACTTCCAACAACTCAGGTAAGGACATAGAGTTACTAGGGCCAAATCTGACCTGGAATATATAAACTAGCTTCCTTTCCTTTTATTTCTCTCATTGTTCTGTCTCAGAGACCAGTCAATGAAGAGAGATAACAGAGCCAATAAACAAAGCTAAGATCTGAAATCAGAGAAGAGGTTGCTTTCTGGCTCTGATACTGGCATTCTGAAGGCATTTTGAAAAACAGCTCATCCATTTAAGTCTCTAGTTTTCATTTTTATATACTTCTTCATTAAATAATAATTTCTGCTTTCCCTATTACAGGATAAATGAAACGTGAATCACACCTGAAAACTGCTTGATTTCTAAAGATAGACAAGCAGTACCATCTGAATCATGAGTAGATAAAAGTACAGAAAGGGAAAGGCACAGAATAGTTGTCAGTCCAGTGGAAGGAGAAGTCCAACCACATAAAATAATTAAATTATATCTAGATATGTCCAAATAAATTGGGAAACAATGTAACAGTTATAAGGCATTCCCACAGGAATGAAAACACTAGCATACCAATTCAATTCTCAAAAAAAAAAAGACATTTTTATTTCAAAGAGTCATAATAATAAATGTAGCTGAGTCATACTTATAATGGAGAATATAATGACTGAATCAATGGCCTGAAAGAAATTGAATAGTTTGCCTTAAAACAAAAAGGGTACAAAAGTAATTCAATCTCTATGGGAGAGAAAAATGGCAGAATTTTTTTTAAAGGATCTAATCTCTAAAAGATCATAGGGCAAGTTACATGAGTTGTCTGTAGGATTTAATTTTTAAAACTATAATCCTGCAAATCATAAGGATAATTAAGGATATAATCATTTAATTGGGCAGCTGCCTATTGAAGCAGCGTAGTTTTATCAAAATAGAGACTAAAAAAGGTAGAAATGATCTTGGAAACTTTTGCCATTTTAAACTTTTTTTTTTTTTTTAATATATAAAGAGCTAGAAAAATTAGCTTTGAGCTAGAAACAACTATGTGAAATTCAGATGGAGACATATCAAACTTATGTCATGGAAATGCCCTTACAAGCCCTTCCAGCCCTTACAAGCAGGCTGAGGAAAATCACAAGCACTGACATGAAGTAATATCCATTATTGGCATAAAGATAGGCTAAAGTGTTCCCATCGCAAAGTATTCTAACTCTTTCACTGACCCTTTTCCAAATAATTTATCCCAAGATGACAGAATGTTTATCTTCTCATCCAAATAAAGGGAGCTAATGAGTTTTTCTATCTACTTAACTTTTTAAAAATAAGGCAAAAAAGAAAAATAACAAAAAGAAAATATATTGATTCCTACTGGGTCTAGTTCTTTATACTAGTGGCCTGTTCATGTAGGATCATGGACAAGTCATTCTAAAATCTCATGCAATCACCTCACCTCTCTTTTGTGCAAACCAATATTCTCTCCAGGAGTTACAAGAAACCTGAGACCTCTTTTCTATTTCAACAGGTGGGAATAGCTCCTAAAACTCTCCAAAGATATTTGCTGACTGTAAATAAAAATTCTTTGAGTATCTAGACCTGAAGTTAAGAGCAATGTATATTTTTTTCCTTGTCACAATTTTCCAGATTCTATCAGAGGTCCTTTGAAAGTGAAAGGAACAGAGACAATCTATAGGAACAGCAACTTTACAGGAAATACAATGGCACTTAATTCATATTTATAAACAATTATTCTGAATGTAAATGGACTAAAGGTCCCAATGAAAAGACATAGGGTATCATAATGTATAAGAAAATAAGAGCCATTGATATGCTGCTTACAAGAGACTCATTTTAGACCCAAAGAAAGGTGGAAAGTGAGGGGATGGAGAACCATCTCTCATGCTAATGGATATTGAAAGAAAGCTAGAGTAGTCATACTTATATCAGACAAACTAGATTTTAAATCAAAGACTAATAAGAGATGAAGAAGGGCATTGTATCATAATAAAGGAGTCTAGTCAACAAGATCTAACAATTATAAATATTTATGCCCCCAAATTGGGAGCAGCCAAATATATAAATCAATTAATAACAAACTTAAAGAAACTCATTGATAATAATACAATAATAATAGAGGACTTTAACATCCCACTCACAGTAATGGACAGATCATATAAGTAGAAGATCAACAAGGAAACAATGGCTTTGAATGATGTGCTGGACCAATGGATTTAACAAATATACTCAAAGCATTTCATCCTAAAGCAGCAGAACACACATTCTTTATGAATGTACATGGAACATTCTCCAGAACAGATCAGGTGTCAATAGATCAGGGTCACAAATCAGCTTGCAACCAATACAAAAAGATTGAGATCATCACCATGCATATTTTCTAATGGATTAAATAGTTGGGAACTCCCTGAAGAACTGGACCAACTCAGCTCCAATACTCAGTCATCAAAAAGCAGAAACAATGTTTGCAGCTTTGAATCCAGCTTTGACTGGACTTCTGTTTACATAAGAAGCTCTCAGCACTGAGACAGACTTTCAGTACTAAGCATCATGGAAGGGATTCCTCTAGGGCTGACAAGCTTGGGAATTGGGAAAGAAGAGGGAAAAGTGAAGTAGTAAAATGTTGGCATCTAGTATTACATTAACTATAACTGAAGTGAACCAAAATCAAGACCCTAAATAACCAACATGAAACTCACTGCAAGAAATGAACAGAATACAAACATCCTCCAGTGTAAATGATGGCACAGAAAACTTCTTCTGATTCACTAAGCTTCCTTATCTTTTCTAATATTCATAATTATCCTGGTTCCTCCCCAAGCATTAAATGTGCTCATTACTTTCCAACAGGCCACATAAAATTAAGCCTTAGTGGCTGGGTTTATTTTTGTGCTCTTAACATTCCCCCAAAGATTTAGTTTCAAGAGCCAAACGTCTGCTATCCAGGCTAATAGTCACTAGATTTGTGTGCTATATTGGACTCTTCCAATGATTTGTTACTTTACCCAAGTGAAGTGCTGGTTTCTCTTTTTTTAACATGGGAACAATAACATGGTACCTATAATTTGCCTTAACAGGGTTATTGTGAATGTTCTGCAAACATTAGCTCATGGATAGTCTTCCGAAAAATATGAAGAGCCTTTTCATTTTGAAACTGTTATTATACACTATTAAATATTGATATAGAACATTATAGTAATAGCTTCATAGTGAATAACAGGGCTGAAAGTCATAATTATACATACCTTTCAGTCCTCAAGATACCTTATTACTGCCCATAATCCTTTTTACTTCTCAGGAATGAAAGCCCCAATGGTCCATTTAGTTTTTCCCTTTATCATTAAAATCGTTTATATTAACAAAAATTCAATTCACTAAAAGACTATGGCCTGTGACTCAGATATTTTTAAAACTGACCAAAGAATCTTCAAGCATCTCAGATCCCTATTAGCCCAGGATAGATATGCAAATCTGACTTGTGATTTAAATATTATAAAGGTTATTTTGATGGGAATCTAAGTCAAATAGCAAAAAGGGAAGATTTACAAAGCAACAGAAAGCATATGTAATCCATTTTACATCTATTATCATGATGTTCAATTCACTGAGATGTTGGTTTTCTGCTGCGTTAAGGATACAACAACTCAGTGTCAAGTGAAATATTAGACTGAATCACTTTCAGATTCATTTTCTGAGGAAGGATTTGTGGAATGACAGGAAGTTTGGGTTTTTAATCTTCTGCCCTAAAAAGGGGTAGGATTTCAGTTTTGTGTGTTATATAATATTGTATAAATCATTTAATCTTCTTAGTCTCAGTTTCTTAACTATAAAATGAAAATAGTAACACCAAAAATTGTAAATGCCTTTGCTGCTTCATCACACAAAATTTTGATTTGTTTATAAGTCAGTCTCTGAACTTTTTTTTTAAGATTTATTTTATTTATTTGAGAGACAAAGAGTACATGCATACATGTGAGAGGGGGGGAGGGGCAGGGAGAGAGGATCTCAAGCAGATAGGCCTTGATCTCATGACCCTGAGATCATGACCTGAGCCAAAATCAAGAGTCAGACACTTAATCAAGTGAGCCACCCAGGCGCCCCAGTCTCTGAGCTTTTTGAGGGCAGGGACTGTCTCATCCCTCTCTATATCTTGAATATCTAACACACACCAACAAACAAAAGTCACTCAATAAATATTTGTTAAATGGTATTGAATCAACTATTTGCACTGCTTTTGATAACAATATTCTAAAGGTTATTTTTATAAAAAAGAAAATATCAGTTTTAAATTCAGATTGTAGATTAGATCACTGTTTATCAAATATTCACCTTCATCCCTCCCCTTAATGAGAAGAATATATTTTCTCACTCTTTAAATGTAGGCTTGGCCATTTGCTTTGGCTAACATGCCGTTAGTGGACATGACATGAGCAGATGTTTGAATTGTGCTTGCACAATTGGGATTGCTCTCACAAACTCCTGTCTTTCATTATAAGGTAAGTATGCCTGGAGTAGCTACTAGTCCAAGGAGGGTGAAAGACCCTTGGCAGCAGGCCTTGGAGTCAGGGCATAGTTTGATTATCACCATTATTAACAAGTTCTTAGGTGATACTGATAGGAATGTAGATTGTGCCTGCAGATTACAGATTAGATAAATGGAAATAAATTTTGAAAAAAACTTGACCAGCCTAAAGTATTCATCATGCCCCCACATCAGTCAGTTAATAAAGATATAAGCAGTGAACTTGATAAGTCAGTTAAGTAGCAGTTTGGTTAAGAAATTTCTTACTTTCCACTTCATACAATTGCTAGAAATTTTCACTGAGGTTATGACTGTAAAGTAGTCAGCAGGTACCTGGTATATGAAAACACTCAATAAATATTATTATTATTGTTACTATTACTATTCTAGTTTTCTTTATTAATTTTAAAACTCACCCAACACAGCCAAATAATCACCTCTGTGTCTTCATGTAAGTTATTTAATCACCTGGGTTTCTTCATCTGCAAAATAAAATGGTTGGAATAGATGATCTTTCTCTATATTGGAAATTCTCTAGTTTTACATTAACAGGAATTCATCACACCTGTCTTAATTAAGGTTTTACATTCACTGAGGGTGCTCCCTCTTTCGGATCCCAACTGATATCCTGAAAATCTTGTTTCTTATTTATCTCATTTGAATTTTTCAACCTGTAGAATCTCTCTCTTTTTTTTTTTTTTTGAAAAAGTACTTTGGACTTTAGGTCAGTTTCTACCCTTGCCTGAGAACTTAGAACTTAAGTATTATAAAGAGAAAAACCCAAAAAGGAAAGGTTGTATAGTATAGAATACTATATCCAGCTAGGCTGTCATTGAAAATAGAAGGAGAGATTAAAAACAAAAAGCAAAAAACAAAATAAAAAAACAGAAAGAAAAAACTTCCAGAGCAAACAAAAATTAAAAGAATCTGCAAACACCAAACCAGCCCTACAGGAAATATTGAAAGTGATCCTCTAAGCAAAGAGAGAGCCTAAAAGTAACATAGACCAGAAAGGAATGGAGATAATATACAGTAGCAATCACCTTACAAACAGTACAATGGCACTAAATTCATATCTTTCAATAGTTACCCTGAATGTAAATGTGCTAAATGTCACAATCAAAAGATGCAGGGTATCAGAATAGATAAAAATACAAGACCCATCGATATGCTGTCTACAGGAAACTCATTTTAGACCCAAGGACACCTCCAGATATAAAGTGAGGGGGTGGAAAACAATTTACCATGTTAAAGGACATCAAAAGAAAGCTGAGGTGGCAATCCTTATATCAGACAAATTATATTTTAAACTAAAGACTATGATAAGAGGTGAGGAATGACACTATATCATACTTAAAAGGTCTATCCAACAGGAAGAGCTAAAAATTTTAAATATCTATGCCCCTAACATGAGAGCAGCCAATTATATAAACCAATTAATAACAAAATCAAAGAAACACATCAACAGTAATACAATAATAGTAGGAGACTTTAAGACCCCCTTGCTCAAATGGACAGATCATCTAAGCAAAAGATCAACAAGGAAATAAAGGCTTTAAATGACACACTGGACTAGAAGGACATCACAGATATATTTAGAACATTCCATCCCAAATTTAGAACATTGCATCCCAAAACAACAGAATACATATTCTTCTCTAGTACACATGGAACATTCTCCAGAATAGATCATGTGCTAGGTAACAAATTGGATCTCAACCAGTACCAAAAGACTGGGATCATTCCCTGCATATTTTTAGACCATACTGCTCTGAAACTAGAACTCAATCACAAAAGGAAAGTTGGAAAGAATTCCAATACATGGAGACTAAAGAGCATCATACTAATGAATGAATGGGTCAACAAGGAAATTATAGAATAATTTTAAAAATCCATGGAAACAAATGAAAATGAAAACACAACTGTTCAAAATCTTTAGGACATAGCAAAGGCAGTCTGGAGGGGAAAGTATATAGTGATGCAAGCCTTTCTCAGAAAACAAGAAAGATCTCAAGTATACAACCTAACCCTACACCTAAAGGAGCTGGAGAAAGAATAGCAAAGAAAACCTAAACCCAGCAGGAGAAGAGAAATAATAAAGATCAGAGCAGAAATCAATGAAATAGAAACCAAAAGAACAGTAGAACAAAGCAATGAAACTAGGAGCTGGTTCCTTGAAAGAATTAATAAAATTGATAAATCCCTGGACAGACTTATCAAAAAAGAAAAGAGAAAGGACCCAAATTAATAAAGTCATGAATGAAAGAGGAGAGAGCACAACCAACACCTAAGAAATACAAACAATTATACAAACATATTATGAGAACCTATACACCAGTAAATTTGACAATCTGGAAGAAATGGATGCATACCTACAAACATATAAACTATCAAAACTGAACCAGGAAGAAATAGAAAATCTGAACAGACCCATAACCAGTATGGATATTGAAGCAGTCATCAAAATCTCCCTAAAAAACAAGAGCCCAGGGCCAGATGGCTTCCCGGGGAAATTCTACTAAACATTTAAAGAAGAATTAATACGTATTCTTCTGAAAATGTTCCATAAAATAGAAATGGAAAGAAAACTTCTAAACTCATTTATGAGGCCAGCATTACCTTGATCCCAAAACCAGAAAAAGACCCCATCAAAAGGAGAATTAAAGACCAATATCCTTGATGAACCTTGGTGGTTGCAAAAATTCTCTCCAAAATACTAACCAATAGGATCCATCAGTCCAATAAAAGGATTATTCACCATGACAAAGTGGGATTTTTTCTTGGGCTGCTAAGTTGGTTCAACATCCACAAATCAATCAATGTAATACAATACATTAATAAAAGAAAGAACAAGAACCATATGATACTCTCAATAGATGCAGAAAAAGCATTTGACAAAGTACAGCATCTTTTCTTGATCAAAACTATTCACAGTGTAGTCATAGTGGGTATCATCAATATCATCAAAGCCATCTATGAAAAACCCACAGCAAATATCATTCTCAATGGGGAAAAACTGAGAGCTTTTCTGCTAAGGTCAGGAACTATCCACTATCACCAGTGCTATTCTAGTACTACAAGTACTAGAAGTAGTAGAAGTCCTATGTCAGCAATCAGACAACAAAAGAAAATAAAAGGCATCTGAATCAGCAAAGAAGTCGTCAAACACTCACTCTTTGCAGATGATATGATACTTTATGTGGAAAACCCAAAAGACTCCACTCCAAAACTGCTAGAACTCATAAAAGAATTCAGTAAAGTGTCAGGATATAAAATCAAAGCACAGAAATCAGTTGCATTTCTATACACCAACAGCAAGACAGAAGACAGAGAAATTAAGGAGTTGATCCCATTAACAATAGCACCCAAAACACAAGATATCTAGGAATAAACCTAACCAAAGAGGCAAAGAATCTGTCCTCAGAAAACTATAAAGTACTCATGAAAGAAATTGAGGAAGAAATGGAAAAACATTCCATGATTATGGATTGGAAGAACAAATATTGTGAAAATGTCTATGCTACCTAAAGCAATCTACACATTAAATGCAATCCTTATCAAAATACCATCAACTTTTTTCAAAGAAATGGAACAAATAATCCTAAAATTTATATGGAATCAGAAAAGACCCTGAATAGCCACAGGAATGTTGGGAAAGAAAACCAAAGTTGGTGGCATCAAAATTCCAGACTTCAAGCTCAATTACAAAGCTATAATCATCAAGACAGTATGGTACTGGCACAAAAACAGACATATAGATCAATGGGACAGAACAGAGAGCCCAGAAATGGACCCTCAACTCTATGGTTTCCTGACAAAGCAGGAAAGAATGTCCAATTTGTTGAATATCTGAAACAAATGGTGTTGGGAAAATTGGACAGCCACATGCAGCAGAATGAAACCAGACCATTTTCTTATACCACACATAAAAATAGACTCAAAATGGATGAAAAACCTCAAGGTGAAACAGGAATCCACCAAAATCCTTTAGAAGAACACAGGCAGCAACCTCCTAACCTCAGCTGCAGCAATTTCTTCCTAGAAACATTGCCAAAGACAAGGGAAGCAAGGGCAAAAATCAACTATTGGGATTATATCAAGATCAAAAGCTTTTACACAACAAAGAAACAGTCAACAAAACCAAGAGACAACTGACAGAATGGGTGAAGATATTTGCAAATGACATATCAGATAAAGGGCTAGTATCCAAAATCTATAAAGAACTTATCAAACAACACCCAAGGAAAAAAATCATCCAATTAAGAAATGGGTAGAAGACATGAACAGACATTTTTGCAAAGAAAGCATCCAAATGGACAACAGATACATGAAAAAGTGCTCACCATCACTTGGCATCAGGGAAATACAAATCAAAACCACAATGAGAAACCACCTCACACCAGTCAGAATGGCTAAAATTAACAAGTTGGGAAATGACAGATGTTGGCAAGGATGCGGAGAAAGGGGAACCCTCCTACACTGCTGGTGGGAATGCAAGCTGGTGCAGCCACTCTGAAAAACAGTAAGGAGGTTCCTCTAAAAGTTGAAAATAGAGCTACCTTCTATCCAACAATCGCACTACTGGGTATTTACCCCAAAGATACAAATATAGTGATCAGAAATGGCATGTGCACCTGAATGTTTATAGCAGCAATGTCCACAATAGCCAAACTATGGAAGGAACCCAGATGTCCATCATCAGATGAATGGATAAAGAAGATGTGATATATAGATACAGATAGAGATAGAGATAGAGATAAAGATATAGATATAGATATATGTATAAACCCAATGGAATATTATGTAGCCATCAAAAGAAACGAAATCTTGCCATTTGCAATGATGTGGATAGAACTAGAGGGTATCATGCTAAGTGAAATAAGTCAATCAGAGAGAATTATCATATGGTCTCTGATATGAGGAATTTGAGAGGCAGGGTTGGGGGTCATGCGGGGTAGTGAGGGGGAAAAATAAAACAAGATGGTACCAGGGAGGGAGACAAACCATAAGAGACTCTTAATCTCACAAAACAAACTGAGGGCTGCTGGGGGGATGGAGGGAGGGATAAGGTGGCTGGGTTATAGACACTGGGGAGGGTATGTGCTATGGTGAGTGCTGGGAAATGTGTAAGCCTGATGACTCACGAACCTGTACCCCTGGGGCAAATAATATATTATATGTTAATTTAAAAAATTTTTTTAAAAATTCTGTATATCAACATTCTTACTATCAGTATAACTCTACTTATTCACTTAATTTAATAATGAGAAAGCAAAACAGAGCAGAAATGAAGTGCACAATTGCCAAAATGATTAATTTACCATTGCCAGTTTGCTTTCTTTTGCAATGCCCTAAGTCTTTGGCTGAAAGTTGTTTTTACTGGAAATGTGTTCTGCATCCACACTGAATCTCACTGCCTCTTGCCTATATGATAACTCCCCCTCTCTTGCATCACCAATTTTCTCTCTGCTGCATCTTTGTTCTCTGCTCAAAAAATGCTGTTTTATTTCTCCCATTTTAGAAAAATCAAAGCGTCTCTTGGTCACAACTTTCTCTAATTACTGCCCATTTTCTGCTTCCTTTTATAGAAAGGCTCTGTGCACATTCACTTTCCATATCTTCTTCTCTCATTCTCTCTTGAGTGGACTCCTATCAGAGTCCCTTTCATTTCAATAAAACTGTTTTTCCTTCATTGCCAATTAACTTCTAATTGCCAAATTCAGAAACTGATTCATGGTCTAAGCTAACCGTCCTCCTTACCGAAATACTCTGTTAGACTTCCAGAACCCTACATTCTCCTGCTAGCCTGTCCTTCTACCTCAGTGGCTAGTCTTTCTTGATCTTCTTTCCTGAATCCTCCTCAGTTCCTGACCTCTAATGTTGGAATGCCCCAGCTGAGACCTCAGACATTTCTTCACTAAGTACATTTATTCTCTACATGATCTCACTTACCCATCCAGTGGATGTATGGCTTTCAGTACCACCTATATGCAGATGATTTCAAAATGTCTCTAGTCCAGGCCTTCCCTGACCATTCTTTCTAAAATAGTACACCCTCCTGTTATTTTTTCTTTTTTTGAATCACTTTTAAAATCTATTCTCTTAGCAACTTTCAAATGTGTAATATAGTGTTACTAACTATAGTCACCATAATGTACTTTAAATCCTCAGGATTTATTTATTTCATAAAAAGAAGTTTGTACCTTTTGACTATCTTCATTCATTTGCCACCACCTACCTCTGGCAATCACTGATCTGTTCTCCATATCTATGAGCTTGTTTTTTGAGGGGAGGGGAGTTGCTTTTTTAGATTCCACATATAAATGAGATCATATGGTATTTGTCTTTTTCTATCTGACTTATTTCACGTAGCATAATGCCCTTGAGGTCCATCCATACTGATGCAAATAGCAGAATTTCCTTCTTTTTATGGCTGAGTCATATTCCACTGTGTGTGGATTGTGTCATATATTGATAGACACTTAGGTTGTTTTCATATCTTGGCTATCATAAATAATGCTGCAATGAACATAGAGGTATATTTCTCTTTTCAAATTAATATCTTTGTTTTCTTCAAATAAACACCCAGAAGTAGAATTGCTGGAACATATGGTGGCTCTATTTTTTTTTTTCAACTACTCAAAGACTTTTTTTTTATTATAGTACATGAGCTGGGACTGACAGGAAGGGGTAGATGTAGTAGGCAATCACTGCCCTGATTAGCATCAGATACCCATCTCGATGGCTGTGAATGTGTCAAAGGTGTCACCACTCTTCATGGTTTTCCCAGTGACACACATCAGCTCCCAATCCTGCATTCAGATCCTGAGACAGGGAAAGGTGTAGAAGAGCATCCCAGCCATGATGCCCACTGCTCAGCCCATCACAAATCCCATCTTCATGTGGTAGAAGTAGCTTGGCTGAGACTGTTCTTAGGCCCCATGGTCACTGGCATCTCACTTGCAGCTTTAGCCAGTCAGTTTTGGTGGCTCTATTTTTAATTTTTTGAGGACCCTATGTACTATTCTTCACAGGGGCTGTACCAATTTGTATTCCCACCAATGGTGCACAAGGCTCTCTTTTTCCACATCCTGGCCAACACTTGTCTTCTTGATAATAGCCATTCTGACAAGCATGAGGTGAAGGTTTATCGTGGTTTTGATTTGCATTTCCTTCATGTTAGTGATTTTGATTAATGATGTCATTTTCTATTCTCTTTCCCCACTTACTTTTTAGCAGCGACTTTATATTATATATCTACTTATTTATTTTCTTATCGTGTTCCTTCTAGACTAGAAC
Organism: Mustela erminea; assembly: GCF_009829155.1. NCBI lineage: Eukaryota > Metazoa > Chordata > Mammalia > Carnivora > Mustelidae > Mustela > Mustela erminea. The sequence goes on along the minus strand of NC_045628.1, from coordinate 55,282,853 downwards.
GTAAACTCCATGGAGGGCAGGGATTTGATCTTGTTCCTTGTTATATCTCTAGCACCCAAATAGCATGTAGTATGATATATATTAGGTACTCAATAAATATTTATCAAGTGAATAATTAATGACAAAATTCTTTCTTTCAGAACGTTCAACACCGATTTATTTTATGCAACAGTGATAGACAAGCAATAGCTTTAACTAGGAGGATGAGCTGAAGGGCACAAGAAGGAGGCCCTATACAGTGGTAGTAGTTCTAATTTGTGTTCAAACCAGGGAATGGCAAATCCAGTCCAGTCCAATGCAGATACTAGTTTTAGGGTGGGGAGGCAATGGGATGGGAGGGCCTGAATATAAGGACAGCTTTATGATGATCAGGTGAAGAGCATAGACTGCAGGCCTCTAAATAGTAAACAAGGTTATCCAGGGAAACTATCCGATGTTCTGAAGCAAAAGAAAATGTGCTAAGCCCACAGGAGACCTACCACCTTAATGCCTGTTTCCTTAATTTCAGTGCAGGATCACAGCTGCCTGCAGATAGCTTCGCGTTCAATACAGTATCAAATGTGGGATGTGCTGGGGCAAGTGTTGTGGAACAATGCAAAGATCAATAAAACAAAATTTCTACCTTCAAAGTGCCTATATATCTACAGGAGATAAGACACAGCTAATAAAAATAAGAGCATTACATAACACGTAACCTGTTCCTCAGAGAGCCATGGAATCGTAGCAAATTATATCTGTAAAGAGACTATTTCTGGATTGGGTTTAAATATAGAACTAGTCTCTTGAGTACAAGAAGAAAGAACAATTTACCAGTCACAAATCTCTTCATCTGTAAAATGTAAGCTTTAAATAGAATTCTTCTTTACGTTTCCTTCCAGTTCCAAATTGCTATCACATATATCACATATACATATATACATATATACATATACCTATTTAGATAATTAAATCTCATTAATTTGGACTTTGCTAATCTAGAATTTATTATCAACCATCAAAGTGAGCCTAACTGAATTTTAATTTTGCTCTAACAGAGATATCAGTAGGTTGTTCACTAAACAGTATAAACAAATTGTAAAAGGAATGCTCACAAAGTTTAAAGAACAAACTGTTTTCAAAGCATTCAGAACTCCTTTTTTGTAAACAAATAGCTGAACTGGACATCAGCCACTTGGACTGTTGTTTTGATATGCTTCATACAGATCCCTGGGCTAGGGCCCAAAGGACAAAAGGGGGCTGACACACCAGTCCCTTGATTCTCATCTCCGTTCAGAGCATAGAAGTCAACTTGGTTTGACTGAAAGAGAAGACAGAGGAAATCACATCCAGAAGAACCATGGCCTTGCTGTTTATTCGTTAAACCTCTTACTGTATTTCTTGTTCTGATAGTAAAAAGTGCTATGCAAAGTGTACACTAGGAAAGATCTATTCTTTTTTTTATTAGCACGTTATTACCTAAAATCTATTCATTTGGCAATATTTATCAAATGTCTACTGTGCATTAATACATATCTTTCTCACATGATGGATTTTTCAGTGCCACATGTTTATTTGTCCACAGCTCTTGAAAATATGCTAGAGGAATACCTCTTATTACACAGTTAATTCTAATGGGAATTTCAATTACATTGTCTCAAAAGGCTGCATGTGGACCTCACAGGGGAATGGGAATATTACCAAAATAGAAATTAAGGTGCTTAGGGATATAAAATTTAGCAAAAATTTTAGGATGAAGGCCAGAAAAGCAGAAATGTAAATTGAAAAAAAGCCAGGAAGGGAATGGAAAATGAGATCACGGAAACCATGCAACTAGAAATCTTCACTATAACTCAGAAAAATAATAAAATGGATCATGAAGAGGATATAGACATGGGAAAGCAGGAATAGGAGTCATACACCCTATCAGCTGCTCTCTGTGGCAGAGTCAAACACAGACTAAGATAGGCCATGGTCCTCAATCTCCCTTGAACAGACTGAGGTCATATCCAACTTGGTGTCTTTCCAAATGCTGCTCTCCTCACCCACTGCCCAAGTTTTCAGATACTGGTCATTCTTCAGAGCATTGCTGCAATTCCAGTTTCACCTTAACTATAGCCCTCTCTAATTCCTCCTTCCAAAAATGATAACCATTTTCTGGATGCTCCATGAACCTTCATAACACCAAAGTTTACCACTAAATGTTTAAGAGATGTTGAGTTCTTCTGGATTAGACTACAGATATCTTATTTTCAGGATTCATGCCTTAAACCTTTTAATAACTTATGAACTTATTTATGAGAAAAGTCTTATAAGACACAAAAATTAAATCATATTAATTATATATTTAATGAATTGCCTTTGTTGAAAATAGTACTGTAGGAAAGTGAAACTATTGCAGAAAACTTGGGAGGTGTGGTCCACATACCAATTGCACTTAACTCCTTAGAAGACATAAAAGACATAAAAGTAAAATTTTTTTTTTACTAAAATATTTTTGATGTACTAATTGATTGATGAATGTTTTTATAAGGGAGTTTTTTTCTTACCTAGATCTTTCATCCCAGCCTATATGTTAATAATGTATGAGGTTGATTAGTGCTTATAATCAGATAATATGTCCTAATGTAAACTCAAGACATTCACCACCACCTAAAACCTGCCTGACCTCCTGTATCCTCTATCTTATTTAATGACATCACCATTCACCCAGTGACCTAAGCCAGGAACCTGGTGGTCATCTAGCATTTTCTCCTTGCTCTCAAATTCTATTCCTCACCTAAAGGTTCTGGAACTAATTTCAACTTGTATGGGGAGAAATTTTCCCACACACCACCAAGCAATTCTCAGATGCCAGCTCGGTGTCCTACAACTCAACTCAGTTCTGACAGTACCTGGAGAGAGCATCCAATTCCACAGGCCAAGGGCTCAGTCTAACAAGAATGTCTTCACCCCCGACTCCCATTCTCACCCTCACTCCCTCCACTTTATATGCTAGTCCCATGTCCAGGTTGTTGCAATCAGCTCTAGACTGGTGGGTCCCAAGACTCCCTCTACTTAGTAGATTACTGATTTATAATAAAAGGATGTGACTCAGGAACAGCCAGATGGAAGAGATGCATAGGACAAGGTATGGGGAAAGGGCAGGGAGTTTCCATTCTTTGAGTGTGCCACTCTTTCCAAATCTCCCTGTGTTCACCAAACTGCAAGCTCTCAGAACTCCATCCTTTGGGGTTTTTATGGAGGCTTTATTAATAGCACAATTGATTAAATCATTGGTCATTGACCACTGGTGATTTATTCAACCTCTAGCCCCTAGCCTCTCTCCCCTCCCCTGAGGTCAGGGGGTGGGACTGAAAGTCCCAACCCTCTAATCATTCCCTTCTCCTGGCCATCAGCACCCATGCCCATCCTTTGGTTACACAGTTTTTCAAAAGTAACCTCATCAACATAACAAAAGATACCTTTCTGGTTCTCATCACTTACAAAATTTCATGGGTGTTAGGAGAGCTCTGCCAGGAAAGGGGACTAAGATCAAATACATATTTCTTATTATAAATCACAATATCATATTATCAAATTCTTGTGATGCTTTCAGATTCATCCCTGCCTCTTCTTCAGCACAGCTTTTACCTTGGTTCAGGCCTAAGCTTCCCCACCCAGGTTCAATGGTCATTTCCTAACTGTTTGCTTTATATTTGTTCTCACCTTTTTCCAATCCATGCCACATATAGCTGGGGATGATCTTTCTAAAATGCAAATCTATTTGTGTCATCCCCCTTCTTAAATATTGTAATGACTTTTAATGCTTAAAGGATAAAGTCCTAACTTCCTTGCAAGTCATTCAAGGACCCTCATAATCAGGTCCCTCCTTTTCTTTTTAATATCAACTTTGGCCATTTACCTATATATACATTATAGCTTCTAATCATGCTAAAATGTCAGGCTTTGAAATACCATGCCATTTCCTCTCATTCTATAAAGCCATCTTTGACTCTGTATGCATTTAAACTATTTGAGTTACCTTCAGACCTAATTCAAGGGCCAATTTCTTTCTTGACCACCCCTATAAGGCTGATACTTTGGTCATCATTAGACCTGGTAATTGCCTTCAGTCTATTTGTTCATATACCTATTTTACTAACTGGATCTTCTTTACTCTCAGAAGGGTAAAAAGGGTCATAGCAGATTCTGGTATGCAAATAGAGTACAAAGTTTGGCATCTCATATATCAGCAGCTTCATAATAGCCACTCAAAAGTTTGTTGAATATTGGTATGTCAATGATGAGTTTACAAGAAAAGGAATAAAGGCTCAGAAGTAGCAGTGAACTTGAAGTAGGCTGAGACTAGCCCAAGATGGTATTTTCCTGACATTGCTAAATTGCAGGCTTTTATAAAGGGGCTAAAGGTGAGGAGAGAAAGGAGTTTGAATAAGTAGTGAGTCAGTGAGTAAATCATGATATGAAACAGAAAAATAACTCAAAGACTTGTACCTGGGAGGTTAGCATATTGTCAGCACCTTAACAGAAAATAAGTCTGATCACACATTCAAACCAATTCTCATCATCTGAATCAGAAAAAAAAAAAAAAAATGTCTAAGAAGGGAAATTGAATGGTTACCTACAAACTACCTATAAATGTCCTTGTCAGTCTGAGGGCTTATGCCACCTGGTGGCAGTTTACTCAGTTTTAGCTTCAACTCTTTAAAGTGGTGTGATGACTGAGTTGGATGTATAAATCAATGATTAAGTGAGACAAAGCTCTGTGGTGAAAAGGAGCTCTGACCTAAGGATCAAGAGAGTAAACATACAGCTCCATATTTTTATGGGGTGACCTTAGAAAGTCATCAGATCTCTGGGTCTCAACACTGGTGTCTATAGAGTCTCTAAGTAGGTGATCTCTAGTGTCGTGTCCAGCACTAATAGTATTGACTTTATATTGGGACTTCAGTATGCTCATCTAGAAAAAAAATTAGGTAGCCAAAGATGATGATATATAAAAATCCCTTAACATTATATTATTTGGTTTTTTGAGTAAGTATATATGGAAAAAGGGAAAAGACCATTGTCATGCAAGAGCCACAGAAATAAGAGATAGGATATTACGAATATTAGAGCTGAAATATAGGTTAGGGGAATTTAGAAAATGCATGTGTGTGTTTAAGGAGTGAGTTATAAATAACTCTAAAATGGTGAGGGATGAGAAGACCATGAAGGATCTTCTATTTCGTCAATGTGTGTGTGAACATATTGGGAGGAGAGAGAATGTGGTTGAGAGTAAATGGCAGGAAGTACTAACATTAAAATCTCTGCAGTCACTACTGGGTAGGAGCTTGAATATAGACAAAACTGTTTCTAATGATTTGATACAATGGCTATTTTCCAGATTAAAAAAGTTTGACATCTTAAATTCAGTTGCGGGGGGTGGGGGGGGTAGAATAGAGGACTAGTAACAGAATACATTCTTGAGTATATATTGCCACCCAGTGGATGAATGTGCATGACGCACAAAACATTTATAAAGGGAAAGACAAAGGAAGACTCTAAGAGGTTATGACCATGATGCTTGTGTTAAAGCTTTGTTTATGCTCAGTGAAGGTCAGATATCGTAGGTGATCCAAACGGAATCACCACTCTTTTAGAATGCCGGACTAGATTTTAATATACATTTTCCAAGTATTCTGATAAACATTATCAGAAGCTTTCAGCAATGAGAGAAAAATATTATGAGTGTGCTTACCTCCATGTTAGACACTAAAGTCTCATTAAATGCTAGTGAAACTTATGTCCATGAATTTCCAATAAAACAAGTCAGAGACACTTAACTTACAATAAGCCAGAAAGAGGGTTCTCAAGGCAGAGATTAGAGATTCAAATCTTGGTTCTCCAGGTGCTAAGAGATTTGATACAAAGTCTAGACTCAATTACATTTTTGGCATAAAAATCTTCGAGTTTCCCTTCATCTGAAAGTGAGTAAAGACTTACTAGAATAGAGGGGTGCCTGGGTGGCTCAGCGGGTTAAGCCTCTGCCTTCAGTTCGGGTCATGGTCTCAGGGTCCTGAGATCGGGCCCTGCATTGGGCTCTCTACTCAGCAGGGACCCTGCTCCCCACCCCCTTCTGCCTGCCTCTCTGCCTACTTGTGATCTCTCTCTCTGTCAAATAAATAAATGAAATCTTAAAAAAAAAAAAAAAGAAACACCTTATTAGAATAGGGATATACAGGGGCACCTGCGTGGCTCAGTGGTTTAAAGCCTCTGCTTTCGGTTCAGGTCATGATCCCAGGGTCCTGGGATCGAGCTCCGCAGCATCGGGCTCTCCGCTCAGCAGGGAGCTTGCTTCCACCTCTCTCTCTCTCTGCCCACTTGTGATCTCTGCCTGTCAAATACATAAATAAAATCTTTAAAAAAAAAAAAAAAGAATAAGGATATACAGAGACAATGGATGGAAGTTGGATCCCTTATGTATTGAGGTCATGTTTATGGAGGGATTTTTCTAGTGGTTCAGCTTGGAGTGGCACAATAATATCCTTTTCATTGGATAACTCTGTAAGAATCTTCTTACTGAGCTAGGAGCCCAACTGGGGATGCTAGATCCCAGAACCCCAAGATCATGACCTGAGCAGCAGATGCTTAACCAACTGAGCCACCCAGGTGCCCCAAAATTCATGCTATTGTAATGACATTAGAAGTCCAAGGAAAACTAGTCTGGGGCTTTATTTCTTGGTTGTTTAGACAGTATTCTTATCAAGAGATTTATCCATTCACTTATGAACACTTCTAGATAGGAAGCCCAGTAACAAATGTGTTTCTTTGTTGGGTCTTTACTACAAGTTGGAAACAGGAGAGTCTAATTGTGGGTAAAAACAAAAACAAAAACAAAAACAAAAAATAAAAACATGGCTGAAAGAGACAGATCTCTATTGCAAACGTTCTTTATACTACATTAATACATCATTATTTAAATAAATTCAACTAAATGAGGATATACAAGTACCTGGTCACAGGTTCTCAAAATTCGCTTTGAAATGCACTGATGCCTGGTTCTAACACCACCTGTCATTCTAATTGAATTGGTTTTGAGTGTTATTTATTTAAAGATTTTATTTATTTATTTGAGAGAGAGATAGCATGCAAGTGGGGAGAAGGGAGTGGGGCAGAGAGAGAATCACAAGCAGACTCCACCATGCAGACCTTGGAGTCCAACATGGGGCTTGATACCATGACCCTAAGATCATGATCTGAACTGAAATCAAGAGTGTCGCAAGTGCCGACAAACCGACCAGGGTCGAAAGGGTAAGAGGATGGTGAAAAGAAATTAAGAGACAAAGAGATGGGGGCAGGAGGAGCACCAAGGAGGATGTCCAATAGTGCTAATTTTATTCCAGGCTGGGAGGCATTATATAGCTAACAGAAACAATCATAAGAAAAGTATCTATTTTTAGCTGATTACTAAAGAGTTTGCAACATACACAGAAAATCCTTCAAGCTTTCCCATTATCTATTTCCCAAGTACCCACAGCAGACATTCTAGCGCCATCTGTACTGACTTCAAGGCCACTTAAGACACAGTTTATGTAAGCACAGCACAGTCTTACAGTGGTGTAGTCTACAGCCCGTGCAAGGACAGCAAGGACCAGCCAAGAATTTCTGACCCCGGCCAAATCATCTCTATCTGACTAGCAAACATGTGGGAAGTCACGTAGGCGAGCGCACAACACGTAGCACAGACCCTTTCTCAGTGCTACTCGACTTTATCGATCTAAGCCTTTTGTTCGGCTATTCAGCCTTTAAAAAAGGCACAAGTCAGGGCCTGGTTTGGTCCTCATCTCAAGCCTTACCATGGCCTCCCACACAAGAGTCAGATGCTTAACCAACAAGCCAACAAGGTGCCCCTGGTTTTGGGTATTTTTTAAAAGTTTACCAGGTTAATTCTATTCATGTAGTCAAGGTTGAGAACTATTGCTCTAAAGATAGAGTCTACTAAAACAAAGAAAACAAAACAACTTTACTATTTAACTTTCAAATATCAAGAGCGCTATTGAAAAGCTATTTAATTTTCATCAAGATTTAATGTAATTTTCATCAAGAACTACCTGTTTGATCTTTACTCTCTGGGTCCCTGTCATAGTGATGTGTTTAAATTTTAAATGGTTGTATTCATTTCATTAACAGGATGTAAATAAGTAAGTTCCGCGGCATCATGGACCATGGCTCTTATGTAATATAAAATAAATATGAAAGTATATTATTACAGGAGTGAAAAAAATCAACAGTTTGCAAAATACATATTGGCCCTAATATACAGCATTCCCATAGAAGACACGTATTTTATTTACAATTTTATTTATTTATTTGTTAGAGAGAGAGAGAAAGAGCACAAGCAGGGGGAGCAGTAGGTAAGAGGGAGAAGCAGGCTCCCTGCTCAGCAGGGAGCCCAATGTGGGACTCAATCCCGGGACCCTGGGATGATGACCTGAGCCGAAGTCAGATGCTTAACTGACTGAGCCACCCAGGCATCCCAAAGACGTGCATCTTAAAGCCATAACTTAAAGTTTATATTGTTACACAAATTGGAAACCAGAAATTCTAATATTTTTAAAGAAACATGGCTGAACACTTTAAAACAGATATTCTTTCTTTAAAATGACATTAATATATCACAATTACTTAAATACAACTAAATATTGAAGATAGAAAACTACTTGATAAAAATGACAATACACTCCCCCTCCCCAGAATGGTTTATTATTTTTATCTTTGGACTTTGTGTTGAACCATTAAAAGATTCCTTCCCTTCTCCCTCCCTTTTTCCCTTCTATAGATATAAGTGATTATAATGTTAATCTTTGCTAGATATTAAAAATGTGAAAATGAGTAAGACATGGTCCTTACTCTGATGGAGCTTACATTTACTAGTAGACAAGTAAACAGACCAACATTTAAAAATCAGTACACTGGGGGCACCTGGGTGGCTCAGTGGGTTAAGCCGCTGCCTTCGGCTCAGGTCATGATCTCAGGGTCCTGGGATCGAGTCCCGCATCGGGCTCTCTGCTCAGCAGGGAGCCTGCTTCCCTCTCTCTCTCTGCCTGCCTCTCCATCTACTTGTGATTTCTCTCTGTCAAATAAATAAATAAAATCTTTAGAAAAAAAAAATCAGTACACTGAGGACTATAAAACATGATGCACAGGATGCTAGTGAGGAAAATGTTCTAGAAGAGATAACCACTTGTCTGAGCCTTAAAGAATGGTGTGAGTTATTCAGGAAAAATGAGTTTGAGAACTATGCACACAGAGCCAGCAGTATGTACAAAGCCAGGAGGCAAGAGAAATCACCACTATGAAAGATAATGGTAAGACCTGCTGTGAGCCCAATGACATGGCAAAAAAAAAAAAAGAAAGAAAGAAAAGAAAAGAAAAAATTCATGTTTAGATATAGCAAAATTTTGTTATATGGTAGAAAGTAGACCCTTGAACATTAACATGGCCCCTTACTCTGCCTAATGGAACAAAAACTACTGAGCTTCTTCTATATATGACCTGGCACGCTACTCACTGAATATATACTTCATTGACAACTGAATTTTGTTCATATCTCCCTAAGAAACTAGGGGGACACTGGAGTGAACTTAGATGTTTATATCATATGTCCTTGGTGCTACTTGTTTTCTAACTTAGTAGAAAGCCTAAGTGAAAGTAACCTTAAACTTAATTTGACTTCTAGTCAATCTTTGAATGCAAACCAACCTTTGTGGTCTGACCTAGCTTTACGTATATTCTAGGAAATGGAAAAACAAGAACAACAACAAAAGTAGAATGGCTGGAATATGATATATACTGGGGAGTGGTGGAAGCTGAAAAGGTAAGCAGGGGTGAGATCATAATAGCACTTAAAAAAGTCAAAAGTCTTTATCTTGGAGACAGTGGAAGAGCCATAAAATAATTCAGAGGGATGTAATATGACCAGATTTGGATTTTAGAACAATCAGTAAAAGCAGTAAAAGTGGGATTAAATGAAGGCCTAGTTAAAAGCCTGCTCAAATGATGCATGTGAGACACAATGATCTATTTGGCAGTTGTGATAGAGACAGAGGAACAGATGATAGATTTACAAAGGAAGAAGCATAGAAAAAGAAGAGGTAAAGTAAAAGTAATATTCCCCTTTCCTTTACCTTATTTTAGAGAAACACTCTAAGATTTTTGGATGGGCTACTTCATGGAAAATTATTTCATTCTCTGACACAGAACAGGAGAGGGGAACAAATTTTGGAGGGAAAATGGTAAGCTGGAGTATGTTTTGAGGAATGCATAGGATATGTCCAATAAGGAACTTTATATCTGAGTCTGAGTATATATTTGAAGTATAAAATTCAAAGAATTAAGTTACCTTATGAATATGAAACATCGATTATGAAAACCAGGATGGAGGTCCCTGGGTGGCTCAGTGGGTTAAAGCCTCTGTCTTCGGCTCAGGTCATGATCTCGGGGTCCTGGGATCAAGCCCCACATCGGGCTCTCTGCTCAGCAGGGAACCTGCTTCCCCCTCTCTCTGCCTGCCTCTCTACCTACTTGTGATCTCTATCTGTCAAATAAATAAATTAAATCTTTAAAAAAAAGAAGAAAAGAAAACCAGGATGATGGGGGATAAGAACATATAACTCTAAAAAAAAAAAAGGAAAGAAAATATAACTCTAAAACATACTAAGGAAAGTAAAGGAATAGGAAAGTATGTGTAAGATATAAACTGAAGCAATGTGCAACACAAAACTAAGAATTAAGAAAATGGAGGACGTTAAAAACTCAAAACTCAATTGTTACCACGAACAAATCTATTTTCTACAAATGTCTCTCATGAAATGAGAGTACTCTTTTTGTTGTTGTTGCTGTTGTAAAGAAATGTGACATTTTGAGCTGAAGAGTCTGCTGGAAATTTTAGTTGTTTAATAAAATACATAACTGGACACCCCAGCCTTCCAAGAATTAAATAAAACAAAAAGCCTGCTCCAGATATAGAAAGGACATAGTTTCCCACAGGCACTTGGTACAGGGACACAGGAAATACAGGAAATTGTTCCTACAGGACAGTAGGAAAAATTTGTCTCCACATGGAGACATGGATCATCATGCGTCCAAACTAAATGTGTTAATCTATAGTACTGATAGATTCTATTTCCTTCACTAAACAAAGATCTAGCACAGAATAATGTATTATTTGCAGCAACTGCCCCATCTCTGAAATCACAAGCTTAAAAACACTGCCTACAATGGAAACATAGGTGCTCTAGATCACAGTTCCCATATTTATACATAGTAAGCACATAAACCATGATTCCCACAATTTACAAAAATTTATAGAAAGAAAGCTGTAATTTAACTGTATCCAATGTGTTTTTTTGTGGATTTATATTTAGGGCAAAGAGGCTATGTATCCTATACAACACGTACATATTTCTCACTTGCCATTTAGCATGAACACTCAGATCCACCCATACACACACAAACATATAGAAAACTGAGAAGGGCTTTCTTGAAAGTGCTGAACTTCTGTAGACTGGTGGCATTCTCCAAGAGTTCACATAAAAAGTAAGATGGATATATTGTAAGCATAACTTTAGAACAACCAAGTGAAAATGATATCAAATCCACTTTGGGATATAAAATAATGTAATTCATATGTAATTGACATCTTATCCTCCAGCTTTTGAATCCGTGGGTATTATTTATGTTCTTGTCATGTACCACAGAATAAGTTTCTGCGAATTTTTCCCCCAAAAAATCTACTTACAGAAAAAGTATGGAGATTCTGAAGAAGTAAGATAGTTCCAGGTGGGTCAGGGCTCCTAAATGATTTTATATACTTGAACTAAAATTTGCATATAAAGTAGGAGCAATACATTCATTAAATTTAAATGTTCCCCCTTTTTTTGGTATAAGTAAATACAGAGAATAGATTAGCTCAACCTTCAGTCAAGAAACAGAACAGAGCTACTTGTAGAAATACTGCCTCCTACTGGAAAGATCACTTTTTAAATTTGTTTTATAAAGCACTGGAATATAGCATATTCACTATGTCACTATGTCACTAATGGCATAGTCACTATGCCATTATTCACAATTTAAAGTTACAATTCAATTTCAGCTTGATACTTAGTACCTCCAAAAGAATGTCATGAACTCTCATCTGATTTACAAACTTAATTCCTCTTCTTAATAAAATGACAACCAATACGTCCTATGTGCAATTAGTAGTAGTGCTTAGAGTGAAAACAAAACTTACTAAAAATAAAAATTATCATTGTAGCTGTACTCTCAAAGTCCCAGAAATGCTTGAGAGTGACAGAGATCTTACAGAGTTAATAAGATATGATTATTTAGCAACCTATTCATTCCGTTTCTGAGTTACTGAATCAAGATTTTTTACTCAGTAAACCGGCAAGGAGACTTTTCGTTAAATACTGTGAAGCAGATAATCTAAAATCACAGATAATCAAACATAATTTTTATTTGGTTTTAGAATATTTTGGTACATAAAGTGAAATACAGACACCTGATACTTTTTTTTTTAAAAGATTTAATTTACTTGAGAGAGAGAGAGAGCACACACGCAAGTGAGTGGGGGGCAGTGCAGAGGGAGAAGAAGACTCCCTGTTGAAGAGGGAGCCCAACACAAGGCTCGATCTCAGGACCCTGGGGATCATGACCTGAGCAGAAGGCAGACACTTAACTGACTGAGCCACCCAGGCGCCCCAGCCACCTAATACTCTTGTAAATCTGTAAACTTCAAACAAAATAATACACAGTGAAGAACTGGAAAATTATCATACTTTCTAAATGTGTGAAATTATTCTTTATCTTTATAATTATCATTAAACATAAAAGTTTTTTGCATGAGTTTGAAATTATTGTCCTATGATTTTTGTTTAATGCCTTCCATCAACTGGAAGAAATGAGGTATTTTATTTAAATTTTACAGTGAGTTACGAGTTGCATAGAAGAATTCAACTAAACAAGGTATCAGGTTGTGACAACTTTACAACATAAATCACAGTATTGAAATTGCTGGTTTATTGACTGCCACCTTTCACTAGATATTAAACATGTGAAAGATAACAACTGGATTTTTTTTAACCTACCCTAGTATCTCAACAAAATTTTGGTTGAATGGATTATTAACAAAAAGTTGAAAAAAAAATCAACTTAGATATCTTTGATTAACTGTAAAATCTGAAATGATATTTTAAGTCACAAGATGTGGGGTCAAATCTTATTTTACCACAAATTATATGATTTTAAGCTCCACCTCAATGAGACTCAGTTTTCTCATCTGAATAAAGAGAGTAACAACTGGCCCATGTATTTCAGAGTAGCTACAAAGGTAAAATGAAGTAATGTATGTAAAAGTCCTTTGTAAATACCTAACAAATGTAATTTTCCATTATGCTACTGCATGTACAGTTAGGACCAAGTGTATAAAATAAGAAAAATTTTTAAGATGCAATATAACTACTCATATTAAAAATACATGTCACATATTACATGTCACACCATTTTCTCCCAAGTGAAAACAGCGTGACTTCTCTCTTCCGCCTACAAATATACTTACAAGTACTGGTCAAAAAAGAAATGTCGGTGCTCGAGCGGCTTATAGCGCATGCGCGGTGATGCTTCTGGGCTCCGCCGTGCCCGCTCGTTGCCTCGGCCGCGCTGCCGGGTGCCGACAGTGTGGAGCTGCTCCGGCTGGGCCCGCGGGGGGACCCGGGCGCCACAGGACTTTTTCCGTGCCTGAAAGTAAACACGCCATTAAGATGGCGGCTGGATGCCAGCCAGTAGGCGGAATTTAGGATTTTGTATCTATGTGGCTGCCAGTGATTGGTTGTGCAACCTTGGTATATATAGACATGCACGGGCGGGGGAGAGAGGGATCCCAACAGCTACGCATAAATAAAGCTTGCTTCGCTGAGGTCTCCTGGTCGTTCTTGCTGGCGAGAGCGACAAAGAAAGAAAAAAAATATCCCTTCCTTCGAGACACAGTACCCAGTGCTTTATTTTCTCTGCTAAATACTGTTAAAGAAGAGTGGACATCTATGCATATTCCTCCTCAATGCACTGAAATCAGACTCTGCCACCATTGCTTGTAGAACAGCTTTGATATGCTTAATCCATGGGTTCCCTTCTCATTCCACATTTTATTCTATCTCTGAAAATTTCTTGTACCTTGTATCTCTGGAAATTCCAAGTACCTCTCCCATTCATACTGGCTTCTTTATTCAAAATAAATATACTCTGCTTTTTTCCCCCTTATTTCTGATGATTCATCTTTTTTTTAAAAAAAAAAAAAAGATGAATCATCAGAAATAAGGGGGAAAAAGCAGAGTATATTTAAACTTGTTCAGCTTCTTGTTCTTCAAATGTACGTGTTGTATGAGGTTTCAACCCTTGAACCTCCTTTTTACTCACTGTGTAGTTCAGCCTAGATGATTCAGCCTACTCTGGCGAACTTGGGCCTCATCTCTGCACAGCCAGCTTCTAAATCTGTATCTTTCTACCAGCTCCCACCAAGATGTGATGTCTGTATTTCTAGTCATTGACCAAATATATCCACTGGATATACTTCAGTCCGCATGTCAAACTCACTGTTCTCCCTTTTCCCAAACATCTTCCTTCCGTTTGTTGCTGTTCTTGATAGACAACCAAGCAGAAAGCTTAGAGTCATCAGTAATTTCTCCCCTCCTTAGCTGTCATCTTCGTTATCTATTAAGAGGATCTATGGGCTCTATGTCTGATCCATCTTAATTTCCACTGCCTTCATTGTTTCTTTTTAAAAATATTTTGCCTCTTAAATACATCTTTCTGCTTTGGTCTCTCACAATTTAAATCCATCCTGTTACAAATGATGCTAAGGAAATAAAAACACTACCCTGTTTTTTGTGTTTATTCTTTACCTGGAAAATCAACCCTACACTCTTTGACATGGCATTTGAGACTAACTAATGTCTTTCCAACCTGTTTTTCTAGTAACTTCTGCCTACACCCTTCTCTCTCTAGAACATGGTTTACACTTTCAATTTCATAGCCCTAGTTCATGGTATTGCCTCTACCTGTTATGGCTATTCTTCATTTGTCAAAAGCCTGTACATCTTTTGGGCCCATGTGATACATCATATTCTCTATGGCACTTTCCATAACCTTCCTTCTTCTGTACTCTTCTGCTGCTATCAAAATTAAATTTAAGTATTCTAAATGTTTACCTCCTTCACTGCATTAAACTAAAGGTGAAAAGGTCTAACCCACTTTGATTCAGATATTCTTCACACAATGCCTGACAAATAGGGTATACCCAGTAAATACTGAACTGAACAGCCCTATTACTGATTTATATAACAAACAGAACAAACCTAAAGAATAATCTTCATCTAGATTTTGCTGGAATCAAATGAAACTCATTTGGCTTTGGATTAATACTGAAAATATACCTAAAAGATGAATTATCCATTTAATCCTCTCGGTTTTAAGTAAATCAAACAGCTAAATTTCCCCCTTGTAGTCAGTTTAGAAGGAGGCAGGAAACAGTTGCATAAAAATCCAGTCAAGTATCTGTAAAAATACATGGAAAACAAATGTAAGACCCTTACTAGTGCTATTACAATATCAAGGTAAGGATCATTCGGTCTGCTAAAGTCTTTTGTATATTAAAGAGTTAAAGACATTGTGAAGCTTAAAAATAACATTAGTTCAGTTAAGAGTAAACTTTTTTTTTTAGTTTTTTTTTTTTTTATAAACATGTATTTTTATACCCAGGGGTACAGGTCTGTGAATCGCCAGGTTTACACACTTCACAGCACTCACCAAAGCACATACCCTCCCCAATGTCCATAGCCCCACCCCCACTTCTCCCAACCCCCCTCCCCCCAGCAATCCTCAGTTTGTTTTGTAAGATTAAGAGTCACTTATGGTTTGTCTCCCTCCCAATCCCATCTTGTTTCATTGATTCTTCTCCTACCCACTTAAGCCCCCATGTTGCATCACCACTTCCTCATATCAGGGAGATCATATGATAGTTGTCTTTCTCCGCTTGACTTATTTCGCTAAGCATGATACGCTCTAGTTCCATCCATGTTGTCGCAAATGGCAAGATTTCATTTCTTTTGATGGCTGCATAGTATTCCATTGTGTATATATACCACATCTTCTTGATCCATTCATCTGTTGATGGACATCTAGGTTCTTTCCATAGTTTGGCTATTGTGGACATTGCTGCTATAAACATTCGGGTGCACGTCCCCCTTTGGACCACTACGTTTGTATCTTTAGGGTAAATACCCAGTAGTGCAATTGCTGGGTCATAGGGCAGTTCTATTTTCAACATTTTGAGGAACCTCCATGCTGTTTTCCAGAGTGGCTGCACCAGCTTGCATTCCCACCAACAGTGTAGGAGGGTTCCCCTTTCTCTGCATCCTCGCCAGCATCTGTCATTTCCTGACTTGTTGATTTTAGCCATTCTTACTGGTGTGAGGTGATATCTCATTGTGGTTTTGATTTGTATTTCCCTGATGCCGAGTGATATGGAGCACTTTTTCATGTGTCTGTTGGCCATCTGGATGTCTTCTTTGCAGAAACACGGCAGGGATGTCCATTATCACCACTGCTATTCAACACGGTACTAGAAGTCCTAGCCTCAGCAATCAGACAACAAAAGGAAATTAAAGGCATCCAAATCGGCAAAGAAGAAGTCAAATTATCACTCTTCGCAGATGATATGATACTATATATGGAAAATCCAAAAGACTCCACTCCAAAACTGCTAGAACTTATACAGGAATTCAGTAAAGTGTCAGGATATAAAATCAATGCACAGAAATCAGTTGCATTTCTCTACAGTTAAGAGTAAACTTAAAGAAAAGTAGATATATGCTAAAGGGTCAGCACTAACTCACTGTCATGAAATATTTTTGTATAACTCTTAAAAAAATCTGAAATAAATACTAATTTAATGAAATTATACTCAGTTTTACTTTATGACTATAGATCATGTATCAGCAAATTATAGCCTATAGGCCAAACCTGCGTGGCACACATCTGTTTTTTAAAAATAAAGTTTTACTGAAATACAGTCATACTCATTTTGTGGTGTTACTGTCTGCTTTTGCTCTACAATGGCAAAGCTAAGTAGTTTGAGACGGAGACTGTATGTACCACAAAGCCTAAAAATATTTACTATCTCACCTTTAAAGAAAACTGGCCAACCCCTGCTACAGATAATCAGTTGCAAATCTAGTTGAAAACCATGCCAGTTTGATATGTGAGGACTTTTTATTATTCTAGAATTTAGAATCTTTATGCAAAGATTTCTTCTCAAAAATCAAAAGAATAAAAAATAAAGTTTTAAAGATGTTATGATAGGAAATATACTGATGTCAAGTACATAGGAGATAAATGGCATACATGCAGGATTTTTAAAATAAATTATTTTATTTGTATATTTATATGGTGGCCTGTTTACTTAAGTAGGAAAAGGAGCAGCTATTCTTTATATTAGAGCATGTCCCTAAAAATTAACTCTTCTACCTCTACTGCCTCACTAAAAATAGAAACTTAATTCTTCCTACAAGAATAAAGGGACAAAGTTAAATATAATTAATTATTTTTTAAAATGAGGGGAGGGAAAGCTAGAAAGAGGAGAAAGAAAAGAGATAAAGGGAGAGGAAGAACCCGCTGTTACCTCATTCTCTAATTGATATGAAGCCAATCTGTGTACCAAAATTAAGGCCATCTCGGACATGGGAGAAAAACTTGTCAGGATGGCAGGATGTACAGAGGTCAAGATCTTGGTTCAGGTCTTGAATATTCTGTGGTAGAATTCCTCCCCGTTCTAGAAGAATCCTTAGGATAAAGATTTTTCAAAGATACCAAGTGTTTATTTTACCTAGCCAAAGCAGTAAAAAATACATACATATGAATATTGGTGTAAAAGAATTCTGGGAAAGATTTGCTTGGAACAATGAAAATTGGTTTTCAGATACAAAACATGAACAAGTCAGGAATTTGGAAGATTTTATCACCATTAATCACTTAAGTTTACATACGAACTGTAAAACTTTCTATATTGTCCTGCAGACATGACCTGGGTCCAGAATTTTATAATCAAAATCAAGTACTTATTTAGAAGAAACATCTAAAGTTACAAGGATATTTGCAGACAAGATTCATCTGAATCAGACAGAGATGCTTTTTAGTCATTTGGCCCTCCCACCTCTTGTCCTCCTATTAACAGATTTTCACAGAGAAATTGCTTCTCCATAAATACTTTACAATGTGAAATATGAATATTAATTAGTGATATTAATTCCACAAGTCACATTTAACAATCAATTTCAATCCTTTCTATATGCTAAATGAGGCAGAATCTGTGCAACGTTTTGTTGACTAGAATAGAAACACGATTAAAAATCAGACAATTTTCTTTTTTAGAAATAACAAATAATGGCTTTTAATAGCAAAACTTCGTAATTCAAAATTGAAAGGGGCCATAGAAAGCTTGAGAGTGACTATGTGCTTATATTATATACACTTCTGCTAAGAAATATATTCCTCTAGCTAGAAAATAAAAATAATTTTAAAATATCATCTTCCTGATAGTTTATTACATTACAGATTTCAGCTGAAGAAAGACTATGAAGCACATGACAACTTTTCTATATGAAGTTTAAGTACATCTCTCAAAACTATAAATCAAATAATAGTTTCCTGCACTTTTAAGTCAATAAGAGATAACAGGAAAATTTCTGTTAGTCAAACTTAAATGAGAATAGATTTCATAATCAAAATATGTTTTTGTATAAAATACGTATGTCAGCTACCTATTTATCTGCCACCTCAATTTTTCTTGGAGTTACTAATTGTTGTCTAAAATGATTTTCATTTTAGAAACAATAAGCAATAACCAAACTTGCAGTTTTGGAATGAAATCAAACATACCTGGTGGCTTTACGAATGTCAACGTAGGGATTTGGTGAATCAAATAACCGTACACATTCAGGATCAAGATTATGAAATTCCTTTGCTGATTCCCTTGGCAGAGTAAAACAGCAAGGTCCTACTGAAGGTCCCAGTACAACAATAATGTCTTCCAAATTACACCCATATTCTGTGATCATAGCATTCACTGTAGCCATAGCAACACCTAGCAAAGTACCCCTCCAACCTGGTAAATAGGAAGAAAAAGAGATAAAGGAAGTTAAAACATAGCATTTCACCTTAATTTATCTCTAACTTAAAAATGAGCAGAGTTAGTTTGCATATTTTTCGAAGTCCAGAAATAGCAATGAATCACAAGATCAATTAATTAAGCTAAATAACCAATTAACAAAAACACCGGTTTTTATTTTTCTTATTTTTTTAAAGATTTTATTTATTTATTCATTTGAGAGAGAGAGCAAGAGACAGCAGAGTGGAGAGGAGAGGAGAAGCAGAACCTTGGGATCATGACCTGAGCCTAAGGCAGACATTTAACTGACTGAGCCACCCAGACACCCCTAAATCACTGGTTTTTAAATGAGGTACACTATGCAAACCACCTGACATGGGAGAGATATGTAATGGGAGGTCCCTTCCGCTTCCTTTAAAAATATTCTATACTTTCAGTTTCCAGTGGGATTATACCTTATAAGTCTTCTCTCTCTCCTTCACTTTTTTTAGACACTTTTTTTAAACTTGGGGGGAGGAAATATACATATCATTAAATTTACCATTTTAACTCCTTTTAAGTGTATACTTCACTAGTGTTAAATATATTCACATTGTTGTGCAACCAAGTTCTATAACTTTGTCATCTTGCAAAACGGAAACTCATTAAATAACAATTCCCCATCACCACTTTGCCCCAGCCCATGGTACCCACCATTCCACTGTGTCTATGAATTTGACTACTTTAGATACCTCATGTAAGTGGAATCTTACAGTATCTCTTGTGACTGACTTCCTACATTTAACATAATGTCCTCAAGGTCCTCATTCAGGTGTAAGGATTTCCTTCCTTTCTAATGCTAAATAATATTCCACTGTATGCATTTATCACATTTTGCTTATCCATTCATCCATCTATGGAAACTTGTATTGCTTCCACCTCTTTGCTATTATGGATAATTCTGCTATATGCACAGGTGTGCTTTTGTTCTTTTGGATATATACCCAGAAGTAGAACTGCTGAATCATATGGTAATTGTATTTTAAAATTTTTGAGGAACCACCATACTATTTTTTATAGCAGCTGCACCATTTTACATTCCCACCAATTGTGCATCAGAGTTCTAATTCCTCCACAGCTTCACCATTTGCTATTTTCTTTTTATTTCTTTTTTTAATATTAGCTATCCTAATGGGTTAGGTGATATCTCATTATAGTTGTGATGCACATTTTCCTAATTATTAGTGGCATTAAGCATCTTTTCATCACTTGCTTGTTGGCCATTTGCTTATCATGTTTGGAAAAATGTCTGTTCAAGCCCTTTGCCCATTTTTAACTGGGTTATTGATTTTTTTGTTGAGTTGTAGATTCTTTATATATTCTGGACATAAACTCCTTATCAGATATATGAATTGCAAGTATTTTCTTCCATTCCATGTGCTGCCTTTTAACTTTGTTGTCTGTGTCCTTTGATGCAGTTTATTAGTTTTGATGAATTTCAATTTATCTGTCTCTACTCTTGTTTCTTGTGCTTTTGGTTTCATATCTATGAAACCATTGCCTAAACCAAGTTTATGAGGATTTACATTTTCTTTAATAAGTTTTATAGATTTAGCTCTTACATTTAGGTCTTTAACCTGTTTTGAGTTAATTTTTATATACAATGTAAGATAAATATCTAACATCATTCTTTTGAATGTAAATATCCACTTTTCTCAGTACTATTTGTCGAAGAGACTGTCCTTTCCCCACTGTATAGTCCAGGTACCTTGTTAAAAACCTTTTGATCATATATGCAAGGGTTTATTTCTGGGTTCTTTTTTTATATATTTTTATAACAAGTTTTGAAATCAGAAAATGTCAGACTTTTAACTTTATTTAAGAGTGTTTCATTTTGACAGCTTTAGTATATGTGCTGCTGAAGCAAGCACTCATTTTGACAGCTTTAATCTTTGATATTTAAAAATAATGTTTCAAAACCTAAGAAGTAACAAATAAGATTCTCTTTTTATATCCAAAATCGAAGACTCAAATAACTTTTTGACAATGTCAAATCATAAATGTGACTTCTAGTCATCCAATCCCATAACTTTAGCTAGATCAGAAGAAAATATGCCACCTTCTTATTTTTTTGTCTAAAAAGCACAATAGATTTACAAGCAGAAAGAAATATCAAAGATCATCCCTCATTTTACAAAGCCATGGCCACAGGATAATCTAAATAGCACTTTAAAATACCTTCAGAAAACAAAATTCATAACCTTAACACAACAACGAAAATCCTTTGTTCTTAACTTTAGATAATATTTAAAGGCACTAGACTATAACATATTAAGCTAAATGCAGTTTTCCAAACATATCTTGCTTCTTACCTCCATATCTTTACACATATGCTGCTGCACCTTCATCCTCATGAATACCTTTCTCCAACATACCTTATCTTCTTGGTCCCCATTGCCTAGACTTTAAAAGTTCTCAACAAGAGCCAGTACCACTTCCTCTCCCTCTGAAGTGTTCTGAAAAGCATGGAGGTGCTTTTTGCTGTTGTTGTTGTTATTACAACTGGGGTGCTACTGGCATTCGGAATTTTGAAAGCCAAGCAAATTACAATATAAGATTTTCTTGCCCAAAATGTTAAAAGCAACCCTGCTGAGAAACCCTGGCACCTAGTCAAGTCCTGCAAATTCCTCCGGAATCAGGGTACTGCTTCCTTTGGGAATTCTACTCTGATTCATGTAATTTGACTTAGGTACTGCTTTTATTTGTACCTATAATAAAAGTATGCTGGCTCTACTTCTATTTTATATTTAATACCTGTAAAGTAATTAACTGTCATGCCCACTAGAAAGAAATTATAACTTTTCCTATACTACAAAACTGGTAAAATCCTAAATGCTTAATTAAGTACACTTACCAGCGTGAGCAACACCACATGATTTTCTGACAGGATCAGCAAAAACAATTGGTATACAGTCAGCACCAAGAGCTGCTATTGTGACTCCCCTCTGATTTGTGGTGATTCCATCATAAGATTCAGGTTCCTTCCTTCCCATAATCCAGACGTCATTGGCATGATCAGTCTAATACCAAAGATGTGTGATAAAAATATTTTGAAAGTAGAATTTCTGATCCATAAGCTTTTTCTGAAAATACTCATTTTGTATGAAATTATATAACCAGTTTAATATTACTAGCAAGCATTAAAAACATCACTTCAATAGTAAAATACCAAATTTACTTGTCATTTAACTTTTGGTATTATAATCTCTATACATTTTATTCAAAGGAAAACAGACTTGAACACTTAACAATTTAATACAGTCCATCACAAACATCTCTTACTAGAGATGGGTAAATATCTCCTTGCAGCAGTTTCCATAAAGTACTATTTATGGAAAGAAGTTAAGTTAATTACCAAATTAAAGATATTCTTACTTTTCCTGACCCAAATAAAGCTAGAATTCTATAACAAACAAGGTATCAATAGTGATCCTAGTTCCTCCTAATGTTAATTTAGAAAATAATGGCCTTTCTCTCCCACCATTCTGGAATCTTCTTTCTAAACCAAAAAGGGCAGTGGTACTATAAGAATTAACTGTACTTTTAGATACAAGAAGCTTCCTGTGAAATATATCTATGAAGAACTGATTTTTAGGCTCTAGTGTATAGATCCAAGAAAAACAACCATATCATTATCCTAAAATTTTAGATAAAATACCAGATGCAAAAGTTAAATAGCTTGTTTAAAGTCCATGAAGTCATTAGCACCGTCAAGAATATATTTTAGATCGTCCAAAACATGAAACAAAATTTTACCTTTATTCGGTAAAATTTCTCCACATTAAATCCTACAGCATTTCCCAACCTACGCAGATTTTCTTGAACAACGACCTTGGGATCTCTCCTTTTGGAACTACTGAAGAGATTGAATGAGCTAAGAGTTGGGATGTAGGATATTCCACCTGTTCTTGTAGTAAATCCGTGTAAGAAAATATCTGCTGAATAGAAGTAACGAAGAGTAAAAATATGCTATACAAAAGACTATAAAATGTTACAAGCCCAGTGTCTCAGCAAGACTCTCCCTGAGACCTCAAGCTGCATGTTTTTCTAGCTTCCAATTTCTTCAGCACTGTGTACCTCATGTGTTCTGTTATATATGGCTTTATGTTTGCTTAACCTTCCCCATGGGATTATTGCTCTTCAAAGAGTATCTTCTGTCCCATTTGTCTTTGTTATTCCTAACAGCATATAGCCCAAAGTAAATATCATTTAACCAAGAAGATACACATTGTAAAATTTCATTCTTCTGTGAAGGTGCCAATGAGTTAAAGTATCAGAATTTCTAAATAGGAGATGCTTAGGGTCATAAATCTCATTTTAAAGGAAGGCTGGGGTATTTGTCTTAAAACTGAATTTGCATAATGCAAATTTATTTGCATAATGCAAATTTATTTGTTAAGCAAATTTGCATAAAGCAAATTGGCATTGAAGGGACTATCCCTTGGTATCCCTTGACATCCCTCACACTCCCATGTTGCAACTGATGTCAGTGAGATAATAAAACTATAGTCTATGAAAGAAAGGAGGAGGAAAAAGGTGAACAGCCTCTAAAGAAAGACTAGTTTTTCATGTATACAGCAGAAACAACAGAGTGTTTAACACACCTGAGATTAAAGGAGATGTGATAATGGTTAACTCTCCTCTCAGTGCTGGCAGGCTTCTCAAATATGTTTGAATTTCATTCTGGATTGCTTCTACTTCTTGAGCTGTGATCATGTTTATTTCAGTGGATTGTTTCAAAGGATCTCCCCTCGAAGTCACCTGTAAGTCTTCAAACTCAAAACTGTAAACATCGGTGAAGAGCTGATCAATAAAAGCCTTCAGTAATGTCTTCCGGTGCATGGGTACAATTACTTTAATGCTGGTCAAATTTTTTTCATCAATTTTTTGCTTAATAGTATACAAAGAGGCAGCCATACTAGGATTGCTAACAGTCTCAAATCCTCTCAAGAGGGTTGATAATCCATTGCTTGCTTCTAATTCACAGTGATTATGTGCACCATCCCTTTCACAGCTGATGTTACTGCAACATATTATACAAAGAAACTTGGCTTTGGCAGCATGGTGGTATCTGACAGCATTCAATGTCTTTAGTAATGCCTGATGACTGTTTTTCTGAGAGTTAAATTTCAAACCAAAGAAATCAACCAACACTGCTTCT
The DNA here is from genome assembly GCF_009829155.1 of Mustela erminea. Classification (NCBI taxonomy): domain Eukaryota; kingdom Metazoa; phylum Chordata; class Mammalia; order Carnivora; family Mustelidae; genus Mustela; species Mustela erminea. Next base: position 55,258,476 of record NC_045628.1, on the reverse strand, counting down.
GCCATCCTTCAGGAGGGTACAAGGCCCTTCAAAGATTTCTGTGCCTCCTAAGAAATCACCTACAAAGAAAAATTAGTCTAAGAATGCAAAATTATATCAACCTTCTCATAGTTACAAGTTTGTACCTACGTTTAAAAAAAAAAGTTTTACCGATCTAAAAACATAAAAAAATAGATCTAGATGACTCCAAGAAAAGCTAGTCCATTATTTGTCCTAACAGAACCATGAACGTGGAACCATTTGTGAAAGTGATTTGTACATCTTTCCAGTAGAGCAACAGTTCCTGTGTGTATGTGTGTGTGTGTGTGTGTGTGTGATGTTTTTTCATACAGCAAATTTTAAGTAGGGAATTACTTAACTTAGACAAAGTCCTGCTTTTTAATTACAGGGTGTCAAATTATGGTATATGTGTATCATTAATCCTGACATGACAGGCATGTTAGTTCACACCCCTTCATATGAAATATTGGGGCCTTCAATAGGTTAATGGAGCCACATCTAAAATTTACGGTTTTTTAAAAAAAAATTTTTTTTTAAGATTTTATTTATTTATTTGACAGAGAGAGATCACAGGTAGGTAGAGAGGCTGGCAGAGAGAGAGAGAGAGAGAGAGGGAAGCAGGCTCCCTGCTGAGCAGAGAGCCCTATGTGGGACTCGATCCCAGGACCCTGAGATCATGACCTGAGCCGAAGGCAGCGGCTTAACCCACTGAGCCACCCAGGCGCCCTTAAAAAATTTTTTTTATTTATTTTCAGCATAACAGTATTTCTTATTTTTGCACCACACCCAGTGCTCCATGCAATCCGTGCCCTCTCTAATACCCACCACCTGATTCCCCCAACCTCCCACCCCCCGCCACTTCAAACCCCTCAGGTTGTTTTTCAGAGTCCATAGTCTCTCATGGTTCACCTCCCCTTCCAATTTCCCCCAACTCCGTTCTCCTAACTCCCCTTGTCCTCCATGCTATTTGTTATGCTCCACAAATAAATGAAACCATATGATACTTGACTCTCTGCTTGACTTATTTTACTCAGCATAATCTATAAAAGCTGAAACGATTCTAGGATTTACACAGCACTCTAGGATTTGGAACAGACGTTACTGCCCACCTGCTTCCTTACTCCGTCCCTGGCCCCCACCCCGCGCAGGAGCCGCCTTGGGTGGTGAACCCCGCGGCCCAGGGCGCTTTTCTCCTGCAGCCACTCCCAACCTCCACTCCGGATGGTACTGGGCTCCCACTGAAGTTCATCTCGCCAGATTTGAAAAACAATGAGAGAAGCGAGGGGAGTGACAACCATCCTCCCTTCTGCCTTGGGAAATGCCACCAAAAGCATCTGTCCTCCCGATCCCGTACTTGGTCTCCACCAGCCCGGGCGCCTCCACCGCCTCCTCCCCGCCCCCTTGAGACTTTCTGACCCCACCGATGCCCAGCGCAGGCAGATTTCCCCGTCCCGCTTGTGGGCGCTCCGCCTCGGCTTGCACCCTCCGGCTTCTGCGAGCTCCGAGAAGCCCGGGCGCCGCCACCACCCCCCACCCCCAACCCGGAGCCTGGACGGAACCCGGAAGCCACGACCGTGGCACCTGGAGTTCTAAGCCTGACCCGCGACTCCGCCGCTGCAGCGCCTGGACCACCTCACCCACCTCACCGCCGACCCACCAAGGGCGCCCCGCCAGACGTGGGCACGACGGCTGGGGCCCAGCGGCTGCGGAGAACCGGGCTGAGCCAGGCCGGCGACCTGCAGGGAGGGACGAGCGGAGAAGAGGGCTGGGTACGGAGAGGCGCCGAGGGAAAGCCCGAGAAGAGCCCAGCGCCGGCCCCCGCGGCCGCCTCAGCAGTTCCGGGTCAGCGCAGCCCGTCGAGACCGTCCTACGCCGCACGACTGAGGCAAGAGAAACAGGAACCAGAGCCCTCTAGCCGGAGCCAGCCGGGTCAGCTGCCGGGGCCGGGACTGCGGGCCGTGAGGGGAACTGGGCGGGAGGCAGACCGTGGCGTGGCGGCGGGCGGGCCCTTGAGTGGGGAGGGACGTCGGGCGTGCAGGTGAAGGGAGCGGTGTCCTGGTAGGCTTGCGGGCCCCTTAGGGGAGCGGGACGGCTGAGAGGCTGGCGCTCGGGTGAAGGGAGCCGGGCGGCTGGCAGGCTTGCGAGCCTCTCCAAGAGAGCCCGGTGGCTACGAGGCTGTGGGGCTGTGAGGGGAGCAAGACTGCCGGCAGGTGGGCGGGACCCCGGGCTGGGGGGCGGGCCCGTGGGGGGGGCGGACTGTGGGCGGGCCTATGAAGGCACCCGGCGTCTGGCGGTAGGCAGGCTGGTGCAGGGAGCAGGGCGGCGGAAAGGCGGGCGGGTTAGGGGAGGGGGACGGCTGCCAGGCTGGCGGCGGGCGAGGAGAGGGGGTCCGCAGGAAGGTAGACCATTAAGAGGGGCGAGGGGCTGGCTGGCCGACGGGCCAGTGAGGGGGGCGGGCGGTGGGCCGGCCCGTGAGGGGCGGGGCGGCTGACAGGAGGGCAGGCTGGCGAATGGAGCACGCCGGCGGAAGGGCGGGCCAGGTGAGGGGGACGGATTGGAGAGGTAAGTAGGGCGTCTGGAAAGCTGCTGCGAGGGTGAGGGGAGAGAGGCAGCGGGAAGGCGGGTGGGCCGCCGAGGGGAGCAGCAGGCGGGCAAGGAGGGCGAGTCAGTGAGGGGGACCGGTGGGCCCGTGAGGGAAGAGGGACGTCTGGAAGGCTGGCGGGCGGGTGAGGGGAGCGGGGCCGTGGGAAGCCGCGGGAAGGCAGGCGGGACCCTAAGGAGAGACAGGGACCCGGGGAGCAAATGGCAGACTCCCTCTTGCGAATGGAAGCCCTCTCCCCAAGTCCGCTCCCCCAAACGCTCGAGGACGAGCCGTGTGGATCAGACACGGTTTCATCACCCGAGCCCAACCCTGAGAAGCAGCTTGTGTTAGCACTTGGAAATTTACCCCATCCAGGGTTCAAGTAATCCTCCTCCTTGGGTGGAGTTTGTTTGTACTTCTTGCTGTTTTTTTACACTGTGTGGCTTTTTTTGTTCCCAGAAACACTTGGTTGAACCTTCCTTTGCCTTTTTGCTGATTCCACCTTACTTGCTGACTGGACTGGACGAACGCTCTTTACAGCTCCTCTATTTGCACTGACAAAGTCTTGTATGGCCGTTTAAAAATACGTGCCACTAGTAGAAAGTTAGAAGGCAGTAACTCTCAGAATTGTGATAAATTAGCATCCCTTGTCTAACCTCAAAGAGTATAACATCCATTTAGAAACATCGAACAGCTACTACATGGAGGGCAGATGCTAAGATAAAGGGAAAATCTGTCCTGCCTTGGAAGAGTAGGAGAAAGGGGGCTTCCTGTGGAACTGGTTATGATGGAAGGAGAGGTCCCTTTTGTCTTCCTAGTTGCTCAGACGATAACTGCTGAAGAAGTTTTACCTGAAAGAGTCCTAATATCTGGGAGTTTGGAAGATCACTTGGAGGTGGGCAAGTGCTTCCATTCTATTTGACTAGGTGCTGGGATCCCCAAACCAGACTAGGAACTCGCTGTTCTGTATCCTTAGCAGATGTTTTTGTCAAAATTTGTATTTTCATGATTTTTGTGGGGCATTCGTTAAGAGCCTTCCGCCGATGGTACCTGTGATCGAAGGGTGCACTCTGCACTCTCTGAGTTTATGTTAAATATTACCTTAAGCAAAATAGAGATCTTTTGAGTCACAAAGCTGGTTTAAAACATTTATCCATGTTTTTACAATGATGGGAATTCATTTTCTTTCATTAAACAGTAGTGGCAGTAAAAAAAAAATTTTTAAAGATTTTTTAAAATTAATTTATTTAACAGAGATCACAAGTAGGCAGAGAGGTAGACAGAGAGAGAAAGAGAGGGAAGCAGGCTCCCTGCTGAGCAGAGAGCCCATGCGGGACTCCATCCCAGGGCCCTGGGATCATGAACTGAGTGGAAGGCAGAGGTCTAACCCACTGAGCCACCCAAGCACCCAGCAGTAAAAAAATTAAAAGTAATTCAAAATAGGAAAGCTGCCAGGGAAGAGAGTTTGTCATTGTGTTGTATTTACATAACATTTCTTTTCACCATTTGTACCTAGACTATTTAGCCTCATCACCTAACTCTCTTATCATTCACCCCATTCCAGTGGTTCTCCTGGCTGCACATCAGAACTACAAACAGAACTTAAAATAATCTAGGGATTCCATTCAATATACATTTGAATCAGAATCTCTAGGAGTCAAGTCTGGGCGTGTTTTTCTTTGATGTTTATTTTGTTTTAATCTATAAAGATGATTCAGATGCATAATTAGCTTTAAAAAAAACAACTGCCTATTCCCAAGCCACTCAAACTAAAGGCTGTTCCTTCTTGGAACATCCTTCTCTTTTTATGCGTATCTAACTGCTACTTGTTAAGATCTTCCAAGCTCAGTCATAACTTTCCTTGAATCTCCATTCCCTCACCAGGCAGAATTAATTGCTTCTTCCTTAGCATTTTGTTCATACAAAAGAAACCCTCTCATTGATGTAGTCTGGACCCATAGCCTAGCAATAAACTAAAAAAGTCAATTAAACACTATAATGTGTATACTTTATAAAGTGCATAAGTGTACACTTTATAAGGAACTTAATAGTATATAAATTTTCTCTAAATCTGCTTTTTTTTAAGTCAGTTTAACCAGAGAGTCATTATAAAATGTATTCTCTCAAAGTTATAGAAACAGAAGAGAAACAGTCTCTTACCTGTCATTGGATTTAGGTGGGACCCTAAATTTAGGCACATTTAGATCCACCCTAAATACAGGATGATCTCATCTTAAGATACTTTATTACATCTACAAAGACTGTTTTTGCAAATAAGACCACATTCACAGGTTCTGGAGGGTAGGACATGGACATATTGGGGCTGGGGGTATACTGTTCAACCCACTCCAAGCTCCTCATGGTTTTGAAATCATGCTTACTTATAGAGTAACAGAAGACCTTGCTTCTTACTGTTCTCATTGAAGCAAGCAGGTAGGTTATGACTGAATTTCATCATAGGCTTCTCATTTCAATTTGAAACAGTGGTCCAGCCATCCCTTAAAACTTGGATTCAAGCTGCTGATCAGTCTCTGTATGTCTACACTTTACAAGGACACATTTGGTAGTCCAGTACTATCAGGAAATTCAGAGAAATCTCATCTTTGATGGAAAGCTAAAAGCAATGTGGATAATGTATTAATGTTGCCTGTATTGTCTTTAATAGGAAGTTAAGGAATGGTACAAATCCTCTGGGTGTTTTGTTTTGTTTTGTTTTGTTTTGTTTTCAGCAGTCTGAAACCTTAGTCACGTCGCCTAGTCAAAAAAGAGGTAATGCCTAGTCCTACCAGATCCTAACACACAGGTAAATAATAGATGTGAATACATTTTTTATGATTCAGTTAATTAATTCCTTTGGATGAGTCTGACAATGTTGTAACTTCTCTTGAAAACATATGGTTGAAAAGACATGTTGTTGCTGTTGTTGTTTTTACCTGAAATGTGCGTTTTTACTCATTTGTAGTGTGTCACATTTTTCTCACTATTATCTTGTTGGAATTGAACCACTCAAATCTGATTTCATCATGTTTCTGACAAATCATAGTTTAAAATTTGCTTGATACCAGGGAACTCTTTAATCTCATCTTTCCCCAGGCTAATTTTGTGGCTTTCTCAGTTAAATATCAGCTTTAGATATTAAGCCCACCTCCCACTTAGAAAACAATTTCACACAAGAAAAAAGTATCTGTTTTCTGATAAAGTATCTATTCTAAAAGGGTAGAATGAAATTATAAACTTAACTACTTTAACTGCCTCGCAGGTTCATATGACAGCTTTTTCCATTCAGAATGAAAAACAGTGCTTATGTGACATGGGTGCACATATACATTTACCTCCTCTTAATTCTTCTAAGCTAAAAGCTCCCGAAGGCCGCAGAGTAGTTTGATAAACTTGCTTTATTTTGGTCATTAACTTGGAAGAGGTACCAGATGATGAGTTTCCAAAAACTCGAAACATGGCCCTTTCAGATTCTTCCAAGGGTCACACAGAGGGCCTTGCCTCTTCAATGCAAAAGAGACAATGCACAAATCATGATTATCCCAGTGCTTTAGTACATATTGAGTGCCTAATAAATGTAATTTGGATCCTAATAGTTTCAAATTACATCCTTCCTACTTGTTGGATGTGTGGCTTTTGGCTAATTTCTTAATTTCTCCAAGTCTTGAGTTTATTCATCTACAAAATATAAGTAAAAATAGTATTTAGCCTATAGGATTGCTCTGAGGGGTAATAAAGATAATTCATGTAAAAGCACTTAGAAAAATGCTAGTTACTTGCAAGTACTCAATAAATGTTGACTATAGTTATAAAAGAATGGTAGTTTAATATAACATGTGCATTACACTGTTTACTGTAAAACTAATTATTTTAGTTGAAAGTATTTTTTCTAAATGATTTTGTTTCATATGTAAATTGGACATTTAATGTGGAATACTATAGGTATTTTTTTTTTATCAGAGTCACTTAATTCATCTTATATTCCTCACAATACCTTGCATATTATATGTACCTACATATGTGGCTTGAATGAAAGAGTAATTGATACTGTCTAGTCTAAACTCTGTTTTCATTAATTTAAGCCATTGTAATGCATTATCAGTAGATGGCAGTAGTTTATTTTCATTTTTATCTTTTGTCCATTCTACAATAGAGATCCAGAAAAAAATAAAACTCCCAATTTATTTTTTTTTAAGATTTTGTTTGTTTGCTGGGGAAAGTGGCAGGAAGAGGGGCAAATGGAGAGAGAGAAGCAAACTCCACCCCTGAGCAGGGAGCCTCACTTGGTACTTAATTCCATCCATGATCAGATCATGACCCAAGCCAAAGGCAGACAGTTAACTGACAGAGCCACCCAGGCGCCCCTCAAACTTCCCCAATTTTAAAGTAGATATCCTTTCACAATTAGTTGATTTAAATAAATGACACCCAAGAGTTTTTCAGTTCATATTGCTTCAGATATAGAGATCAAGAAGTACCAGTTATGTTATTTTTTTATTATGTAAATCTAATTTTCTTCATTTTTTACATTTCTCCACCAAATTCTTTAAGGAATACAGAAATGAATAAGACATTATATTTGTCCTCCTGGAGCTTACAGTCTAATGGAGAGATACAGTAGATAATTATGGAAATAATAAGAATAAAAACTGTTGAGTAGCAGGAATTTACTAAATGATGTCATGCATTATTTCATTTAGTCCTCCCAATGAGATAGGTATTACTATTGTTTCTGTTTTATAGGATAAGGACCTTGAGGCCCAGATTGGAAAGAATTTACCTAATGAACTAGTAAGTGGTACAACCCGAGTTCAAAGCAAGTTCTATCTTACTCTATGACATAAACTGTTATCATGGTATAATAGAGATATAGAAACAATTGCACTAAAGAGAGGGAAGGATCAGATCTACCAAGAAAGACTTCTTTTTAAAAAAAAAAATACTTTATTTATTTGACAGAGATCACAAGTAGGCAGAGAGGCAAGCAGAGAGAGAGGAGGGAGCAGGCTCCCCGCTGAGCAGAGAGCCTGATGCAGGACTCCATCCCAGGATCCTGGGATCATGACCTGAGCCAAAGGCAGAGGCTTTAACCCACTGAGCCACCCAGGTACCCCAAGAAAGACTTCTTAAAGAAGATGCCATCGGGGCACCTGGGTGGCTCAGTGGGTTAAGCCTCTGCCTTCGGCTCAGGTCATGATCCCAGGGTCCTGGGATCGAGCCCCGCATCGGGCTCTCTGCTCGGCAGAGAGCCTGCTTCCCCTTCTCTCTCTCTGCCTGCCTCTCTGCCTACTTGTGATCTCTGTCTGTCAAATGAATAAATAAAAATCTTAAAAAAAAAAAAAAAAAGAAGATGCCATCTATGATGGAGTTGAAAGACTGGCTGGGATGTTGATATGGTAGGAACAGTATTTTAGGAGCATAATTCTATCATTAGAACAAGGTAAACTGGAGTGGAGATAGACTATAAATAGACACCTATTAAGTAAGTGCCAGGCACTCTTCTAAGGTCTCTACCCTTATGGAGCTTACATTAGTATAAGGAAATAAAAAAAGAAACAAATCCATGTAAAATATCAATGGTGACAAATGCTATTAAGAAAAAGGATGCTGTTGAGGAGAATATAGGCAGTGATCTCTTCGACCACAGCCGCAGCAACTTCTTCCTAGAAACATAGCCAAAGGCAAGGGAAGCAAGGTCCAAAATGAACTATTGGGACGTCATCAAGCTCAAAAACTTTTACACAGCAGAGGAAATAGTCAACAAAACCAAAAGACAACTGACAGAATGGGAGAAGATATTCACAAATGACATGTCAGATAAAGAACTAGTATCCAAAATCTATAACTGAACACCCAAAGAACAAATAATCCAGTCAAGAAATGAGCAGAAAACATGAACAGACATTTCTGCGAAGACGACATCCCGATGGCCAACAGACACATGAAAAAATGCTCACCATCACTTGGCATCAGGGAAATACAAATCAAATCACAATGAGATACCACCTCATACCAGTCAGAATGGCTTAAATTAACAAGTCAGGAAATGACATATGTTGAAGAGGATGCGGAGAAAGGGGAACTCTCCCACACTGTTTTGGGGAATGCAATCTGGTGCAGCCACTCTGGAAAACAGCATGGAGTTTCCTCAAAAAGTTGAAAATAGAGCTACCCTACAACCCAGCAATAGCACGACTGGGTATTTACCTTAAAGATACAAATGTAGTGATCCCAAAGGGGCATTTGCACCTGAATGTTTACAGAAGCACTGTCCACAATAGCCAAACTATGGAAAGAACCTAGATGTCCATCATCAGATGAATATGTAAAGAAGATGTGATATATATATATATATATATATATATATATATATATATATATATATATATATATATATATATATATAATGGAATACTATGCAGCCATCAAAAGAAATGAAATCTTGCTAGTTGCAATGACATGGATCGAACTAGAGGGTATTATGCTGAGTGAAATAAGTCAACGAGAAAGGCAATTATCATATGATCTCCCTGACATGAGGAATTTGAGAGGCAGAGTGGTGGGTCTGGGGGGTAGGGAAGGAAAAAATGAAACAAGATGGGATGGGGAGCGAGACAAACTATAGGAGACTCTTAATCCCACAAAACAAACTGAGGGTTGCTGCAGGGGAAGGGAGTAGGGAGAGGATGGTTGGGTTATGGACATTGGGGAGGGTATGTGATATGGTGAGTGCTGTGAAGTGTGTAAGCCTGATGATTCACAGACCTGTACCCCTGGGGCAAATAATACACTTTATGTTAATAAAAATAATGAATAAAAAAGAAAAATGAGGCAGGATAAGGAAATGGAAAATGAAGGAGGAGAGGTCATGTTTTAAAGAATGTTAAGACAGAAGCCTCTCTAGTAATAGTATTTAAAAGTGGCAAGCAGTGAGTGGATTCCAATACAATTTAAAGGTAGAACCAATAAGTTTTACTAAAAGAATTGCATGCAGCATATAAGAGAGAAGGCAAGATTCTGGCTTGTCCTTTTAGTGGACAGTTGTTTTCAGGATCACCAGGATATATGACAGGAGAAAAAAAGACAGAAAAGTGAAAAATTATCAATATTGATTATTTTATAGGCCTAAAGAAAGTGAACCAAAAAGAGAGAAAGATACAGAGTAGAATGTCAGACAACAAAGAAAGGAAGAGTCAAGAAGTTCCTGAAGAAGGTAATGAAGCAATCTTAAGAAATAAATTATTTTTTTTAAAGAAAGAAATAATTAAAGGATAAGCAGCAACAAAAAGGTAGTATGATAGGAGAATTTTGTTAAAATGTATAGCCAAATGCAATAGAAGGAAGCTATTAAGTTTCTCCAGGAGGACACTTAGATGGTATTTAGAAAAGGCATAACAACAGGCCTTTAATGAAAATTCATCAACTATAATTGCTGTATACTTATTATGGTAGCACTGTAATTATGCATATGTGTAAGTGGTCTGGATAAAAAAAAAAATGGGGACAATCAAAATATTTATACTGTTCCATACAGGAACAGGTATAACATTACGTTAGGCTATTCTGCATTGTGTATTATTATGGCTTTTGATTTTGGTTTTGCTTATAATCAGAAAGGGAATATTACCAATTCTGAATCTACTTTATTTATGAGACATATCACATTTTTCATGACTTTGAGTGAAGAAACAATAACTTTCTTAGAGTGTTTGCAACTTACAGTTTTATGTACTTTATTCTTTTGTCTAGCTCTGGCTAACCAAGGCACATCTTCATTAACTGATGCTGTAGAGCAAGTTGCAAAGCAACAACAATCACAAACATCAGAAATAGAAAAAAACAAAAAAGTTCTGTTCCATTTGCAGGTAATCTACTTCATATAGTCTTTTAAATGAGTCAATACTGTCTTTAAAATAATATTGAATTATTAACAGGGAAGTTATGAAGGATACTTAATTTGGGAGGCTATTTGAAACTCCTGTTTTTCATGTTTACTCCTTCTTAATTATTCTATTATCCCAAAGTGAAGTCTATACAAGTATTTTAGTTTCATGGAACATTTCACACACCCAATATACAAAGATTCAGCAATGTCCTTAGAACTGTAGTATGTACATATAAAGCCCAATGTATCACATAGAATTATTTTAAATACACTTCTATTTCAGTTTTTCCTAAAATGTTAAACTGAAGAAAGGTTAAGTTTTTAAGCCAGTGTTCTTAAAGCCATGGCTATTAGTTGACAGTGAACATTACAAGGTGATGAGAAACATTTTTGTGTTCCTTATATTTCATAATGTATTCATGATTCCACTGTGGGGAATTGGAAAAGCCATACTTGTTTTTTGTATGCAGCACAATTAGATATAACTATACTCTTAATATAGCTAAAGAAAAATGGAAATAGTATATTTACTATGTGTTTTTTAAAGATTATTATTAAATATATTATGGAACTGAAAAATAGGCTCTAGAACCCAGCAGCCTAGTTTGAAAGGCAAGATTTGCTGCTTTTAGCTCCATTGTTTAATTTCTCTGTGCTTCTGTTTTTGTATTTGTAAAATAGAGATAATAGTATGACCTGCCTACAAGGCTTTCATGAAGATTAAATGAGTTAATATTTGTAAATATATGTACAGTATCCTGCTGGGGCCCTGGTAGACAGTATAGAGGTAGATTTTGATGTTGGTTTTAGGTATTAATGTATCAGCAGAGATATGATGATTAATAATTATACTACCATGGTAATATGGATCTCATAAATATTTACATTGTATAGTTACTTTTAGAAAATAATACTTTTTTGCAAGAGAATATAATATAAAATAATAATGTCTTAGCTCTTTATAAAGAAATTTTCTATAAAATTTCTCACTCTCCAATGAGTTTCACAGGTGTTATTTCACTTATATCAATAAACTACATTTTATTAAGCATTTTGCCAAACATTGTCCTCACTCATCTATTGAAGAGGGAGACAAATAAATAAATAATTATGCGCAGGGTAGTAATGTCAACAATGAAGGCATGAACACATTTAACACTAAACGAATGATCACAAAGTGACGTTTCTATTGAGTTTAAAAAAAGAAGACAGCTGGAGTTCACTTGAATATTGGCTATCTAGGACAGGTTTAAGGTTTGGGTGTGAGAAGGATGGTATTCTGGGCAAGAAGATCCTGAGAAAATTCACAGAAGCCTGAAAGAGCATTTGATACATTCATAGAACTACAGTTGATTCTTGAATAATGTGGAGTTTAGGAGTGCTACCCTGAGCCAGTTAAATCAACATATAACTTTTGACTCACCCAAAATTTAACTACAATAGTCTACTATTTACTAGAAGACTTACCAATAGACATATTTTTAAGTTACATGTTTTATATACAATATTTTTACAATGATGTCAGCTAGAGGAAAAAAAAATATATTAAGAAAATCAGAAGGGGACACCTGGGTGGCTCAGACGGTTAAACGTCTGCCTTGGGCTCAGGTCATAATCCCAGGGTCCTGGAATCAAGCCCTGAGTTGCAAGTTGCACTGGGCTTCCTGCTCAGGGTGGAGTCAGCTTCACCCCCTGCCTCTCCCCTTGGCTTGTTCTCTCTCTCGCTCGCTGACTCTGTCTTTCAAACAAATAAATAAAATATTTTTTTTTAAAAATCACAAGGAAGAGAAAATACATTTATAGTACTGTACTTTTTAGATATATAAAATCTGCCTCTAAGTGGACCCATGCATGTGTTGCTCAAGGGTCAACTGTATATGTGGTTTGGTGGCAGTATAGTATAGGGTGTGTTTTGAGAAGTAGTGAGAGATACATACTATGATAAGAAACTTGGACATTATACTAAAGATAATGGGAAGGTTTTGGTGGGATTTAAGCAAGAGAACAAATTAGTACATTTATATTTAGAAAGAGAATTATAGACACATAAAAAATACTTCTCATAATCCAACATCCATTCATGATAAAAACTAGCAAATTAGGAGTACAACTTCCATAATCTAAAAAAGGACATTTACGTACCTTTATGAATCCTATAGCCAACTTATCTAATGGTGAAAAAGTGAATGTTTCCTAAGACCAGGAGCAAGGAAGGCAAGGATATGTGATCTTACCACTTCTGTTCTTTCTATGGTACTGGCGGTTCAAGCAAGCGCAATCATGAAAGAAAAATAAATAAATAAATAGTAAAAATAAATAATTTCATCCATATTGAAAGAAGGAAGTAAAACTTTTTATTTATTTATAAAGTGTTAACACAAATTATGAAATTTTAATATTTTGAATTAGATGAACATTAAAAAGTAAGAAATATATAACTCTCAGCTCCCTCTAACATTATAAAATCATTTTGTTACTTATTGAATGGTTCCATTTATTGTATATCAATTTTTCTATATCTGACAAATGTGTATTTTTATGTTGTGGTTTTGCTACAGACATATGGATCAAAACAATAACATTCTTCTAATGTTGAATATCATGAATTAATAATAATAATATTGAAATATTTTACAGAATGAACTCCATGAGCTTGAAAAACAAATAGCATCTGTCTCTGCAGAAACTAAAGAAATAGAAAGGCAAATTTGTCAGCAAGATGCTGCCATAGAGAATGCCAAACTTCAGTGTGGAAACCTGGAAACTCAAATCAAATCCTTACATACAGAAAATGTAAAGCTTAAATTTGACATAGAAGCAGCTCAAGAAGACTTTGAGGAACACATGATAAGATATAATGAATACTACGCAAAAATAAAAGAGCATAAAGTTGGTTTGGGGGCGGTAGAAAGCAAATGGTCATTCATGACTGTACTTCATGAAAAACGAGATCTTGTTAAAAAGCTAAAAAAAATGAAAGAGGAACTTATGCAAAATCTCCAAAATCCAGGAGGAAATCACATAAAACAACTACAGGTTTGAAATATCCTTTATCAAAATGTTTTCTATTACTTCTTTTTTGCAAGTACTCTTACTTATTAAGCGATACACTTATCATTAACTTAATAAAATGTCCATAACTCTCTTAACTAGATTTAGAAACTATTTTCACAACTTTTAAAAACTTAAATACATGAGTTATATAACAACTATACCAAATGTACAAATACATAAGGGAGTTTTTCTCAAATCCCCTGTGGATTAATAAAAATATATAGTCAAAAAAATTACAGTGAACAATTAATCCAGTTGTTTCAGAAAGTGTGACTCACAAAAGTGTTGAAGCCCTCGCTTCCTAGGCTAATGGATCTGACCAATTCAAATCAATTTTTTATGCTTAATGCTATTCTACAAACAATATCAATTAATAATAGTGCCTTAAGATTTTTTTTTACTTTTATACCATTTTTTGAAGACAATGGGAGATATAAACTTAAAATACCTGTCTTTCTTTTTTTTTTTTTTTTTTTTTTTTTAACCTGTTGTTTCTTGCTAGAGAATTTAAAAGATTCCTTTACACTGTTGCTGGGCAATTGCCACTACGACTACTACTTTTCTTACATCTTATTTACATTTTGTTTTAATTTTAAGTTTTTATCCTTTTTACATTTAAATTCAATTTAATTAACATATACTGTATTATTAGTCACTGTTTCTGTGCAATGGCCAGTATGACTACCACTTTTTAAAATGTCTTATTTACCTTCAGTTTTAATTTTAAGTTTTTAAATCAAAGGTTTATTTGTTTGAATAACAGTTTTTTATTCTTTGTACCTATAAAACTAATATTCTAATCCTGTTTACCAAAATTAAATGTGATGACTAGTTTTTTTAAATTATAGAAATACTAAAAATGTTGGACTTCTATTGACCATTCATTGTTTGACTTGTATATTTTAAACTTTTGTAAACATACAGGAAGACATTACAGAGTTAAAGGATAAAATTGTAACTGTAAAAGAATCTATCACTGAAAAAACTTGTTTTCTTGAAGAAGAGAAAAAGACACATGAAAAATTAAGAAAAGAAATAGAGGTAAGTCTTCATTATCTGATTTCAGTGTTTTATGGTATCATTTCTTAAGCTTGTACCATATTTTTAATTTCCATAGTTTACTCTCAATTTCTAAAACAGCTAGAGGAAAAAAAAGAACTATAAAAAGTAGTAAAGTTCAAATCATTAATAGAGATAACTCCCTCATTCAGATACTTCTGTCTGTGAAATGTATTCAAACAAAGCAAGCATTCATTCCTATTAAAATGTGGCCTAAAATTACTATAGGTCTCGTTCCACCAACACTTTTGTTCTCAATTAATGTCTAGAAAACAGATTATCAAGTCAAAAGGCATGACAATTACTAGAGAACTATCAGAAATTCCTTAAGTTAGAGTAAGAGACAATGGAAGTCATTAGTATTCTAAACCTCTCTGACCTCATATTTTTTATTATTAAGAATCAAATAAAATGATATACAAAATTGAAAGCAAGATTAAATTTGGGGTACCACTAGTAGATTTCTATGGTCATTATTGTTTAAATGATGGAGAGCAAAAATGGAAAATAATATGCTGTTGAGGGCAAATAAATAATTTTCACCCTTAGGATATTAATTTGAAAACTAAAAAGATGCTTTTGCTTGTGGCTAATTTGCCACAATAATAAAGCATTTAAGGAATTCAAAGATAAAAATCCTCATCCTGGGGCACCTGCGTGGCTCAGTGGGTTAAGCCCTCTGCATTTGGCTCAGGTCATGATGTCAGGGTCCTGGGATCAAGCCCCGCATTGGGCTCTCTGCTCAGTGGGAGCCTGCTTCCTCATCTCTCTCTGCCTGCCTATCTGCCTACTTGTGATCTCTCTGTCAAAAAAAAAAAAAAAAAATCCTCATCCTTACAAAATATTTAAGAAACATCATTACTTTATCTTGCATTTTTCTAGTAATCTAAATAAATGGGGTTTTTTTGGCTTCTAGATCCATATTTATTATAAAATTATAAATAGTAAGGCACTATCAATGGCCTCAAAATACAAATAAAATGATTAATGTAATAGAAAAAAGAATACAGATATAATCTATCATAAATTGTACAAACAAAATAGGTCAGCCATATGGAGAAATAAAGCAAATTTAGAAATAAAGTTGTATTTCTATCTTATAACACACACATAAAACCATTTCCAGGAAGATTAAAGACAATATAGGAGACAAACTTACCCACTTGTGTCAGAGAAGTATTTCTTTTAAAAGACACACACACACACACACACACACACACACACAAAATGCATGATTAAATGTTACTTTTGACACTATCATAAATTTCTAGATTAGTAATAATTAACAATTAATTATTTATTAATTATAATTAATAAATAATTATGATATAATTATACATAATATAATATTAATGTATAATTACATATAATATAATTAATTATAATATTAATAATTAATTATTACTAATAATAAGTGCACCGTAACAAGAGAGAAGGCAAAACTCATTTTGAGAGAAGGTATTTGTGACTTACATTAAAGTGACAAAGAGATAAGAAGATGTCAAAGAAGCCAGTAGAACAGAGTAATCGATATGAAAATTCTTATTTTTTGAAACATGAATATCCAAAAAACAATGGGAAAAATGACTGACCTAAATAACAATAACAGATTGATAATTAAAACCACAATGGGGTCCCATACTTAGTCCCTTAGATTATCAATATTATAGTTAGTGAGATGTGGAGCACTTGAATTTTAATATACTGTTGTTATTTTTTTTTTAAGATTTTATTTATTTATTTGACAGAAAGAGATCACAAGTACGCAGAGAGGCAGGCAGAGAGAGTGAGAGAGAGAGGAGGAGGAAGCAGGCTCCCTGCTGAGCAAAGAGCCCGATGTGGGGCTCGATCCCAGGACCCTGAGATCATGACCTGAGCGGAAGGCAGAGACTTAACCCACTGAGCCACCCAGGCGCCTCTATACTGTTGTTATTAATGTAAATTGGTAAAAAGCATTTTGGAAAGGAATTCGAGATTACCTATCAATTTCTTATTCTAATATTCTTTATTGTGGTATAACTATAACAGTAAATACACAGATTGAAAGGTTTAGTTTGATTAATTTTGACTAAGATATATATTTACACCTATGTTACCATCACCTAGATCAAGATATAAAACTTGCCCATTCATGCTTAGGAAATCCTTTTGTGCCCCTTTCCTTAAGCTACCACTATTGTGATTTTTAAAAACAACTTTATTGAGATAAAATTTACCCATTGAAAGTGCATAATTCAATGATTTTTGGTATATTCACAGATCATTTGTAACCATTTCCTTAGTTAATTTTAGAAATTTTCATCACCTCAAAACAGAAATTCCATACCCATTAGCTATGACCTCTCCATTTGTCTATTTATTTACCTGTATTTTTGCTCTATCATATTCTTCCTTCCTGATTCTCTAAAATTCCTTCTATCTTTTTCAATTCAAATCTTTTAGGATACTTCCAATTTAACTCTTTTAGGATAGATCTGCTAGGATATTCTTCCTTTCTGATTCTCTAAATTTCCTTCTTTTTCAATTCAAATCTTTTAGGATACTTCCAGTTTAACTCTTTTAGGATAGATCTCACTAGCAGATGTAAAAAAACCTCAGTTTTTTACATCTGAGGTCTTGATTTCCCCTTCACTCCTGAAGGATATTTTTCTGCATACAGAATTCTGAGTTTGGCAACTTCTTTCCACAGTTGAAAAATGCTTATTTTGTGTTACTTCTTTCTGACCTTATTTTGCATTACTTCTTTCTGTCCTCCATTATTTATGATGAAAAACCCCCTGCCACTCAAATTGTTTTTCTCCCTATACATAGGTGTTTGATTCTTTTCCTTTTTTCAAAATGAAATATGATTAATATACAGTGTTACATTCATTTCAGGTATACAATATATTGATCTTATTTATTACTCAGTGCTCATCACAATAAGTATACTCTTAATTCCCTTCACCTATTCTACCCATGTCCCCCACCACCACCTTCTCTTGGTGGTGGTGGGGGACAACTACCAGTTTGTTCTCCCTATTGCAGAGTCTATTTTTGGTTTATTTCTTTCTTTTGTTGTTGTTGTTGTTGTCGTTTTTTCAATTGTATGTATGTATGAGATCATATAGTATTTGATCGTATAGTATTTGTCTTTCTCTGACTTATTTCACTTAGCATTATACTATCTAGATCCACCTATGTTGTTGCAAATGGCAGGATTGTATTCTTTTTCATGGCTCAGTAATATTCCATTGTGCGTATAAACAACTTCTTTATTCATTCATCTATCAATGGACACTTGGGTTGCTTCTATAATCTGGCTATTGTAAATAATGCTATAATAAAACATAGGGGTGCAATTATCCTTTTGAATTACTGTTTTCATATTCTTTGGGTAAATACGTAGTAGTGGAATTACTGGATCATATGGTAGTTCTATTTTTTTTTTTTAGGAAATTCCATACTATACAGTATGGAGGAAACTCCATACTGTAATTTAATTGTAATATATATACTGTATATCCACAGTTTGCATTCCCATCAGCAATGCATGACGGCTCCTTTTTCTCCATATCCTCACCAACACTTGTTTCTGGTGTTTTGCTTTTAGCCATTCTGACAGGTATGAGGTGGCCTCTCATTGTGGTTTTGATTTGCTTTTCCCTGGTAATTCGTGATGTCCCCAGAAGGAACCAGCATCACTCCAAGGTGTTTGATTCTTGCTGCTTTCAAGATTTCCTCTGTCTTTAGTTTTTAGAAGTTTTTCTGTGATGTGTTTTGGCATGAATTTCTTTGGATTTATTCTATTTGGATACTCTTAGGCACTTGATTCTATAGGTTTATGTCTTTTGCCAAATTTGAGAATTTTCAGCTCTTATTTATTTGAATACTTTTTCAGCTCTGCCCCTTTTCTTTTTTCCTTCCAGAACTCTGATGACTCAAATGATCTTTTTTATGGTCCCACAGACCCCTGAGACTCTCTTATTTCACTTTTCTGTCTGTTCTCTCTGTTATTCAGATTGAGCAATTTCCAGTGTTTTGTCTTCTTTCCCTGATTCTTTCCTCAATTTCTTTATTCATTTTGGTATTGTATCTTTTCCATCTGGTTCTTTATATATTATATTCTTGCACTGAGACTTTCTGTATTTTTGTTTCAAGCATGCTCACTGAAGAATTTTTATGATAACTGCTTTAAAGTGCTTGTCAGGTCATTCGGACTTCTGTGTTTTCTTTATGTTGGCATAGGTTGATTATTTCATAGTCAGTTGGATGAGTGTTTTACTAGAATTATGGACATGTTGGTTATTATGTTTTAAGCCTTTGGTTCATTGTTAGTTCCAGGTGGTGAAGGAAGTTCATATTCTCCACTCTGTCTCCATTGACACCCATGGAAGACAGAAGGGATTCTTGATACTTGTAGCCATAAGTGGGAGTTCTGGCTACCCACTAGGCCTCTACTGATAACCTTCTGGCTGGGAGGACAGGAACACATCAGTTGTGTTCCTAATGCGGCCTTTATTGACAAAATGTAAACATGGCCTTGTTACTACCAAGCGGTGGTGAAAGTCCTAACTCTCTAGTAGGCCTTCTCTGACATTACTCAGTAAGAAGAGGAGGTTGCCTTTTTACCATCAGATAGTAGTAGAAGTCCAGGATCCCCATATGGGTTTCACTGATACCAGAAGCATGATTTGTTACTTTCTAGTGTAGATGAAAATCCCTGGCTTCCCAATTAGCATCCTCTGACACCACCCTAGCAGGGAGATTGAGGTACCATGTTATAGCCTAGCAATGGTGGAAGTATAAGCTTACCATTCAGTCTTTACTGGTGGGAGGTGGCACATGCCTCATTTTTTGCAATATTTGACTTAGTAGTTACTACTTTAAATGTTTCTGTCTTGCTAGGTAGCCCTGTTCCTGGTTCTTTGGCTAGAGAGCAGGCATTTCTTAGAGTTTTATTTATTTTTTATTTTTTATTTTTTCTACATCTATTGACAATTCCAGGTTGCTGTCCTCTCTAGTATCCACTTTGGGATATTTGAGGCAAAATAAAAAGCCAGGGAACTCACCACCATATCTTTCCTTGGGTCCTGAGGTCACTAGTCAGTTTGCCCTCTTCTCTCCACCTTTTAGAAGCTTCTTATGTTTGTAGCCTTAATTTAGTTGTATTTAGCGAGAGAAATAGATATTTTAAAGTACATCTACTTCATATGGACAGAGGCAGAAATGTAAATGGGTATTTCCAATGGTAAAGAGTAATGTAAGTGGTCACTAATATTAGATTTAGATGGAATGTCATTGAGCTCAAGACTTGATTTTTTTAATGTTTTCATCATTAAACTTTTTGTCCTGAATTTTATTAAACTGTTTTTAGCTTTCATAATAGATGTACTGTTGTTAAGATTCTTCAGATGCTTTTTTAATTTAGTTTTGTCACCTGTAATACATTTTAAAATAGTCTTCAGTTCTATAAGTGAAAATTTAAAAAATTAGAAATTATCCAAACTAAATTATAAAACTGAAAGACAAATATAGCCACCCCATTGTCTTGAGAACATTGCATTTCTGTTAAACAATTTCTCTTATTGCTTGATGAGAATTGCACATCGATGAGTTAAATGCTTTCTCAAAACAGCCAGTTTTATAAAGAAGATAAATTCAAATACCAGAATATTGTTGTGACTTTTTTCTTATTTGAGTCTTTTCTTTTCTCCCCTCTCCTGCATGTCTTTAGCCATTTCCTTGGTACAGCTCATGGTCATCTCTTACTTGAATTATAGCATTCTTTTGTTCTAATCCTAAATGCTTTCAAACATTTTGTACTTTGCATATTTTAGTTTTGATGTTAATGTTGATTTTATAATTTTTGGTTCAGAAAAAATGAAAATAGGTTTTGAATTTCACATTTTTTTGTCAAATAGATGTTTTTTGTATTTACAGGCCATATCTGAATGAAACAATTATTTCTAAATGTTTATCCCAAAAAGCCTTTTTCTCCAGCTTATTATCTGACTTTACATATGTTTTAGAAGAAGGAATTGGTGAAAAAACTGGGGAAGCAAAATACCATAAAATCACAAAGCTTCAAAGCAACATTCAGTGATTAAAATGTTATTTGGCAAAGCCAACAAATTTCAGGGAAGGGAGAGTTGGCAGTAAAGAAATTTTTAGCAAATGATGAGTGCTACAAGCAATATTTTGTGATAATGGACATTATGTGAAACATTTTGAGATTCACTAGGGTTAATCTTGACTAAATTTTGTAGGATCTGAGCTGCAACTTTAAGAAGAGAGGGAAAATTTAGAGGGTTTTAAGAGCTACTAGGGATCAGGAGCAAAATATATTTTACTTGATATAATATAACATGCAGCTTATACAATTAACTAATGCATTCATTTCTTGAGGTCACCCACAGAAATGATTCTGCAACTAAAAATCTAGTTGTATGAGAAAAATCCAGAGAAGCAAAGGTTAAAAGGTGAGCTAAAGACAGGATAAGAATTATTCAGATATCTAGATTACATGGTAAAAATTTTATTATCTTTATTATTCTATTTTATAAAATGTACAAGAAGAAATGCTCAGAAGTATTGAATCTATTGCTTATTGAGTGCCTGGTATTTTTCAAGCAGTTTTCATAAGCTATTCCATTTATATTCTCATAACCTATTTTGCAAATCTCAGAAATTTAAATAACTTCTAAGAGGTTATTTAGCTTAGAGACAAGAGTAGGATGTGAATCCAAGTCTTTTGTACTTCACTTCTCTCAATCTTTTTTAAAAAATGGTTCATTTCAATTGGAGTGCATTCTCCTTATAAACGATTAAAGTATTAGGGAGAAGGCTATAGTTCCTTTGATGACCACTTCCCATTGCATTGCTCTCTCTTATCATGTTCACCTCTCACTAATGGCAACAAATGGTTAGTGTATATCCTTCAAGTTTTGTGTGTGTGTGCATTTAAATTAATGTGTGTGTGTGTGTGTGTGTGTGTGTGTGTGTATGTGTGTGAAATCATTTCCTATGTAAGGGAAGATTACATAAATGTACCACACATATAATTTTGCAACTGCTTTACTTAAAAACCTGTCTCACAGATTTTTTGTTCATATTAGTATGTATGGGCCTACTTCAATTCTTCTAACTGCTACAAAATATGCTACAGTATATCTATACCTTAATTTATTTAACCATGCTACAACTGATAGACATTCAATGGGTTCCAAGGTTACACTATTAAAAGTAATGTAATGGGGGTGCCTGGGTGGCCCGTTGGTTTAACATCCAACTCTTGTTTTGGCTCAGGTATAATCTCAGGGTCCAAGGATCAAGCCCCACATGGGGCTCAGTGCTCAGCATAGAGTCTACTTTCCTCTTCCCTCTGCTCCTCCTACCTCTATTTCTCTCTCCCTCATAAATAAATAAAATCTTAAAAAATAAAATAATGTAATGAACATTATAGTATACACCCTTTGCACCAAGAATCAGAATCATTGGATCATAAGGTAAGGTCCATGATTTTTCCAATTTTTTTTTTAAGATTTTATTTATTATTGGACAGAGAGAGAGATCACAAGGAGGCAGAGAGGCAGGCAGAGAGAGAGGAGGAAGCAGGCTCCCCGATGAGCAGAGAGCCCGACGCGGGGCTCGATCCCAACACCCTGGGATCATGACCTGAGCCAAAGGCAGAGGCTTAACCCACTGAGCCACCCAGGCGCCCCGATTTTTCCAATTTTTAATATGTTCTTCTAATAATTATCACCACCACCAAACTACTTCTATTACTACTACCAATATTATGACTAATAATAATATCATCTTAATTTGAAATCACTTCATACTGTTTTATGGATCTTTATCCTCCTCCTCATGAGGCTGATTGAATAAATATTAAATTTGACCTTTTTGGTAGCCTCCATGTTCCATATTTGTTCCCTTCAAATTCATGGTTTTAACCTGAGCTGAACATGTGTGGGGGATAAAATTCCAAGGAGCAAGAATGCTGGAATTTCAGCATCTGCCCACTACAGCATCTGCCAACACCTCTCTACTGCCACACCTTAGGAATAAAGATCACACTCAGAACTGAGAATGTCTTTGATTTAAAAGCCAGACTAAGAGCAAGGCCTAGACTTAAGGACAAAACTGAAATAGACACTCTAACAAAAATATTAAATAAGGTCTCACAGGATCAGTATGCTCTATCAGAAACTTACCTGATTATTTGAACAAATTTCAATACTTCAGAGGTAAATAATGGAATCCAGAGTTTACAATATATATACAGCATTCAGTTAATAATGAAACATTCTTAGACATGTGAATAAATAGAAATGTATTACCCATAACTAACAGAATAATCAATAAAAACAGAATCACAGTTGACTCAGAAGTTGTTTGAAAATTATGATACATATATTAAATATTCTACAGAAAAAAAGGTGGATAAATGGGTAAAAAGAGAGAATTTTAGTCATTTAAAAAAATGGAAATCTTAGAATTGAAAAAAATGTTGAAAGAAATTTATTGGGTGAAGTTAACAACAGGTTATACATAACAGAAGATATGCTCTTTCTTGAACTTAAAGACAGTTCAGTAGAAATCATCAAAGTAAACATATAGAGAAAAATAAAAATTTTGAAGAAATGCACAGAGCCTAAATAACCTGTGGAACCAGGTTAAGAAATGTGACATATTGGTAATCAGAGTCCCAGAAGGAGAGCAGAAAGAGAAAAGGGAACAGAAAAGTATTTGAAAAAATATTGCCCATAAATGTTCCAAACTTGACTAAAAAAATAACACATAGATTCAAGAAACGTAGCAAACCCTGAGTATAAAAGTAAATTATAGTCAAGCTACTGAAAACCAAATACAAAGAAAAAGCCTTAAAAGCAGCTAGGAAAAAAAAAACACTCTAAATACATAAGAACAGTGATAAGAATATAATTGATTTTTTTAAATAGACTTTATTTTTGGAACAGTTTTAGCTTCATAGCAAAATTGAGCAGAAAGTATAGACAATTCCCTTACCTCTTGCTCCTGCCCACAGCCTCTCACATTATCAATATCCCCAACTAGTATGATACATTTATTATAACTGTGGACCTACCTTGAAGCATCCTTATCACCCAGAGTCTGGAGTTTACATTAAGATTCATTCTTTGTACTTTTTATGGTTTTTGACAAATGTAAAGATATGTACGCATAATATAGTATCATACAGAAGAGTTTCACTGCCCCCCAAATCCTCAGTGCTCTGCCTTCCATCCCTACCTCCTTAATAACCCTGTCAACCACCAAGATTTTTATTTAATTTTGCTTTTTACAAAATGACATGTAGTTGGAATCATACACCTTGTACTTTTTAGATTGGCTTTCTTTAACTTAGTAAAGTACAATTAAGGTTTTTCCATATGTTTTCATGCCTTGATAGACATCTTGTGTGTGTGTGTGTGTGTGTGTGTGTGTGTGTGTGTGTGTGTGCCCCCAAATAATATTCCCTTGTCTGGGAACACCAATTTATTTATCCATTCACATAGTAAAGGATATCTTGGTTGCTTTCAAGTTTTGACAATTATGGATAAAGCGTCTATAAACATCTACGTGCATGTTTTTATGTGGACATAAGTTTGCAAATCCTTTGGCTAAATACCAAGGAGTGAAATTCTTGGGTTGTCTATCAAAGGTGTGTTCAGTTTTCTTAGAAACCACTGAACTGTCTTCCAAAGAGGCTGTACCATTTTGCATTTTCACCAGCATTGAATGAAAGCTCCTGTTGCTTCATATCCTTACCAGCATCTGGTGTTTTAGGGTTTCAGATCTGGGCCATTATAATAGGTATGTAGTGGTATCTTATTAATTTTGTTTAATTTTCATTTCCCTGATAACATCATGTGGTACATATTTTCATATGCTATTTATCATCTCTCATATTTTTTAAAAATATTTTTATTTATTTTAGAGAGAGACAGAGAAAGCACAAAGTGGGATGAGGGTCAGAGGGAGAGAGAGAGGGACAAGCAGGCTTAGTGCCTAGCAGGGAGCCCAATGTGAGGCTCCATTCCAGGATCCCAAGATCATGACCTGAGCTGAAGGCAGATGCTTAACCAACTGAGCCACCCAGGCACCCCCCTGTCTATCATCTTTAGTGAGGTGTCCCTTAAGGTCTTTGGCACATTTTAAAATCTGATTTTTGTTATTGGTGTTGATTTTCAAGAGTTCTTTGTATATTTGAATGAAGTCATTTGTCAGATGTGTCTTTTTAAAACCTTTTCTCCCAGTCTGTGGCCTCTCTTATCATTCTTTTGTGATAGTGTCTTTTACAGAGCAAGGTTTTTAATTTTAATGAAGTCCAGCCTATCAGTTATTTATTTCATGGCTTATGCCTTTGGTGTTGTATCGTAAAGTCATCACTCATACCCAAGATCATCTGGTTTTTTTCCTAAATTATCTTTTTAAGAGTTTTTGCATTTTATGTTTAGGTCTGTCATTTACTTTGAGTTAATTATTGTGAAGGATATAAAGTCTTTGTCTAGATTTATGTTTCTGCATGTGGATGACCAATTGTTTCTGTGCAACTGTCTTTGCTTCACTATATTACCTTTGTTTCTTTGTCAAAGATCTGTTGACTATTTTTATGTGGGTCTATCTCTGGGCTCTCCATTCTGTTACACTGATCTATCTGCTGTTCTTTTACCAGTACCACACTGTCTTGATTACCACAACTTTACAGTAAAGTTTGAAGTTGGATAGTATCAGTTTTCAGTGTCAGCCATCCTGGGTCTTTTGCCTTGTCATGTAAACATTAGAATCAGTTTATTGATATTTGTAAAAAACTTGCTGAGGTTTTGATTGGATTTGCATTGACTTTACAGATAAAGCTGGGAAGAACTGACATATTGGTTATATTGAGTCTTCCTATCCATGAACATGGACTATCTCTTTGTGTGTTTATTCTTTCATTTCTTTCGTCAGGGTTTTGTAGTTTAACTTATATAAATCTTATACGTGTTTTGTTAGATTTATATGTAAGTACTTCATCTGGGGGCAGATGCTAATGTAAATGCTAAGTTTTTTTCATTTCAAATTCTACTTGTTCATTACTGGCATATAGGAAAATGATTGACTTTTGTAACTTTTGTAACATTCTATAATTTGAAACCTTGCTATAATTGATTATTGAGTTTTTAAAAGCATAGACATAGAGGCCAATGCAAATGGAAGGCATCATTAAATTGCTGGTACAAGAAGAAAGGTCAAGCAAGAATTCCCTATAAGATCTATTATCTAATGAAATTGTTTTTAAATGAGGGTGAAACATTTAATTCAGTTAAATCAGAGCTGATGAGCTTTGCTTCCAGTAGACTTGTACTACAAGAAAAACTAAAGTTCTTAAAACTGAAAGGAAATATGGACAGACTGATTAAGAACAATGAAATTAAATCAGTAATCAAAAAACTCCCAACAAATGAAAGTCCAGAACCACGTGGCTTCACAGATGAATTCTACCAAACATGTAAAGAAAAGTTGATATCTGCTCATCTCAAACTTTCCCAAAAAATAGAAGAGGAAGGGAACTTCCAAATTCATTCTATGAGACCAGAATTACCCTGATACCAAAACCAGATAAAAACACAGGAAAAAAAAGAATAACCACAGGTTAATATCTCTGATGAATATAGATGCAAAAATCCTCAGCAATATTAGCAAACTGAATCCAAAAATACATTAAAAAATCATTCACCATTATCAAGTGGGATTTATTTCCAGAATATAAGGATGGTTCAGTATTCAAAAATCAATCAACATGATGCATCACATCAATGAGAGGAAGGATAAAAAAAATAAGAGAAAGGATAAAAACCATATGATCATTTCAATAGATGCAGAAAAAACATTAAATGAAGTACAACATCCTTTCATAATAAAAACCCTCAACAAAGTAGATTTATAGGGAACATACCTCAACATAATAAAGGCCATATATGAAAAACCGATAGTCAACATCGTATTCAATGGTGGAAAACAGAGCTTTTCCCCTAAGATCAAAAACAAGACAAGGTTGTCTACTCTGACCACTTTCATTCAATATGTAGTGGAACTCCTAGCCACAGCAATCAGACAAGAGAAAGAAATAAAAGGCATCCAAATTGGTAAGGAAGAAGTAAACCTTTCACTATTTGCATATGACCTGACATTATATGCACTACATACATAGAAAACCCTAAAGATTCCACCAAAAAACTGTTAGAACTGATAAATGAATTCAGTAAGATCACAGGATAAAAAAAAATAATATATAGAAATTTGTTGCATTTCTATACACTGATAATGAAGCAGCAGAAAGAGAAATTAATCCCATTTATAATTCCACCAAAAATAATAAAATATCTAGGAGTAAACTTAACCAAAGAGGTGAAAAACCTTTATTCTGAAAACTATAAAACACTGATGAAAGAAAGTGAAGATGACACAAATAAATGGAAAGACATTCCATGCTCATGGGTTGGAAGAACAAATATTGTTTTAATGTCTATACAACCCAGAGCAATCTACAGATTTAATGCAATCTCTATCAACAGCATTTTTCACAGAACTAAAACAAACAATCCTAAAAATCTGTGGGACCACAAAAGACCTTGAATAGCCAAAGCAATCTTGAAAGCAAAAAACAAAAGTAGAGGTATTACAGTCCAACTTCAAGTTATATTACAAACCTTAGGAAACAAAACAGTATGACCCTGGACAAAAATAGACACATAAGTCAATAGAACAGAATAGAAAGCCCAGAAACAAACCCACAATTATAAGGTCAATTAATCATCAAAAAGGAGGCAAGATTATGCAATGGGAAAAAGACAGTCTTTTCAACAAATGATACTGGGAAAACTGGGCAGCTGCATGCAAAAGAATGAAACTGGACCACTTTCTTAACACCATACACAAAAATGAACTCAGAACGGACAAAAGATCCCACTATGAAACCTGAAACCACAAAAATACAAGAAGTGAACACAGGCAATAATTTCTTTGATATTGGCCACAGCAACATTTTTCCAGTTAAGTCTCCTGAAGCAAGGGAAACAAAACTAAAAATAAACTATTGGTACTACATCAAAATAAAATGCTTCTGCACAGTAAAGGAAACAATCAACAAAACTAAAAGGCAACCTACAGACTGGGAAAAGATATTTGCAAATGACATACCCAATAAAGGACTAGTACTCAAAAATATAAATAAAAATATAAATAATATATATATAAATTATATAAAAAATAAAAATAAAAATAAAAATAAAAAATATTTTTTTAAAACTTATAAATCTCAACACCCCAAACCCAAATAATTCAATTTTAGAATGGGCAAAAGATATGAACAGACATTTCTCCAGAGAAGACATACGGATGGCCAATAGACATGAAAAGATACTCATCATCACTTATCCTCAGAGAAATGCAAATCAAAACTATGATCAGATATCACTGAACACCTGTCAGAATGGCTAAAATCAACATCAAAAGAAACAACAGGTGTTGATGAGGATGTGGAGAAAAAGGAACCCTTGTGCACTCTTGTTGGGAATCCAAACTGGTGCAACCACAGTGGAATGAGGTGCAACCTCAGTGGAATATGGTGGTTCCTCAAAAGAGATTTCAAGATTCCTTAAAAATAGAGCTACCCTATGATCCAGCTATCACACTACTGGGTGTTTACCTAAAGAATACAAAAACACTAATTCAAAGGGATACATACACCCCTATGTTTATAGCAGCATTATTTATAATAGCTATATGGAAGCAGCCCAATTGTCCATCAATTAATAAAGAAATGGTATACATACATATACATAAATATGTACATATACATACATATATATAATGGAATATTATTCAGCTGTAAAAAAAGAATGAAATCTTGCAGTTTGCAATGACACAGATGGTGCTAGAGAGTATTCTAAGCAAAATTAGCCAGAGAAAGACAAATACCATATGATTTCACTTATATGTGGAATTTAAGAAACAAAACAAGCAAAGGGAAAGGAGAGAAAGAGGAAAGAGAAATCAAGAAACTGACTCCTAATTACATACAACAAACTGATGGTTATCAGAGGAGAGCTGGGTGGGGGTAGGAGTGAAGCAGATAAAGAGCACAGGATGACATACAACACAGGAAGTGTTGAATCACCATATTGTCCACCATATTGTCCATCTGAAACTAATTATAACACTGTATATCAACAAAATAAAATAAAAACTTAAAAAAAAAGAAAGCTGGCTTTGGTTTTATTAATATCAAGTAGATTTCAGAGTACAGACTACTAAGCTAGAGTCAATTAATGAAAAGGGAATAAATGTGAATTCACCTAATCAGAATTTCAAAATACATAAGAAAAACTGACAGAACTAAAAATAAAAAGAGACAAATCTACAATCATATTGAAGATTTTAATAACTTTTGGAATTATTGCTAGAACAGTAGAGAAAATCAGTAAGTACGTAGAAAATTTGAACAACTTACCTACTAACTTAATCTAATATTTATAAAATAGTCCAACTGACAACTATTCATTTTATGTTATTTTCAAGTGCAAATGGAACATTCACCAAGATAAACAATACACTAGATGATAAATTGAAAACAATCTGAAGCTCTCAGTCACAGCAGAATTCAATTAGAAATCAATAACCGTAAGATAGCTACAAAATACATAAACATTTTAAACTTGGGCATTATAATGCTAAATAACCCATGAGTGGAAAAAAAATCACAAGAATTGGAAAATAATTGAAGTTAGGGGTGCCTGGGTGGCTCAGTTGGTTAAGCATCTGCCTTCAGCTCAAGTCATGATTGTTGGGGTCATGGGATATAACCCTGCCTCAGTCTCCCTGCTCAGCGGGGAGTCTGCTTCTCCCTCTCCTTCTGCCACTACCCCACTATCCCTGGCTCATGCTCTCTCTCTCCTAAATAAATAAATAAAAACTTTTTTAAAAGGAAAATATTTGTATTTATTGATGATGAAAACATTTGAAAAGTTGGGAGTTGTAGCTGAAGTAGTGCCTTAAAAATATGTGTTTTTATAGTTCCACAAATATATTTAACCACACTTTTTAGATTAAATAACTAAAAGAGAAGTTATATGACATGTTCAAATGACGAACAGTGATCTCCAAGTGGAGCATTTTCTCCATGGTAAAACAATGGCATTTTATGAGTCTTTGTTACATTCTGAACAATACAGAATTTAGCAATATATTTTATATAACATTCTTCTCAAAGTAGGGTAGCCATCATTTGATTTCCAAAAGCTGTCTCATTTTATTCACATATTTCTTCAGTAATTTATTCAACATATTTATTGTGCTCATACTATGTGCTAATTAATTACTCTTTAGGCTCTGATAATGGAGTGGTGAATAAAAAAACACATGATTCCTTCACTTTCCTATGCACGTGTTACATTCTTCACAAAACACTTTCTAATATATGTCTTTATGAACTTGCATTCTAGCTGGAGAGACAGACAAAAAAGATATGTAAGTAAGACCTATTAGCTAAGGATAGTGTTAAGGACAAAAGAAAAAAAATGGAACAGAGAAGGGAATATGTAATACCTGTACTGCAGGGAAAGGGAAGATGAAATATTAGATCTTGCAGCCATCAAAAGCATTACTGAGAAGGACTCTTTCAGCAAAATCCTAAAAGTGAAGGAGCAAGGCATGCAGATCTGAGGATGAGATTTCCAGGAAAAAGAAAAAGCAAGTGTAAAGGTCTTAAGATGGAACATACCTTGGCTCAGAGAATAGAAGAACAGGGTGGCTGGAGTGGATGGAACACAGAAAAAAGCATTGATGAGGTCAGATTTGGCTTTTATAGGGCCTTGTTTTCTTTTTGCCACTGTGTTTTGCTGGCCCCACCCCTCCTTCACTATTGTTCTTATTTCTGCCTCGCCAGCCACGGTAACTAAGGAGAGTGGTAGCCCATCCACTTCCTAGAGGCAAAAAGTTCAGTTCTATACAGAACCATTTACATTCTTAGTGCCTACAGATATCCAAGTTTGATACTCAGACTTGATATTCAAACAGATATTCAAAGTCTGAACATTACCAGTAGAGGCTGAACAAATGCTTGTCTTTCAAGAAGGCTCACAAGACAAACTTGGCCTTTATAAAGTCATGTCTGGTCCCTCACTCTTTCTTTTTTTTTTTTTTTTTCCTTTGTGCATTTGGTGGTGGTGGTGTCTGTGTGTGTGTGATGTTTTATTTGGTTGTTGTGTTTGGAGTTTTTTGTTTGTTTAGTTTCAAGTTTTTATTTAAATTCCAGTAAGTTACCAGAGGGGAGGTGGGTGGCAGGATAGGGGCAAGAGGTGATGGGAATTAAGGAGTGTACCTGTGGTGTGATGAGCACTGGGTGATGTATGAAATTGTTGAATCACTACATTATACACATGGAACTAATATAATTCTATATGTTAACCAGAATTAAAATAAAATAAGATAAATGAAATATTGGCATGTGAAAAAAAAAATAGTCACTTCTTGATCAAAACTGCCTTTTAGCCTTGGAAACTTAGAAAGTTATTCTTGTTAGTATCCCAGCGTTTGGTAAATATGGAGAGATGTTAGTACAGTCCACAAGAAACTGACATATAAAGCTCAAGTATCAGTTTATTAGTTTATAATAATAAAACTCTAAAGGAAACCAGATAAATATCAGTCATTAGTGCTTCTTCTTCCTATAAGGAAACTACCTACATTGGAAGCCAAGTTATTTCAAGTTTAGTTAGTGAGCATGGAAATCAAAGCTGTTATCTGAGTTTGACTCTTCTTGGCCTCTGGCTCTGGGTGCTCAAAGAGCCAATCTCCATAACAGAGTTATACTTCTCAGATAAATAATCCCTACCAGCGTATGACTCCTTCACCTTTCTATATATATACTACATTCTCTACAAAACCTCTTCTAAAGATATATTCTTTCTTTAGAAGTATTAAAATCTTCTGTGACATCTAGCTATGACTGATGATCTGGATTTCCCCTAAGGGACTTTGCACAGCTCTACTCTGATCTATTCTGTGTTAGTTTCATAGCTTAACTATTGAAGAATAATTTTAGAAGAATGCTACTATGCAACTGACCAAAGCTTTTGATTAACCAAAAATTTGTTTTAGTTATTTTATTTCTATTAATATATTCTATGAACAGGAGTATGGACATATTTAGTGACTATACTCTCCCTCTTCTATTGGATATATATTCTATTGGATACACCAATGAATATATATTATATATAAATATATTATGTATAGTGGATATATATTTTTAATATAGAAATATATTCAATGTTTAAAAAATCTTCTTTTGAACCAGCTTCATATCTAATACGATGTTTCAGTTTATTCTAATTTATTTCTAATCATTTTCAAGTCATTTTTTTATTTTGCCAACATATTAGCAGGCCTAATTCCACCAATTTCAACGAATTATCTGAATTCACAGAATTAACAAAAATTGGACATTTAAAAAGGCATAAAGTTTATAGGAACTTATGTGAATATTTTTGTTGATAAGTTTTCACTTCATTTTTATAGTAGTACTTTGGAATACTTAGTGTCTTGGTCCCTGTTCCCCTACTACTGCTGCAGAGTTGTTTCAATATAACTTATTTCCTTGGTAATCATGACTGTTTTATTTTATGTACTAAAAACATTATCCTAAGGAGTCCATAGTATTTATCATACAGTTGAAAGAACCCGTGGCATAGTAAAGGTAAAGAAACTGTGCTGAGGGAGGAGCTTGGAAACAGAGCGGGAGTAACCTTTGCTGGGGGAAAAGCAAAGAGAAGATTCAAGATATAGAGAAATTTGAACCCATACACAGGAATCATGGGAATGTAAAAATGGTACAGTCGCTGTGGAAAACAGGCTGGCAATTGCTCAAGTGGTTGAACACAGAATTACCAAATGATCCCTCACTTCTGTTCTTCAGTATAGACTCTAGAGTAGTGAAAACGTAAATTCACACAAAAACTTGCACATGAGTGTTCAAGTGTTCATAACAGTATTGTTCATAATAGCCAAAAACTGGAAACAAATGTCCATCAACTGATGAATTGGGTAAATAAATTTTGATATTATTCTATAATGGACTATTATTTGACAATGCAAAGGAATGAAGTACTAATACATACATACAACATGGAAGACCCTAAAAAGATTATGCTAAATTGAAGAAGACAGTCACAAAAAAAAGGTACTGTATGATATCATTTATAAGAAATATACAGAATAGGCAAATCTATATAAAGAGAAAGATTAGTAATTTTCTAGTGCTAAGAGTGGGGGTATGGGAATGGGAAGTCACTGCTAGCAGATACTATCTTTTGACATAATGAATATGTTCTAAAAATTGATTGTGGTAACAGTTGTACAACTCTGTGAATGTACTAAAACCCATTTTGAATTGTCCACTTTACAGGATGGATTGTATAGTATGTGAATTTTATCTTAATAAAGCTGTTGTAAAAAAGAAGATTAAGTATTTTTTGTATAGATAACATTAATATCATGAATTTTTTTCCTTTCTCTTTTCTCGTGGCCTGACAACAAAAACCTTGCACTTTCCACCATGCTTCATTGCTTTCCAGTGTAGCCTTGCTTAGCTCAGCATAAATATACTGCTCTACTTACTGTTATGACTACATGATCTTTTGAATCTTTGAGATGGATGGGTCTATGTTTCAGTGAACCACTGGATATAGGGAATGAAACCATTATTCCAAACTGGTAACTATTTCGATAACTTGAAGGCATTCCATCACGGATACTTTGCTTGAATTCAGATCCCAAATACGATCACTTGTTAGCTATGAAACCATGGTTGAATTACTTAAACTCTTTGATCTTCAGGGTTTTTTGTACAAAAATGGAGATAATAATATCCATCTATATCATATGGTGTTATGAGAATATAATTATGCCTAAAAAGCTCTCAGTGTAGTATCTAACATGTAATAAGTTTTGAATAGTTATTATTACTGTTGATGTTTATTACCATTATTATTTACAGTAAGTAATTTCTAATCAAGTGTTCTCTTCTTTAAAGAAGTCAAAATATCCTTTATGGCTATTTACTACTTATCCTTCTCAAGCCCTGTTGATGTGTACTGTTCTTTTAATAGGTGCAACATAAGAGATATGGTGCAATTCTTAAGCGTTTGCATTGTCAGGTGAACAAAATTCAGTCAAATAAAAGACAATGGCAATGGAACATTCACCAACTGGAAAAAACTGCAGCTGAACTAAGAAAACGCATTGGAATGAAAGATTGACATGGCCAAAGGACAATGTAGAACACAGACTATGTCAACAAAAATGATAGGACAAAAGGTTGGGAAAATTCTTTGGATTCTTAACCAGCATCTACTAAGAGAGGTCTGTCTTAATAACACATATAATATATTCTCTCTCTCTCTCTTTTTTGAATCAGTTAATCTCTTTGCTATAGTGCCTTCCAAACCTGCAATTGATAACAGTAGATAGACAATAGGAATGCTGACAGAAGTCTGGTAGAAGATTCTGTATAAATATTTTCAGTATGTAAGATATAATTATACTCATGAATGCCTGTTTATAAACATGTTGCCTTCGCTATCATATGAAATAAAAATGTAGAAAAGAAATGCAAAAAGTTATGATGATTTAAATTGTTAAGATATTTTAAATGATTCTGTTTCAAACTTTTTATTAAAACTTGCTTTTTACCACTGTCTTCACAGTAGTCCATAAATATTGACATTTACAATAATATATGTTCAATGCTTCAGGTATTTTACTTTTTTCTTTCATTCAGAAGGTAGCAACCATTTTTTCTTATTAAATAAGACAATTTTAGAGTCGCAAGGCATAAAACTTTTTGTTTAATTTTCTGTCTTTAGTACTATTCTTTAGTACTATTCTGTGACAAAACTGAAGTTATGACATCATGTAAGGAAAATACCAGCTCTTAATTTAAAAAAAAAAAAAGAACGTGAATAAATATAGACTACCGTGTATTTTTATTCTCACTGTAAGTCATATGCTATGTCCATGGCAACATTTCAAAATTTAACTTGTCCATATTAAGATACAAGTGCTCCTTTTTTTGGCTCCACTGAATCAAATTTTTAGGAATAGAAAAAATATTATTGAATATAATGGTCTTTAAATATTTACTTTTTAGATTAAATCCTTTCAAAACAACAACATCAAAAAGGTATCTCAAGTTCATTTTCTTTTCACCTTTCTTTATGCCTAAAACTAAGTAAGAGGAGAGCTGATAAAGAACCTGATATTAATAATCTTGCTATGTCTAACATTAATAATCCTATTATGAATTAACATGGCTTATTATAACTAACTTCAAATGCTTTGCTATAACACAATCAATTTTGGCAGGTAACTCAGAAATAGAGTTACAAATAGGAACAGTGGAGGAGTAGGAGACCTCAATTTCGTCTGATTCAAGGAATTCAGCTAGATAGCTATCAAACCACTCTTAGCACCTATGAACTCAACAGGAGATCGAAGAAAAGAATAGCAGCTACCTATGAATAGAAAACCTACCACTTTCTACAAGGTAGGATGTGCGGAGAAGGGAATTTGAGGCAATATTTGGAAAGATAGACTGCAGGGTATTTGGGAAGATAGGAAGGCTCTTCCAGCTGGCTCCTTGGCAAGTGACAGAGTAGCAGAGCACAAAATCAGAACTTTTAAAAGTCTGCCCCACTGAGGGATGTTACTCTAGTGGCTTAGTGGAGAGTGCAACCCTCACTGGGACAGTGTGGTTTCAGGAACCTCAGATTCACAGAAAGACTGGGGATGTCTGAGTGCAGCAGAGCTCCCAGGTATTGGAGCAGGGAAGCCGGTTGCAAATACAGAGCCATGGAGTGGGATCTCAGCTCAGGGTTGCCATAAACCATGATCCAATGCACAGTCGGGCCACTATTTGAGTGGAGACCCTACAAGTGGCAGATCCAAGGGATACTTCCCCTCCTCCTCTGGGGGTAATTGTGCAGAAGCACACTGAAGAAATCTGCTGGGTTTGGAGACTCCAAATGGGGCTGTGCTCCAGAGATAGAAACGGTTGGTCACAAGCTGTGTGAGGATGGAACACTGCTGGAGACCAGTGAGACAAGCATGGTTGACTGCTCTTCTCTGAGGGCTCACTAAAGAGGGCAGCTCCTGGGATCTCACCTCCTCCTGGCCAGAGATTGGGAGGCTGCCATCTTCATTCTCCTCCTCCAAACCTATATGGAAAGTGTTCAGAGAACAAAACTACTGAAAGCAAACCCAAGCAGATTACTTATCCTGGTCCCTGGCAAGGGTGGTGCAATTCTGCCTCAGGCAAAGACATTTGAGAATCACTGCAAGAGACCCCCTCCCCCAGAAGATCAGCAAGAACATACAGCCAAGACCAAGCTCACTGATCAATGAGAACTGTAGAACCCCAGAACTAAGAGAAAGCAACACATAGAATTCATGCCTTTCCCCCATGATTCTATACTCTCTCAAAGTTAATTTCTAAAGTTTTCTTTTTTATTTTTCTATTTCCTAAATTTTTCTTCTTTCCTTTTCAACCAACATCTTATCAATTACTTTTTAAAAATCTTTTTTTTTAATTTTTATTTTTAAATCATATGCTATCCCTTCACTGTATTTAGCCTTATTTTTTTTTGTATATATATGTTTTTCTTTAAAATTTTGGGATACAGTTTCTCCCAACAGACCAAAATATACTCTATATCTACTGTATGGCTTTGTTCTAGTCTCCCACCTGATCACATTCTCTCCTTTTTTAAAAATGTTTTTATTTCTTTTTTTAACCAACTCCTTGTTTTATCAATTCCTTTTTAAAAATCCTTTTTAATTTTTAACTTTCATTTTTACAGTCATATTCCATTCTTTCATCACATCCACCCTTATTTTTTTATACATATAAGTTTTTCTTTAAAATTTTGACAGGCAGTTCTTCTAACAGACTACACCCCAAATCTAGTGTGTGTCTCTGTTCTGTTCGCTAGCCTGATCATAGTCTATTTTTTTCCCTTTCTTTCCCCCCTGGTTTCAGGTCTCTTCTGATTTGTTTTGTGTATATTTTTCTGGGGTCATCGCTATCCTTTTAGCATATTGTTCCCTCATTCATCTATTCTTCTCTGGACAAAATGACAAAAAAGAAAAACTCACCTCACCAAAAAAAAAAAAAAAAAAAAAAAAAAAGAACAAGAGGTAGTACCATCTACCAGGGACCTAATCACTATGAACATTAGTAAGCTGTCAGCAATAGAGTTCAGAATGATGATTATTAAGATACTAGCTGGGCTTGAAAAAAGCTTAGAAGATACTAGAGAATCCCTTTCTGGAGAAATAAAAGAACTAAAATCTAACTATGACAAAATCAAAAATACTATAATGACATACAATAAAAAATGGAGGCTCTAGCTGCTAGGATAAATGAGGCAGAAGAGAGAATTAGTGATATAGAAGACCAAATGATGGACAATAAAGAAACTGAGAAAAAAAGAGATAAACAACTAATGGATTATGAGGGGAGAATTTGAGAGATAAGTGATACCATAAAATGAAACAATATTAGAATAACTGGGATCCCAGAAGGAGAAAAAAGAGAAAGGGGGGCAGAAGGTATATTGGAGCAGGTTATAGTGGAGAACTTCCCTAATTTTAGGAAGGAAACAGGCATCAAAAGCCAGGAGATACAGAGAACCCACTCAAAATTAATAAAAATAGGTCAACACCCTGTCATCTAATAGTAAAACTTACAAGTCTCTGAGACAAAGAGAAAATCCTGAAAATAGCTTGGGACATGAGGTCTGTAATATACAATGTTAAAAATATTAGATTGGCAGCAGACCTATGCACAGAGAACTGGCAGGTCAGAAAGGACTGGCATGATATTTCCAGAGCACTAAATGAGAAAAATATGCAGCCAAAAATACTATATCCAGTAAAGCTGTCATTGAAAATAGAAGGAAAGATAAAAAGCTTCCAGGATGAACAAAAACTAAAAGAATTTGTGAACACCAAACCATCCCTACAGGAAATATTGAAAGGGGTCCTCTAAGCAAAGAGAGAGCCTAAAAGTAACATAGACCAAAAAGGAACAGACAATATACCATAACAGTCACATTACAGGCAATACAATGGCACTAAAGTCGTATCTTTCAATAGTTTCCCTGAATGTAAATGGGCTAAATGCCCCAATCAAGACA
The DNA here is from genome assembly GCF_009829155.1 of Mustela erminea. Taxonomy (NCBI): domain Eukaryota; kingdom Metazoa; phylum Chordata; class Mammalia; order Carnivora; family Mustelidae; genus Mustela; species Mustela erminea. Next base: position 55,220,657 of record NC_045628.1, on the reverse strand, counting down.
CAGGGTATCAGATTGGATAAATAAAAAACAAGACCCATCAATATGCTGTCTGTAAGACACTCATTTTAGACCCAAAATTTAGACTCAGATTTAAAGTGAGAGGATGGAAAAACATTTATCATGCTAATGGACATCAAAAGAAAGCTGGAGTGACAATCCTTATATCAGACAAATTAGATTTTAAGCCAAAGACTATAATAAGAGATGAGGAAGGACACTATATCATACTTAAAAGGTCTGCCCAACAAGAAGATCTAACAATTTTAAATATCTATGCCCCTAATATGGGAGTAGTCAATTATATAAACCAATTAATAACAAAATCAAAGAAATACATCAATAATAATACAATAATAGGAGGAGACTTTAACACCCCCCCTTTAGTGAAATGGACAGATCATCTAAGCAAAAGATCAACAAGGAAATAAAGGCCTTAAATGACACCCCAGACCAGAAGGACATCACAGATATATTTAGAACATTCCATCCCAAAACAACAGAATACACATTCTTCTCTGGGCACATGGAACATTCTCCAGAATAGGTCACATCCTAGGTCACAAATCAGGTCTCAACCAGTACCAAAGGACTGGAATCACTCCCTGTTTATTTTCAGACCACAATGTTCTGAAACTAGAACTCAATCACAAGACGAAATTGGGAAAAAACTCCAGTATATGGAGGCTAAAGAGCATCCTACTAAGGAATGAATGGGTCAACCAGTAAATTAAAGAAGAATTGAAAAAAATCCATGGAAACAAATGAAAATGAAAACACAAAAAACACAACTGTTCAAAATCTTTGGGACATAGCAAAGGCAGTCCTGAGGGGACAGTATATAGCTATACAAGCCTTTCTCAAGAAATAAGAAAGATCTCAAGTATACAACCTAACCCTATTTAAAGGAGCTAGAGAAAGAACAGCAAAGAAAACCTAAACCCAGCAGGAGAAGAGAAATAATAAAGATCAGAGCAGAAATCAATGAAATAGAAACCAAAAGAACGGTAGAACAAATCAATGAAACTAGGAGCTGTTTCTTTGAAAGAATTAATAAGATTGATAAACTCCTGGCCAGACTTATCAAAAAGAAAAGAGAAAGAACCTAAATTAATAAAATCATGAAAGAAAGTGAAGAGATCACAACCAACACTAAAGTAACACAAACAATTATAAGAACATATTATGAGCAACTATATGCCAGCAAATTAGACAATCTGGAAGAAATGGATGCATTCCTAGGGACATATAAACTACCAAAACCAAACCAGGAAGAAATAGAAAACCTTCCTGACCCATATGCAGTCAGGAAGTTGAAGCTGTCATCAAAAATCTCCCAAAAAACAAGAGCCCAGAACCAGATGGCTTCCCAGGGGGAATTCTACCAAACATTTAAAGAACTAATAATACCTATTCTCCTGAAACTCTTCCAAAAATAGAAATGGAAGGAAAACTTCCAAACTCATTTTATGAGGCCAGCATTACCTTAATCCCAAAACCAGACAAAGACCCCATCAAAAAGGAGAGTTACAAACCAATATCCTTGACGAACATGGATGCAAAAATTCTCACTAAAATACTAGTCAATAGGATCCATCAGTACATTAAAAGGATTATTCACCATGACCAAGTGGGATTTATTCCTATGATTCACAGTTGGTTCAACATCTGCAAATCAATCACTGTGATACAGTACATTAATAAAAGAAAGAACAAGAACCATATGATACTCTCAATAGATACTGAAAAAACATTTGACAAAGTACAGCATCCTTTCTTGATCAAAACTCTTCACAGTGTAGGCATAGAGTTTCTTGATCAAAACTCTTCACAGTGTGTATGGTACTGGCACAATCAATATCATCAAAGCCATCTATGAAAAACCCACAGCGAATGTCATTCACAATAGGGAAAAACTGAGAGCTTTCCCACTAAGATCAGGAACACGGCAGGGATGTCCATTATCACCACCACTGCTATTCAACATAGTACTAGAAATCCTAGCCTCAGCACTCAGACAACAAAAAGAAATTAAAGGCATCCAAATTGGCAAAGGAGAAGTCAAACTATCACTCTTTGCAGATGATAAGATACTTTATGTGGAAAACCCAAAAGATTCCATACCAAAACTCCTAGAAATCATACAGGAATCCAGTAAAGTATCAGGATATAAAATCAATGCACAGAAATCGTTGCATTTCTATACATTAACAACAAGACAGAAGAAAGGGAACTTAAGGAGTCATCCTCATTTACAATTGCACCCCAAACCATAAGATACCTAGGAATAAACCTAACCAAAGAGTCAAAGAATCTATACTCAGAAAACTATAGAATACTCATCAAAGAGATTGAGGAAGACACAAAGAAATGGAAAAATGTTTCATGCTCATGGATTGGAAGAACAAATATTGTGAAAATGTCTATGCTACCTAGAACAATCTACACATTTAATGCTATCCTTATCAAAATACCATCAGCTTTTTTCAAAGAAATGGAACAAATAATCCTAAAATTTATATGGGACCAGAAAAGACCTTGAATAGCTAGAGGAATGTTGAAAAATAAAGCCAAAGTTGGTGGCATCACAATTCCAGACTTTAAGCCCTATTACAAAGCTGTCATCATCAAGACAGTATGCTGGCACAAAAACAGACACATAGATCAATGGAACATAATAGAGAGCCCAGAAATAGACCCTCATCAACTCTATGGTCAACTAATATTCTACAAAACAGGAAAGAATGTCCAATGGAAAAAGGATAATGTCTTCAACAAATGGTGTTGGGAAAATTGGACAGCCACATGCAGAAAATTGAAACCAGACCATTTTCTTAAACCACACACAAAAATAGACTCCAAATAGGTGAAAGATCTCAATGTGAGACAGGCATCGATAAAAATCCTTGAGGAGAACACAGGCAGAAACCTCCTCAACCTTAGCTGCAGCAACTTCTTAGAAACATCGCGAAAGGCAAAGAAAACAAGAGCAAAAATGAACTATTGGGACTTCATCAGGATAAAAACTTCTGCACAGCAAAGGAAATAGTCAACAAAACCAAAAGACAACTGACAGAATGTGAGAAGATATTTGCAAATGACATATCATATATAAAGAGCTAGTATCCAAAATCTATAATGAATTTATCAAACTCATCACCCAAAGAACAAATAATGCAATCCAGAAATGTGCAGAAGACATGAACAGACATTTTTACAAAGAAGATATCCAAATAGCCGAGACATGTGAAAAACTGTTCAACATCACTTGGCATCAGGGAAATACAAATCAAAACTACAATGAGATACCACCTCACACCAGCCAGAATGGCTAAAATTACAAGTCAGGAAATGACAGACGTTGGCAAGGATGTAGAGAAAGGGAAACCCTCCTACGCTATTGGTGGGAATACAAGCTGGTGTAGCCACTCTGGAAAACCATATGGAGGTTCCTCAAAAAGTTGAAAATGGAGCTACCTACAACCCAGCAATTGCACTACTGGGTATTTACCCCAAAGATACAAATGAAGTGATCTGATGGGGCACATGCACCCAAAAGTCTATGACAGAAATGTCCACAATAGCCAAACTATGGAAAGAGCTTAGATGTCCAACAACAGAGGAATGGATAAAGAATATGTGGGAGATATATATATATATATATATATATATATATGAATGATGGAATATTATGCAGCCATCAAAAAATGAAATCTTTTCATTTGTAATGATGTGGATGGAACTAGAGGGTATTATGCAAAAAGAAATAAGTCAATCAGAGAAAGACAATTATCATATGAGCTCACTGATATGAGGAATTTGAGAAACAAGACAGAGGATAATAGGGGAGGGAGGGAAAATGAAACAAGGTGAAGCCACAGAGGCATACAAACCATAAGAGGCTCTTTATCTCAGGCAACAAACTGAGGGTTGCTGAAGTGAAAGAGGGTGGGAGCAATGGGGTGGCTGGGTGATGGACACTGGGGAGGGTATGTGCTATAGTGAGTGCTGCAAATTGTGTACAACTGATGAATCACAGACCTGTATCCCTGAAACAAATAATACATTTTACATTAATAAAAAAATAAAATAACAATAATAATAAAAATGGTTAAACCTGCAGTTTGAAGAGAATACCCACAATGCTCAGCTTAAGAGAAGACTGAAACATTTTAAGCCTGATTATATAAAAACATTTCAATTTAATTTGCATATTTAAAATGCTATTCTTATAACTATACTTCATATATTTACTTAAAGTTTGTATAAGAAAAATTCTAGGTTTCTAAACTCTTTTAAAGTTTATAATAGCTTTCAAAATATTTGTACCTGATAGCTAACACTTGGGTTATATTTGTAAAAGTTATTTTTCAATTAAGATATAACAAAATAGGTTTAATCTGCTTAAGATAATGTGCTTATTTGGGAAAGTAATTTTCAGTGTAGTGTTCTGAAATACCCATGATAATAATACATGTACTTATTTAAAACTTTGTGACAGATGAAAGAATTATTTGAACAAGAACATTTTTCCTTTCCTTGCTTTTCCATCTGAAAATCATTTCAGATGATGGAGGCTGTCAGATTAGCCAAGAAGAACTAAAACTTGAGGTATCCTCAAGCCTGATCATGTAGTTAGTGGATGTGATATCTCAACATGGTCGCAAACTCTAAAGTTAGAAAATGAATTAATTTAAAAAATTTCTCTATAACTGAACCTAGCTTAGAATATGAGCTCTTCTGCTTAATGGCCTTTGTCATCACACACACAGTTTTGCCTTTAAACTAAGTCTCTTTTGGGTTATCATTCAGTTCAGAATTGTCCTTCTCATTTTCTTCCTGGAAGTAACCTAAATTCCTGGGACAGGGATCAGGGGGTACACTTATGTTGTTTTGTCATCAGTGAAAGGGTTCTGGTGCAAGTGCCATTCTCACTGGCCTCTGCAGGGGTGTAATCTATCTTCTTGGTCTTGAGCATTACCTTTTGTCTATGCTGTACCTACGGTTGTTTTCTTTAGTCAATGTGGTCAACCTCCTTACCCAATCACAAAGCCTCTTATGGTGATATTTAATTCTCTTTTTCTGTATGCAGGCCAGATTTGACCTCTTTTGGACCTGTTATTCTACTCATACATTCTTCCTTACTCTGATTCCTGGTATAAAATGAGTCTTTCAAGTCTCTCAGTGCTTTGGGGCTCAGGAAATTCTTCTCTCAAAATTCCCCTTTTATGCAAAGGAAAGCTTTAATTTCAACAGTATTGATTCTACTGTGGACTTTTTAAAAAGCTTAATGTGAAGCTCAAAGCTGATAAATGACTTCTTAACTCTGAGTAGTGTCTGTCCTGACTCCAGCCTGCTAGGCTCTATTACCTAAATGATCAGGAAAAGGTAACTAGTGCAAAAAAACAGTGAGAGAGAAAAAACCTATAGTTAATATACCAAAATATTACTTACTACATGTGCAATCTGTGGGAAAATTATAGTTGACTAACGTGAAGAAATCGATATCTGCTTTTAAGCCATATATTAACAGTGGTGATTTCCATTGTCAAAGTAGCCATCATAGACACTGTCATGACCAATATAAATGATCTATATGTTATCTGTTAGGCCATGTTCTTCCAGTCAATTGATTAACCATGCTATTTTCCAAACACTGCAGATGTGAAATAGCAATACTAATAACAGACTGAGTAACTATCTTTTGTCCTAGTTGGCCATTTGTATGCATTAGTTCATTTACAGAATAATGAGAATAATTGCTTAAGGCATATACTATTATCCTTGATTTACAGAGGGGGCAACTAAGGCTTAGTAACTTGCTTAAGCTCCTATCACACAGGTCATCAGAGGCAGAGTTGAAATTCATTGCCCCATTTTTTCAGCTACTTAAATACCCTGCAAGAAATGAGTGCAAGGCAAGCCTCGATTTTATTATGAATAAATAATAATTGATTTGTATATTCAATTAATTCTTTTAATAGATTTCAAGCCATACGATGAATTTATTTTTTTTTTTAAGATTTTACTTATTTATTTATTTATTTGACAGAGATCACAAGTAGGCAGAGAGACAGGCAGAGAGAGAGGGGGAAGCAGGCTCCCCGCTGAGCAGAAAGCCTGATGCGGGGCTCAATCCCAGGATCCCAGGATCATGACCTGAGCTGAAGGCAGAGGCTTTAACCCACTGA